>NC_092205.1:85174022-85289201 GCF_043381705.1 Parasteatoda tepidariorum | reverse complement strand
TATATATATATATATATATATATATATATATAATATAGCCTCAAATTTGGAAAATGAATGATTTACGGGATCTTATACTTATCCAAAATTGACCTTTAAAAATTGCAAGAAGTAATGTGAATGTACACTTTATTTCAAGTTGAATACCGAATCGAGCAATCACACCTACTTTAAAACGCGCAGTTAAATCTTAGAATTCATTATCGATAAAGCTTACACCAAGCTCAAATGCACGCATACGCATAAATTGTTTTGCAAATTTTGCTGCACGTTTAGAAAGCATCAAGAAAGAGCTGTAGGTTCTGTACTAAGCTTTATAAAATGGTAGGTACATTTTTAGATGTATGATAAGAAATATAACTTTTTTATCAAGATTAATCTAAATCTATAAACTGTATTAAATAATTTAAAATATTTCGTCTTTATCCGCTTCAATTTTCTTAAGTTCCGTTCGAATTTAAAGTAATATTTTCTCTGTTCTGAGAGTTTATTTGATTAATAAAGTGATTACAATATTGTAAAAGGTATTCTTGGTGAAATGAAACACGCTGTAAAAAAATTCTGTTTAATTTAAGGTAAAAAGTACTGGCACTCAGGGCATCGGTATTTTTTACGGTCAAATCCACTTTTACTAAGCATTTTACAAAATAAAAAAGATAATTATTTCGTAAATTTTAAGAAATGACCATAAAATCTTTGTATTACTCTCATTAAATAAATATTACTTTAAAAATTACGGTAAAATAAAATGGTAAAGGGAATTTACGAATGATGCACCCTAATGTTCCGGTACTATATACCGTAATTTGATCCGTAATTATAGTGTTGATTCAAGAGTTACGCATGGTGCTTCACACCGCAAGTTTTACATGAAGTAATTAACGCCATTTTTTGCGAGGAGATCCACTAATATTTTTGCGGTATACTTTTCCCGAAAAATACTTTAACTTTTTTTTTCGACTAACTAAATTCATGGAAAAATAATTATTAAAAAGTAAAAAATTGCAAAGTATAAGTTTCTGGAAAATTGTAAGTGTAGTAGGATAAAAGCGATTGTCAAATTTAGAATCAGGTGGTCATTTTACTTAAAAACCAGCAGTGATGGTGTCATGGTTCGAATGCATTTAATTTAATTTATTTATTCTTATGTATTTCGTTATTTATTTACCTATTTTTTTTATTTATTTACCTATTTTTTCATTTATTTACCTATTTTTTTTATTTATTTACCTATTTTTTTTATTTATTTTGTGTATTTATTTACTTTTATTTATTCATAATATTGTTATTTATTTTTATAAATTATATTTTTATTTAATCATTTAAATAATTTAATTTTATTTTTCTTCATTTTTTAAAAAATTTAAAAAATTTCGGATGGAATTATAGTATAAAGCATTGGCACTTCTATAAAATTTATTTTAAGATTATATATTATTAGTGCATCATCTGTAAAATTTATTTTACAGAAAACTCCATACTGTAATTTTTATAGTAATATTTATTTAATTAAAATAATGCAGCGTTTTTATGGTAATTATTGCTGCAAAAACTATCAGATTTTTTGTTCCGTAACATGTTCCGTTAAAAATGAATTTTACGTTAATATGTACCGGCACCGTAACTAGATCCAGAATTTTTCACAATGTTACTTAGTGTTATTTGTATTTTAAATACTTGACTTTTTTTCAAAAAAAAAAAACATATGTTGCCTAAGCAGAATAAATAACATGACAGTTCGCCTTAACTAAAATGAGATACATTTATTCATAACAAATTTTAATGATTATTTTTTTACTGCGAAATAAAAATTGCTATTTTGATAATTTTTATTTTAACTTGTGGGGAAAATTTCGATTTGAAACAAAAAATATATAAATATAATTAATAAATAAATGAATAAGTAAATAAATAAAATTAATAAATAAAATAAATTAATAAAACAAATTAATAAACAAAATAAAAATGAAGGATAACTTATTTTCCTTACTTAAATGACCAATACAACTTAAAGAACTTTCATGAAGACATCACCGACAATTCTTAATGGTTTTTTAGGGCACTTAATAATAAAATTCAATTATATTAAAAGAAGCTTTGACACATGACCTAAGATTTATGGCTTAAATAAATCATTCTTAATATTAATAGTCTTTTCTAAAGTGTTTTACGAAATGGTGTCTATCTCTCTTGAACAGAATGAATCTTCGTCATTTTGGGACGGTGCTGATGCATGAAATTTCCTTGATGAAACTAAGAATATAGTCTTACCTTAAAGTTATTGATGAATGATTTGACAAATGGCGTAATATTTTAACAATGGAAAAATCTGTTTAACAATGTTAAATGAATTAATCTTATCTCTTCTTTAAAAGGAATGTTTCGAAACTTTGCTTAATAACTTACAACATGAGTTCAAGGCACTAAATATTTAGCTGTTTGTGTCAAATAATAATTAAAGTTTTTTTCCCAATATCTGATTCATTCACTGTAAAAAATATCCGGTAAAATGTACAGTTTTAAGACGACTGCAGGGTTGGTTGTGAAAAATCGTTGCATTTAAGCCTTGACGGTTTTTTATTGCACAATATCAAGTTTTTTCCCTAAAAATATACGAAGAAAATCCGTAATGAGACTCGTTTTTAATCATAAAACAAGTTTTTTTTAAACAAAAATTTATTTCTTGTTTCCAACAGACTTTTACCATATGGTAACAAGTTACGAAGTAAAACTGTGCTCGAGAGCATTTAAGCTAGTTCTTTTATACTGCGCATGCGCAGAAAAAATTTAAAAAAGTTTCTTCCACAATTTTACAGGGAATCGTATTGTGCAACTAATGATCGAAGTTTTATTTGAATATCTTAAAAATTTAAAAAGTTTCAAGAAATTTTCTAAGTAGTTTTTGTGTTTTTTTTTTATTTAAAAAGAAAAGAGCTCAAAACGATTAGGGGTTATCTACAAATTTTATCTTGTACTATTAAACGAGGTCTATTATCATTGTGGGGGATCATCTCCCAAAAAAGTATCTTTTCTTTTGCATGTTTTTTTCGCTATATCATCAAAGTTTAGTTTCCGGATTATTATTATGAGGTATTTATTATTATTTTTTTTCCTTTAATACAAAATAAAATTTGTGAAAAACCCTGATCATTTTGAGTTTTTATTTAAAAAGTAAAAAAAAAACTACTTAGGCGCTTAAAACCATAAACTAATTGCTAAAAAAGTAAGAGCAAGTTAAGAAAATATTCGTAAAATGTTTGGAGAGAAGGTAAAATTATATTATGGGACGCAAAACTGAATGATAAAAACTATTCATTATATTTCAGCTGACACTTTCAATTTACTTGTGATTTGGTTGAAAAGCAAAGAAAACCAGTTTTGTCAACAAAATGGCTTTAAGCGATTAAATATACGGAGTAATTTCGTAAAAATGATGGGTATTTTTTGCATTTTTCTTTAGTTTTAATTGTTTTTTTTTCAAATGATTCAGGCATTATTTAAAAAAATCTTGATGTTGTATAGTGAATATTAATTAAATTCTTTGTTTTAGTGGTTAATTAAATTTTCACTTACGTCATTCTGCAGCAATATTATCGATATAATTAATTTATTTTCATTTTATTCCTTACGCATCCCTTCTCACTTTATACTCCACTCATGATCTACTTATTCTACCCTAAGCTTATTCTACAAAGTATATTTATTATACACTTTATCTCTCTAAGCTAGTTTCAAATTATATCGCACACTCTAAATTCTACTTTTAATCTAGCAGTGATATTTTTCATTTATTGAATTCAATTTCTATTCTATTTGCCTTTTTCAATTAAAATTAAATTTTATTTTTCTGAACTGTTGAATCATTAAATGTTGAACTGCAAGTTTTGCATTTTTCCGTGATGAAATAATTTCAAATTATAAAATCCTCAACTTGGTTACACTGAAGGTAAAGTTCTGCCACTTGGAAAAGTTTGCAAATCAACAATACATTTAAATTGAAGATTCATGGGAAAGGGTATAAAAATCTACTATTTCTTAATTTTCATAAATTAAAATAGATGTCATTCTCTCAAACGTGTATTTAAATGATAAGGAAACTCTTAATTTTTCACCATTATAACACAAAAAATAATATCTATTAGTTCATTTATCAATTTATATTGCATAAAAATCCTACTTTGCATTTAAAAATATTGCTAATTTTATCAACTATAGAGTTAATTCAGCATATTGCACTATTTTCAATAGGCTGAATAAAAAATCTAGAGTTATTTTTTTACTTTCAGTTATTATCGTAGTAAATTAAAATTAACTTTCATGTGCATTGTAAAACGGATGTACGGTGCTTTAAAATAATTTCTTGATTAATAATTTATTTTCTGGAAATAACTATTTTAAGGAAGATAACACAGCTTAATTTTGTTTTATTCAAGGATCTATTTTTAACACGTTGAATGCCATGGGGGTCACCGGTGACCGACGAAGCCAAGATTGTTAGAAACACATAATTCGGGTAAATTTTCAATAATTTAAATTTTTTATATTATTATTGTTACTAAAATGGTTTGAAGTAATTAATGCAATACATATTGAGAAAATCATTTTGGACAGACGGGCAAGTCACGTAAAATTAGCGTGGCATTCAATGTGTTAAAGGAAATATTTGTCTGCGTCTTAAATAGTCCTTTAACATCAACGAGCTTGGTTGGTTGGTTCTAATGCCACTTGCTACACGGGCAAGCATGCTTGGTGAAACCGAGCAAATTTAAGGCAGAGTGTGCGATTCTTGCTTTTCAGTGGCGCCATCTATGGCCAAAAATTCGACTTCTGCCGCATCATACGTCACACCTGTTTATAAGGCGGACCCATTCATACATTCACGGATCGTAATTTTGACCTGAATCAGAGAATGATCGATCTCCAATCCAGTACCCCCAGAGGTATTGATTTGTTATGGGAACATGGAGAACAGAATTTTAACGTGTATCAGTCACCAACTACTCGGGGAGTCTTCGGCCGGCGGGGTTCGAACCCACGAACTCTCGGACATGGGCCCAGCACCCTACAGACCAGGCTACCCCGGCCTTTAACGAGCTTAAAATATTTAACACTTTAAATTCCTTTTTCCATTTTATTTTAATTTTTAGCTGTCCTAAATTTTTTATTAAAAGTAGGTTTGACTCATTATTAAGTTCTTTCATAATTTGTAAGTAATTATAAAATAAATAAAACTAACTGATTTTAATTAAAATGTAATGTTATATTTCTTTTTTTTCTAATTTATGTATGTTTTATATGTTACATTTGATCCTTTTAGATTTTATGAAATCTGATTGGATCTTTATTTTTGTTTCTTCACGAATGATGCTTACAAAACAAATAACAAGTGACCTAAATATGAACGGCAGTTCTCAATATGGACAGCTTTTGTAAATATTTATTATTTTAAATATAGATAGCAGTGAATATCTTTAAAGCGATGTAAATAAGGTGACAGAGTGCCAAGAGACTTTTAGCTTTGTCATGCAGTACGAAAAGAAAAGGAAGTGATTTTTCAAAGCAAGGGGGTGATAATACTTCTAACAAAAACTTGTTTTCATAAACTTAGCCCCTAAGATTTATCGTTTTATTTAATGAGATCCTGCTTATTATTAATACCTATGGATTTACCATATCTTACACCCTTACTCCTCTGCGTCACAAACTGTCACACAAAACCTTATCCTACCCCCTTGTCACATGTCATGCTATATAATAGTAGTAAATAACTGCAGTTCAGAAGCAAAACTTTTGTTATAGATAATATTTGAAACTTTATTTTTAAACTACGATTTAATGGTACTTTGAATGTAGTTGCAATTCGATGTGCCTTTACTTTGATGAAAAAAATATTAAACAAATAACACCTTTAATTTGCTTATTTTAAATATTTTGAATCAAAATGCGGAATGTCACACTTTTCTTATTACTCTCCTTCTTTGTCATAAACTACCATACTTTCATGAACCAACTTCCCCCCCCCCCACCAAATGTGACATCATTTATGGTTGGCCGCCATTGAAAGAAGTGGTATTTAGTTTTTGACTTTTTAAATAGCTTTGTTGTGAATTTTAAATTAATATCCGTGACTGATTGAAAAATAAAAATTGCCATCGTGACAATCATGATCATTATAAGAAACCAGCTGTCGAATCGAACAAACGCGAAAAACAAGACAGTTGCTCAACTACCCTGTAAGTTATTCAGCTCAAAAAGGCCCTAGCGTCGTGTACCGTTACAAAAGAGTTAGGGATAACACGTTTTTGGAAAGAGGAATAAAAATAACGCAGGAATCGGAAATTGCATCAAGCTCAAGCAAGAACTCAGAAGCTGTAACACTTTCCGGAAAATAACTAACTTGTACTAAGACACTTTTCGAAAAGTAACTAACAAGGGAACGGCAACTGCATCATAAAACAACTTACAGGGAAAGCAACACATTCAGATTCAGCAGAGCATCATATCTACGAAGATTTAGCGCATGCGTAAAAGAAGTAAAAAGACTCAAGAGCTAACCAGTTGTTGATTGGGTGCATCCTCCCACCAATTACCACTTTATTTTACATATATCATAATGTGCTAGAAGATATAATCGAAATGGATGAATAAATGGATTTTCACATTAATATCTTAAGAGTACAGTACTGTCAAAATAATGCTTAACAATTGCTAAGAAACAACCAATTTATGCAAAGTAACGTTTTTGACAGCCAACTAACAGCAGTAAAACCAAGTGTAGAGGGCATGGTAGAGCAGTACCCGTTATCCGTATAAAATGCAGAGCACACAAACTCTACATTCATTTGAAAATTCTTACTGTTTGGCATTTGACCAAAATAGCACCATTGGTTGTTAAAGTTATTTCTGGGAAATTTATCGTGGCGTTGTAATGATTAAGTTCAAACTGTTAGCAAGAAATCATTTGAGTTCTTACTAATCGTGGACGAGCAGTTAGACGACGGGAAGTAGATCAAAATGTCACCAATGTGACTCCAGTAACGGGGTGTCAAAAATTATCATTTCGAGATTAAGAAAGAACACTGAAGGAGAAAATGTTATGTCATAGTATGCCGGTGGTCGTCGAAAGAACATCACACCTCAAGAGTAACTGTATGCATACCCAGTAGCTAAAAAGAACACAAATGTCGCTCTTAGGCAGATAGCTGCCAGACTTTACAACCACTACCAATTTATAGATTTCTCACCATCTCACCTAACCATTTCACTGCAACAAAATCAAGTTCGTTTGCGGACACGGAAACCAGTTCGATGCCTCCCGAGCCATCGTCGAGAAAGATTACTTTGGCGTATGGAACTTATTGGTTACGATAACCAGCAGTGGTCCAGAGTGATGTTCTCCGACGAATCGATAACAAGTGATTCTGTCCTGTAAGTGTGGAGAGATAGAGAGAGAAATGCGTTGTGCCCAACTATAGGTTCATGAACGTGATCTGTATTTAACAGAGGTGCCGGTATGAGCAGGTATCATGCACAATGACTGAACACCGCTTCACATTTTTTAGCGCGAGAGCATTACGTGGCAGTGGTATTGCAAATGGATTATGCTGGATATTGTTGCATTTTTCGGATTGATGATATCTGAATTATTTTGTGTAATAACAAATGCACATTGCTCTTACTAAAATTTACTCAGTTTCATTTAATCAATCGGTGTCTATTGCTAATTATCCCCAAAAAACGTATAAGCAATCCTTTGCAATGGTCAAGCAGTGTAGATAGATTAAAAATGCAACAACACACCAACCATAAATAAAATGAGGAAATATTCCTTTGCAGTAAACGAGGAGAGGGTTAGACGTAAATCCGTTACAAGACCCTCTTCTGTTGTGCCCCAAACTGTTGCTTTTTTTATTCTCTGAACACATACTAACCCTTTGGGATCTGGGTAACTTTACGTCAGTGGAAGATAGCTTACTTCCTTGATGTATATTCTTTGATACCTGGCGTGTTCGGGTGCAAGATGGGTATTCTTTAGAAAAAAGAAAAATATATATTTATGTCTGGCTTCCTTGTGACCACCCTGAATAAAGTTTTGCTTTGATTCATGGTTTTGTTGATATAATTTTAAGGGATGCCCTTTTAGGTGAAAGGATTTCAAATATGAGCGTAGGCTCCCAATATAGACATTCTCCATTATCATAACTATCTGATGCTTTAAATAAATTTTTTGTTTTTTTTTGTCTATTACTTCTTGCATGAACCATTCTTTTAAAATTTTAAACAGCTGAAACAAGAATTAGAATAATTAAAATGCGAGATGTTCCTATATTTGGTCAATATTTTTCATTTTCTGTTATCTGAAATATCACTATAAATTAAGCAATAATCAATTAACAAAATCTTTCTTTCAGTGACAAAACTATGAGCGTTTTATGAAACTATGAGCGTTTTATGAAACTATGAGCGTTTTATGAAACTATGAGTGTTTTATGAAACTATGAGTGTTTTATGAACTATGCGCGTTATTTTTATTAATGATGTTACTATTTTCTGGCTCCTTTTTTCTGTAATTTTTTTCTTTCTTCTGAGCAAATTAGGGGCATTGTTTTTAGGTTTATCTCAGTTTAGTTGTGTCTCGCAGTCAGTAGCGTAATGTGGTGATTTGATTTTTATTTTTGAGTAAGCTTTTGTGAGTATTATTCTTATGTATTTGTCTTGATTTTTTACTTCCGTATTTTCCTTATGTATTTTATATTTTGTAATGTATTCTTTTCCTGTATTTTGGCAAAACCTTTGGGTTACAGGGAGAGCAATTTAGACATTTGTCGTGCTCTCTCGATCGAAAAGGTTTTGCTCTTATGGCTCCTGGAGCTGGTACCTCCTGAAGACGTCAGGTTCGGTCGTCATATTTATTCATTTTTCATTGTTTCTTTTGCTTCGCGCTTTATGAATTTATGCGTGTGCGTGCATGCTTTTTCTTCTTAGTTAAAATTGAATAAATATTTGTTATGAGTACTCAAACATGGTACATGTCATTTGGCCAACAACAAAAGAGTTCCAAACGTAACAACTACTTTAAGGGGGAGGAGGAAACCCCAAATCTATCCTATAATCTCAAAGCTTTGTGTACTAATACTTATTTGTAATTTTCACAGCAATAGGAATTTCAATTATAACTTTCTATTTTTTTATTTTTCATTTAATGTTATTTTTTCTAAAAATATAGGCATTTTTCAATATTTTCCTGAAGATCATCTTAAAAATAGTTTTTGCAGGTTAATTGAGAGAAATTTTGATAAATAAATTTCGACGATAAAATATTTTCCGTATCCATGCCTCCATTTCTACCTTGTCATCTTTTGCTAGTATATTAATTTATTGGAAAATTTATAACATATGATGGCAATACACTGATGTTTTTTCAAATGTTGTGACATTTGGAATATAATTAAAGTTGTTTTCCTGATATCTGTTTTCAAAAGTAAATTTTTATACGCTTAAGAATTTCTTTGCTTGATTTTTTTTTATATTATGCGATTTGCCATGAGTTTTGAATCTTTGCCAAAAAGTAATATTGACTTATAAAAGCAATAATAGTATATTTACTTAAAAATATTCTTTTCAGTTTATAGTGCTTTGGAAAATATAGAGAGCTTAAGTAATAGATTTTATATTTCATTTCCCTTTTGAAACCGAAAGTGCTGTTCAATATCATATAGATCACATGATATTTTTAAGCATCTATAAATTAAACTTTATATAGACAATGTTGATTAGTGATTTAAATTAACATTTTATTTATGTTACTAACTTATATTTGGTTGAATATGAGTTTCCAGCTCTTTTTCTCGTTAAGTAACTACAACAAACATTTGTATAGTTATAACTTTTAATAAATAAACTGTAAAAGTAAAGTAACCGAGTAAAAAAATTAGTTTAAAATTTGTATTTGTATATATTGGTCATACACGCTGAAGCATTAAAACTTTTAAAAATAAAATTAATTTTGAACATGTTTTCAAATGTCATTTGTAATAAAATTGAAATTTATATTATTTTTAAACAATTAAATTAATATTACAGTGATGTTAACTTAATAACGTTCAGATATAAAGTTTTGCTACTCACAAAGAGAATAGAAGCAATTTAATTTAAGCGTGTGTCCGATCGATGTATGTTGTTCTTTTTTTAAAGAAGAAAAAACAAATATATATTTTAAATAAGCAGGAAGTTTGTTTCCGCTATCCAATATCTCTTATTACCAAATTAAATCACTTATCTTTACTTCTAATACCGTGCTTTGTTGCAACATATAACAAAGAGAGCACTGCTCATATGGCACAAAAACACATTAATATTAACATGTGTTTGATCGATGTTTGTTGGTTTTTCTTAAATAGAGAAAAAATAAAAACATGTTTAAGTTGGATGTTTATTTTCAATAAACAACATCTTTTAATATCGAGTTAAAAATGCATATTTATCATAGCTGCTAACGCCGCGTATTTATTGTAACATTGACATAGATAGCATTGCATAGATAGCATAGTACGTATAGCATAGAAACATATTAATTTCAACATGCGTTTGATCGATGTTTGTTGGGTTTTTTCTTAAATAGAGAAAAAATAAAAACACACTTTAAATAAGTTGGCAGTTTAATTTCAATAACCAATATCTTTTATTATCTCGTTGAAAATGCTTATTTATCATAGCTGCTAAAGCTATGAATTTAATTTAACATTGGCAGGGATAGCATTGCTCAGATAACTTAGCACAGAAAAACATAAATTTTAACATGTGATTGACCGATGTTTGTCTGTTTTTTTCTTAAATAGACTAAAAATAAAGACATATCTTAAATTAGTTGGCATTTTGTTTTCGATAAACAATATATTTTATTATCGAGTCAAAAATGCCTATTTAATATAGCTGCTAAAGCCGTGTATTTGTAGTACCAGATGACAGAGTTAAAAACACTTATTTATTGCATTTGTTGCATTCATTTTTTAAACTTGTCTCCTAAATGTCTCAAAAAATAAAAGTCTCTACAAAAGCGGGTGCTACTTAATTGGGTTATAAAAAAGTAATAGCATAAAATTAATTAGAAAGTTTCTGCAATAAAAGTAAGTCTAACAATTGTATGGACAGCAATTTTGCATATCACAGGAGATGCTGCAAGCGATTTGTGGACGAAAAAAAGCCCAGATAACCATAAAAAGGATAAAGGATATTCAAGCACTTCAGCTGCAGCTCACCCAAAACAATAAAATAAATCATCAAGTAACCCTCCTGATATTTTTCTTCTTAGCTGTGTTATTTGTTTGGAAAATAAATTTTTGAAAGATAGATATTTTTCAAAAACAATAATCTGAAAATATATCAAACTTTCCCTGCATGTCAAGCATTTACGAACGATTCTGAAGAGTGGAAGACTACGACTCAATTTTTTTTAACCGAATTGACTGAAAATATAGCATTCTTCAGTTTTTGTTTCGTGGTAAATATTTTAATACTTTTACAGTTTGTGATTTCTACTTTTACCAAAAACTTTTTAAGGATTGTCAAATGCAATTCTTATGCATTTAGGTGATATCATTTGACATTCTCTTCTCAAAGAAAAGTTGAAAAAGGTAAAAAATTCTGAGAAAAGAGTAGCGTTGTTCATCATATACTCTTGCCTCTACTTCTTTATTTTTTTCAATGGGATACCTGCAAATGACGTAGTGTGGGCATCTCTATTTTGATTGGCTGTTAAAACGTAACTTTTATTTACGTTATCTACTGTTCTTTTCCTTCTATTTCGAGTCAGCCAAGCCTGTCAAGTAGAATTCTTTAAGTGACACATTCACTATTGTTTTCCTAAGATTAAAATCCTTACACATTATATTTCTTTCTTAATACAAAGAAATCCACGTAAAATATAAACAAACTAATTATGCATCAAAGTTGCCAGGTACACAAAAAAATATATCACTGTTACAATAAGATACCCAAACAAATAATAAATCTTAGTTAAGTGAAAAGCGTAGAAGAGAAAGAATTATATTTCAACGTATTTGATGTGCGGTTTGGTATTGTATTTAATTAACTTCACGTTCGTTAACATTCTAACTAATGTTGAGAAACTTAGCTCAACTTTAACACACCATTTTTGCTTATAAACAATCAGCTGGAGATGACGTCATAGATCACATGTGTGGATATCTGTAGTCTTCTTCTTAAGTGCAAGTAAAAATTACTCAATTACGCAGTTTTACTTTGTCAACTTCCATTTTAATCCTTTGAATTTATCTCTCTATGCAAGCTGTAAGCTAATTCTTTCCTCTTGAAATCTTCCGGTCTTATGCTTTGAATGCTTCTAGAATTTTCGAGATGTTGAAAGAGAAAAATGTCCGTTAAGAAAATTTTTGAGTATTTTCTTTCTGTAACTTCCTTAAGATTGTCTGTAAATAGAAGGGTTATTTTTTTAAGGGAGATGGAGGGATATATAATTATAAAAATTGATTATAACTCATATGTACAGTGAAACTATAACGAATATATATATGATGATACTTGATGATATATATTTTTTTCAATGTTGCTTGTGAAATTTTAAAAGGTTACAACTTCCAGGCAGCATGCATGTTGTGATTATGTAAAAGAAAATAAAGAAGATTTTTAATAAAAAACATCAATATCACTTTGTGAAATATTTATTAAAATTTTCTATATTCTGTGATGCCACCACTCTCTAAAAATATTTAACTGAAACCAACATGTTTATCACCATATAGCATTCACTTGTCCTCACCATTGTATGTGTTGCATATTGTCGAATATTTTACTTATTCCAAATTTTCTGAGTGAATTATATAATTTTCAATAATCTTCATGACATGGATTAAAATTTTAACTATTTCACAATTTCTGTGTTTATCTTTGGTAAATTAATTCTGGCGAAAATTATAAAATCAGATCAATTGTTCAAAGATAAAATAAAAAGAAAAGAAAAAAAAAGTTTGCCATCTGAGAAATTTGAGAAGAATTTTTAAGGGAAAAAATATGGGTGCCAAATTTATGGTCAGCTTTCTTTATTTCTATTTTGAATTTCTTAATTCTGACTTATTAGCTATTTTAGGGCAAGCAAAAAGTAATTTGCCGATGATGCTTAATTAGTTGCGGAAATAGTTATTTAATATACAAAGGTAAGTATGAAAAAGGTATTTAATTTACAAATATAAAATGATTTTCATAGACCTTGAACCAGAATAGTACCCATGAAAATTCACATTTTTAGCATTTTTATTTGAAATTTTTTTTTTCCAATTGTTTCGGCATAATACGTTTATATACATATTTTTTTAATAAACTTCGTAGAAATTTTAAAATAAATAACAAATTTATGAAAAAAAATTTATAACTCTCAATAAAACGGTTCTTTACATTCAGAGAAATTAGGTATAAGTGTGAAAAAAAAATTATGAGTTTAAAAAAAATATTACTTATTTCACTTAAATTTAATTAATAAAAATAAAGTAATAGCTGTATTTATCATCGGATTAATAATTTAGAACATAATATAAGAAAAAAAGATTATATCGTGACAGTATTCTTTATTTATTCCATTTTTTTCATTTACACAGGTGAATCAAATATAAATTAGACTTCTTTAATAGCAGCAGACGATTTTTATTTTTGTTGCCATGGTTACAATAGAACGTCATCTTGAGTCTAAATAATTATTTGACAGTGTTCAGTTCTTAGTAAGTTCTTTTTTTTTTAATTTTTTTTTTAAAGTAACTTGAATCATGAGTGAGTGTAATGTTCCTAATGCAGTTATACAAGGCATAAAAATTAATTTTTTAACAAGAGACAATGTCAAACCAAATGAAATTTTTTCGTGGATTACAGACACAGTACGGCAATGATAATCTGTTGAGGACTCAATTATACAAACGATCACTGCACCTTTGAAACAAAGTGTTCGAGTATGGAATAGCGTAGGAAAAAATGAATATGCTCCATTCATAGCAAAATCTCGGTTATTTACTGGAAAAGTATTCACAGGAAAATTGATTTCCTTCATGAACGACGAACGATTAATGCAAAGTATTACTGTGAACTTTCAGAGAAAGTAAAATCAGTCTATTGGTCCAAGAGGCGTGGCTTTCCGATTCGTAAAGTTCTCTTGCACCAGGACAATGCTACACCTCATAAAGCCACAGTAACACAACAAAAGTTGCAGGCATTACACTGTTGAACAACCTCCGTATAGCCCGGACATTGCACTTTCGTATGACCATTTATTTGGAACACTGCAATCTTGAGGAGTGAGAGGTTTTCATCTAGTGGAGAGGTAGAGGCACAATTGGCTAACAACACGGTCTACTATTTTCTATAACACAGAAATTAAAAAAAATGTAGAAGTTCACGGAAATTATGTACAAAAATAAAAGTTTTGTATTTTTGGTAAGTAATATTTTAATATTTTGTTATTAACGATGCCTCATTTGTATTTGGTTCACCCTCGTATATGTATATTTTCATATATTTTTAATTTTCTTATAGCGCCACTTATTATAGATAATTGTTTTGAAGCGCCATTTCGTTATGATTGTAAGAATGATTGCAAATCAACTGAATGATATAATTCTAAATTCATTTGCCATTTTAATTTTTTTTAAAAAATATTAAATCTTTAATGCGGGAACAATTTTCATTAATGTATTGTATTTAGATTTTTATTAATATATCGAAAAGCTTTCAAAAACTTAAAGAAACAGCCGAAAACGCAATGAAGTTAACACATACATTAAAATTCGAGGCATTTAGGAAATCGCGTTAAGTTTTTCTAAACATTATACAAAATGTGTATTTGGAGTCTAATCTAATTTTTTTAAGTAAAATTTTGCAATGTGAAACTCGGAGTCGTGATGGCTCAGGGGATAGAGCATTCGCCTTCCAATGAGGTGAACTGGGTTCGAATCCCACAGATGGCGGATCTACACGAATCCGCATCCGGCTTGCACCGACCACAGTGCTGACGTGAAATATCCTCAGTGGTAAACGGATCATGGGTAAGAGTCTCTTTGCCGC
This sequence comes from Parasteatoda tepidariorum, assembly GCF_043381705.1. Classification (NCBI taxonomy): domain Eukaryota; kingdom Metazoa; phylum Arthropoda; class Arachnida; order Araneae; family Theridiidae; genus Parasteatoda; species Parasteatoda tepidariorum. Next base: position 85,274,120 of record NC_092205.1, on the reverse strand, counting down.
CAGGGTAACCGTGGGAGGGTTTCGTGGTTTTCTTCTCCCTGTAACGCAAATGCTGGTTAGTTCCCATCAAAAAGTCCTCCAAAAAAGGAAAATTTCTCCCAATACTTGATCCAGGAGTTCCCTTGTCTTCTTTGATTGGGTCGAAAATTACAAGGCTACGGAGTTGAACATTAGTAGTTAATTGTATTGGTAGTTGAACATTAGAACATTCGAAAACCCAAAAACTGGGTCAGCTGTTCAACGACTGTTATAATATATAAAATGTGAAACTCGAATAGTGTTGTAGTTGGCGGAAACCTTTGGAATAGAACTCTGCTAACGAAATAAAAGTTGCAAGCAATTGTTATGGAATATTCATTGTTTGTGTAAAACAAGTTTGTTTAAAATGGGCTACGATTATATTATTTGCCAAGATATTTGAAGAATTAAATGACCTAAATCAAACTTTGCAGCGAATAAGATAGTCTTGCTCAAAGGTTTAAATGTTATTTTTTATCAAACGTTTTAAATTATCCCAAAGTAACTAAAAAGTTTTAAAAAAAAATCCGGACTGGAAGAAATAAAGATAAAATAAAAACTTGTAAAGGTCCTCTAATTTGTATATAATGTTAAATTTTTATCTAAACGATCTTCCACGGTTTTTTTAAAGCTTAGGTATGAAAAAATACGAAAATCCTCCAACCGTTTAATTGAGGAAAATTTTTCGTTTAAAATGTATTGATCTATCCTCTAAGGATTCTGTAAGTTTCGTTAAACATTAAATTAGAAGTAGTTTAGTTTACTTTATGCACAAGTTTCATGCAGTAATTTCTTTTTTATAACAGTGTAAAAATAAACAAACCTTGGAGTTTTTTAGGAATAGTGTCTTTTTTCTTCCAGATCTAGAAATTTTTTCTATTTTTTATAGCTAATCTTGTAATTAAAAGATAAACTGTGTTATGCACAAAAAGAAGGGAGATTTTATTAAATTTAGTTTGTACAATGTATGTTTTGATTAATTTTTTTCACCGAATATTTTGTGATTCTCCTTCGCCGCTTTGTCAACTGTGGTGTATACATATATATATATATNTATATATATATATATGCTGAATTTGTCCTCTTAAAAATAATAAAGGATTTAATATCCTGGACATTAATTAAATTCATTGTATTGTATAAAGCAAAGGCTAAAAAGTTTTTTAAATCTATTTAAAACTGCTGAATTAATATTTTAATAATTTGTATCATTAACTGAAAGGTCTAATGTTTATTCTCAGACATTCCTTTCAAAAATATTTCCTCTTGCTTTTGTATTAGATAATAATGATATTACAAATAGTTTAGTGAGTGAAATCTATTTTAATCAATTTATAAGAACTAGATAGAATGAAAAAAGGAACATTTTAAAAACTAATACTACATTTTTTGATCTTAGTTTAATTTAAAAAGAGCGTTAAACGTAAGTTAAAATTGTTTTACAGAACATAAAAGCATGACCTAAAAAATAGAAAATTGCAAGTTTTAGCGTCCAGAATAAAAGAAAGGACTTTCTCTCTCTTTTTTTGTTGCTAAAATGCAATATCAAAGGATACTAAAGTAAATAGGTAAATAAAAAGTATGTTTTAGTATCAAACACCAGAAAAAGGTACTGTTTTTTTCTGAATTACCAATATTATCTCTTTTTAACTCAAATAATAATTGTTAATATTGCATTAAAAAGCTTATCGTTACAAACAAAAAACACTAATTTAATTTTAACTAACTGTGACAATTAATATAAGAGGATTTTACAATGAGCAACCTCTGGCGACCAGCTTGGTCACCTTTCAAAATTATCCTCTTATGCAGCAAACATAATTTAATAGTAACCAGGCCGAAAGCATAGCACAACAGTATTGAAATATTTAAATCTTCAACCCCTCCTCCTATCCCGAAACCTTGATTAGTTTTAAACAATATGTATGAAGAATTTTTTCCCTCGTTTAACTGTTGCCCGCGACTTTGTCTAACCGGAAGTACTTTGACTTCAATTTCAACTATTTTCAAGACATTAAATCACAAAAATCCCCATAAATATGAATCCGAGATGTTGCAGCGTAGTAGTCAGCCGAAATATAATTATATCCATATCTACCATGAGATGAGATGGAAAACTCACCCCAATAATCCATTACATGCTGTACTATTTCCTGACCCACTCTCGAACCATAACTTGATATATACTATTTCTCGAAAACATCAAGCTACGTCACAAATAATTGCTATGAGAGTATGCGGCACCATAGCACCTTATATGTTTAAAATTTCTGCAGCCATTTTGGAAATGATCAAAAATAAATCTTCGTAACTTTAGGTTTCTATTTCTATAAAAAAGCAAAATTATTTTAAATAAATACTTAACGCATAACTAATCTATATATTTCTCTTATACGGCGACAAAAAAAGCCTCATTACAACTCCCCGAATGGCAACGCTAGAAAATCGACCAATGATTGCCGCTAAAAATGTCACATCCCAAATCTAGCTTAACATATAGCGCTTTTAAAAACGGAAACTGAAATAACCAGCGAGAACTGCGGCAATCTCATACTATTAAGCTAGGCAGAAGTGAGTAGTCTTTGTCGATTCGATCTCTATTTTAGTATTTCGTCGAAAGCGCTTTTTTTCACGAATTTATATATTATGAATTTATTTGACGATTTTTGATTTATATCACAAATTTATTTGTTTTATTATTGTTATTAGTTATTCATTGAAAAATGAGTCTCAGTCGTGCTGTTGCGCTTTAAGATTTTATGCTATAGCACATTTCTAATAGGTTTAACGAATGTCATTTATTTGAATTCAAATTTATTTTAATGACTTAGTATTTACTAAAATGATGTATTTTTTTTTTTAAAAAAAAAAGTTGTTATATGGATTTGAATGATTGTTTTGAATACTTACCTCTAGTAGCGAGCGAAGCGAGCTTGGTTTGCGAAGCAAACTATATAAGATTGCGTAGCAATTTTTCGGGGTTGGCGAGCGTTAGCGAGTAGGGGGCGCAGCCCACTAGTTATTTAATACTGTTTAAATGATCACTTAAGACAACCTAATAAAATGAATAATAATCATAGTGTTGTCCGTGTTAATGGTAGTGTGGCTTAACTACCACTATAAATATTAAATACCAATTTACTTGCATATAAGACATGTTAACTTGATTCAATCTAGAGGTTGCCTTTTGATAGATGAAATGATAGCCTACTTTCTAAGCGCTTGGAACATGTCTATTTTAATTTTCTTTTTATGTATTTTTGAAACAAATAAAGTTTTTAAGCAGGTTATATGTTTTCTCTTATTTTTTCATTTACAAGGCAACTATAGCTACCGAGCTACCGAAGCGGGGGTGCCATCCCCTCCGTAGAGGATCAAAATTTTGATGGCATGTCTTCGGATCATCCTCCGGGATGTTTCCCAGACAGTCGCCAATAGCCCATTGTGCAGCTCTAGTGCGACGTAAATTAACAACCATAACCATAAATATAAGTTTTATCTAACGCACTAAATTATTTCCTATGTTTGGTGTTTGATTGCTTGTGTACAACTCCTAATCTTCTATTTTAAGATTTGTTCTGTTAGTTTTGTTAGGTAATATTTGATGCGGGAAGTTTAGTTGTCTAAGTAGAATCATCAAGATTTAATCATCAACTAAATGTCAAGCATTTATTTCAACCAAAACAATTTATTTTTCAATTACTTAAACAATTCAATTTCTCCTCGAATTCATTGTAATAAATTATTTAGATCATTCAATATACGCAGGACGTTTGGTGGAATTGTTACCAGTTATTTCATAGAAGTAAATTCTCGTGAAAGCTCGCTGCAACGTGATTTACTTTAAGCTGGACAGTGGCAATCGCAATTACTTTATGCTAGAATGGCAACTGTGTTATAGACTCCTAGAATAAAACCTACCAAAATAATTTATGACGAGCATTTGTTTCGCATTTACTATTTCAAGGCTTAACTCAATTGAAACTATATATTGTAACTAGTTTGTATATAGGTTTGCTTATTACTTATATTTAATCTGACTGAACTTAACTTAACTGTAACTTAAGTGATCCAGGGAGCCCTATTAACCAAATGAAAACAAACTAATAGTTCCCTAATAATAATACATTAAAAAATGGATTCTAGTTACTTTTTCAAGGAATAAGTGAAATCATAAAATAATAAGAAAAATCATATTCAGAAACTTAATGGATATTTTTATGTTGTGGAGAGCGTTGTTGTTATTGGATTTTGGGATTTCTTCTTGTGGAAAAAAGGTCTTTGATGTATAATGATTAATAGCGACTTACCACGATTGCGAGATACGATATGTTGGAGCATATTGAGATTAGATATTTTGGCATCATTATAGACCTTGTATCGATAATGAGCTAAATATCTATGCTAAATATCTATAATGATTGTAAACAGTTAGCATCCTTGGAATGGGAAACTGGAATTAGAGGTTATAATGCATGTATTGGGTCATTAAAATTATTCAATTACCTAATAAAATTGTTTTTGAAGAAAACTTTAATTGTTTTAAACTTCCTTTATCACTAATATTTTCATTGATTATGTCACTATGACTGGAAATAAAGATACATAAGTATTAATTAAGTTCACGCTTTGAAACATCTCTTTTAATGGTTTAAATTCTAAATTTTTCTTTGATATTCCAAAGTTAAATTGAAAGACACTAGTAGTTCTTAAAATATCAAATCATGTTTTATAACTTTAAGCAAATATCTCATTTCATAAGTTGACTTTGACAAGATAAAACAAGATGTATTTAGTTAGCGTGGCAGACAGTATCAACTATTGTTTATATGAAGAGCGTTACCTATTTTCAAGTATTTATTTTATTTTAGCTCTGCGCTAGTGTGATTTTTTATTTGAAATTTTGAAAAAAGTTAACAATAAATTTTTGGGACCACAATTTTCAGATGTGACTACCCTTCATATTTTGAGGGATTAAAAATCAATATCCGTCAAAAAAGGCAAATATATTCAGAGAGCGCCTGCTTTTTGGTATGATTTCGCAACTTTAAATTTGGTCTGTACAAATAGTTTTGCATAATTAAGATTATCTCCAAGATTTATGAGGATTCCATCTTAGTAGTTGCCTTAGTAACTGGAGACTAGTCACCAAACATAGAGATGCCTGGATGAAACCTTTTGAAAAGGCTTGGGCCCACACAGGTCTGTCAAGCTTCCAAAGAAAAAAGAGGAATTAAAATATAGTATTTGTTTAAAATGTTAAAAACAATTCGCTTCCATACATTGAAATTAACTAAATGAATCATATTTTTACTAATTTCTAAAATAAAATATTTTAATACTCAGTTAAATACTGTTTTACATATTCCAAACTTTTTCGATGATCTCGTTCGATAATGCAAATCTGTATCATAGAATTCCATTATCGAAATCATTGCTTTAATATTAATGCAAGCGAAGTTTTGCTAAAGGTACACAATCTTAACAGCTGGGAAATACTTTGAATATTAGCTTATCTCTCATACCCTATCCAACTTTAATCAAAGTAGATTTCTGCATTCCAGCTAAATCATATCTGCAAAAAGATATTAAATAACCAAGGTGGCATCCAATAAGGATCTGAAGTGTAATTCGATTTGGGTCCAGTAATCCAATACAAACTGAGTCATCGGAGATATGGTATTCTTTTATTCACTTATTCTCAAAGTTTTCTATGATGATAATAGAAGGTATAATGAAATAAAATGCTGCTGTTTATTACCTGACATCTTAGTTGCTATGAACTTTTAACCGAACAAGAATTTTCTTTCCACCTAACAAAAAGATTACTTTAACTTATTAAAGCTGTTATTAATCAGGTTTTACTTTTGCTATATTTTAAAGATTCTGAAATAAGTTGCCATCTTTAGTTTTAATTAATTTCCCAATTCAGAATGCAATCGTCAGAATTTATTTTTAAAAATAAAGAGCTTCTCCTTATGCGATGCAGTATAAGTAGAAATCTCTTTTAAAATGTGTCTTGAAAAATATGTGATGAGCATTCCCTTCTAAAATAAATTACAACAGTTATGAAATATGGTGATATAATTAGTAATGGCACAAGCCACACATTTAGATATGGGACAAAGGACATCATTCTATACAAAACTCTTAACGTTCTATAAAACTCGTGTTCCTTTTTTGACCAACCGTCTTTGTCAACTATACTTAGTTAGTTTCACTGGGAGCCCTAACCCTGGACCATTGACATGTGAGAAAATGTTGTCTGGTCAGATGCTGACAGTTTTTAATTCATTTCGTCGATGGCTGTTTCAGGGTCAGCCGCATTCCAGACGAACAGTTGCTGTCCTGATGCACACAGGCTGGTGGTGGCCATATTGGCAGTTGATCGCATAGTTGACTCTGGGACTCAGAGTTGTCAAAAAACAAACTCTGAAAGCTGCGGATGATCTGAAAATAATTACGGGTCAGTTGCACCCATACACGGTGTCTATTTTTAAAATTGAAAATGAAATTTTGCAGCAAAACAGTTATTCAATTTACAAAGTCCGAATTGTGATGGGGAAGTTAAAAGAGTATAATAATGAATTTCAATTAATGTACTGGCCACCAAAGTCACCGGATCTTAATCCGGTATAGGACATTTGAGATAGTTGAGAGACCAAACACCACCATGTAAAAATGACTGAACTTAGCATGAAAACTTCTTAGATATTTGGCACATCATGTCTTCAGTTACCTATTGAGAACTTGTAATATCCATGTCATGGCGAGTTGCAGCTGTTTTGAAGGTCAAAGTTGGCGCAACGCGTTGCTGAGTATGTGGTCATAATGTTTTGGCTCGTAAGTAAATAAGTAGCATATTATATATTTCTATTTTTCTTTAAAACTCAATTTACCATTTAGAACAATTTCCGAACCATTTGTGTATAAATGTCTGTTAAAATTTAAGGATTAATTTAAGGCTCTGTTAAAATAACAGGTCATTGTCAGATATATCGGAAATTTCTTCCATTGGATATTTATAATAAAAATTATATTTTTACAATTAAAACTATTGTATTATAAATGGTAATACAATTTCAAGATATTATTGAAATTGTAATATAAGATGAAATATTAATTTCATTACAAATGACTGATGGGCTTCAAAACAATTTTTTCTGTTTTATATCATACTGCAAGTTAGTGCTCATCAGCTGAATAAATGTTTAAATATAGAAAACAAAAGTAAGTTAAACCATTTATGTTTCTTTTTTTCTTTTCTGTAGTTGGATAAAAATTTCCTTTCCGTTATATTTTACTTACAACTTCATTGAATGTTATTGTCTTTTAATTAAAAATTTCCGATTAAACTGTAAAGAGACTTGCAAATCTTACGTGATTCAAACAAAACGTGATATTATGGCTTTCAATAACTTTTTTTTTACATTAATTGCTTTACTTAAACCTAAGTTACTAATTAAAAATATTATAAGTAAGATAAGATTTGAAAGTTTTAAATATACGAAAGTTTATGAAAATAATGCTCTTTAAGTATGCTATCTTAAACGAACCATTAACCGAAGTTTACCGAAAATGATTGTGATCTTTTGTTAGTTACAAAGCCAGACCGCACTTAACATAAATCGTTGGTCATTTAATGCTTCTTTAATACCAGTGTTTGGAAAACGTCTCACGAACTTTGGTCATAACGGCGCCTTACGATGGGTTTTCACAGAGCTTCAATATTTCTAAAAAAGTTTTTGCTCTTTCCTTAAAACATGTGGAAGAATATATGTAGTTTCTAATAAGCTACTTTAAGCCAGTGGACTTAAGTATTAATTATGCTATTAAAAGGAAATAAATAATACTTAATTTGGAAAGAATTAGTTTGGAGTTAATTTGAGAGATTATGAGGCAATATATTATGTATGTTTTTTAATTAAATATTTCATTTTGTGTAACAGAATGAAGAAAATAATAATACGCCTAGAATTTTTTATTTAGTTCTGATAAAATATTCGAATTGTAAAAAATAGTAGATTTCACGTAGCATTTTAATTATATTAAAAACTAGCTAAATACTCGAGAAAAATAAAAAAATCATTAAATCGGCATTAATTAACGCTACAAAATCACACACAAGACTGAAAGACTTATACCGATGCATTTAATTTATCTAAGATGTTCACATTTTTTTCTATTATTTGTTCTTCTAAGTGGCATTAGGTTATCCATTTTAGCAAGTCATGTTTTTAGAGATTCACTCTTTCAAAATATGTGATAATTATATTCAGTATCGTTTATTATAATGCTATATCTGTAAGTTAAAGCTTAATAACTAAAGATCACAATAATCAAGAAACTTTCAGGTACATTTCATTGATTTATATCCTTTCCGAGGATTTTATGTCATCAGATAAAGCAAATCATATTTTTGAAGCTTTTTCTTTAAAAAAATAATTTTATTCAATAACATTTGGCTTAATGCTGTAGCCCGAAGTCAACACTTGATATTCAAGAATTACCATCATCAACAAATTTCTCCCGTACATATCACTTTCAACACTCACACATCGTAAAAACAGTAAAAACATATTTCTATAAAGTTTTAATGATACCAATCGTAATATATATAGTACTTTAACGCGATTAAATAAACGCAAATTAACATAATGATAATAGTAACTATGACTAAAATTAGCAAATCAACATTGGCATCAATAATAATATATTAACGCGATTTTATATGTGCTTCCAGGTTTTGTATCGATTCGTGAAATTTTGTGTGGGTATGGTAGGTAGGCTGTTTCTTTGTAAGTATTTATATCAAATTTAGTGCGCACTGGTTCAGAATTGTGGATTTGTGTCTGATTTATATATACATACACTTAAGCATTCTGCTTTATCCACGCAGATAGATTAGACAATGTTAGAAAAGTTTTTGAGATTTTATTTTCGAAATTGATAAAGTGTTTACAAGAAATGTTTTTCCGTTGCAAATCCTGGTGGGAAATTCTTAGCGAGTTTACAAAACATGCTTCCATATTATAAATTACTATTTTTTAACTGCGTAGCAAAAAAATATTTTATTCATGGTTGAATAATTACTGACTGAAATAATTATACTGTAGACTAAATGTGCTGAAGAATAATTTCATTAATTTATTTAATTTTTTACATTTTTTTACTCCTATGAATAACTATTTACAGAATGTTTAAAGCAGATATTAATTACACACTTAAGTGGACTGTTAATGTATCTTCATGTTAACTGTTAGTGTCGTTATAATAGGTTATTTTCCCCATATATATTTTAGTGTGTAAGTGAGTGTTAATATATAACTTAATGCGGCATATTTACTATTACTGTAAGTACTGTGTGTCACTATATTATGTGTCACCGTATGTTTTACTATGTTTAATACTATGTATCTACATCGACCTCCGCTGGTGTGCCTGTACAATTAACTTTTACATTTTTATTTTTTACTAATTTCATTCACTATTTATTATTTTTCTTTTAATTAAATGTTATGCAATTTTCATATATATTTCTGCGGCAAAAAAAGTCCTAAAATTTTACGATAAAAAGCGCTGGATTTAAGCTTAAACAGAATTTTACTCTCAATTTAATATTAATCTCAATGAAATATGGTACAAAATGCATGATATTATAAATTAGTTTGTGTCAGTAATTAAACCCGGAGAAGTTACAAGTCAGCTTGGTACACCTTTCAGCACCTTTTCAATATGAAACGTTTTGTAATCAACTAAACTCAAAATTCAAATGCCGATTGTGATATCAAAGTTGATAAGAAGAATACTACCATGGTCTAGCCTCTACCAACTATAATCTACTATTATCAACTATATCTATAGAATCTCAACTATAATCAACTATATCTATAGAATCTCAGTGTAAAGAATATATTTTGCAACAATACTTACCTCAACCCGGGCTTTTTTAGAGTGTATTTTAAATATTGTTCATTAACTTTTAAAAGCCGAATCCTTTTTTTTTCCAACATACTTTTGTTCAATGTTTTTCCGGATAGGAGAAAACCTTTCGGTGAAAATTGCGTTTTCATTTTAATTTATTAGGCATAAAAGATTTGACTGATTAATCCCTTTTTAAGCTTAGAAAAAATATGCGTATGCGAAGCTTGTTTATTTAAAGATTATATAAAGGCTCACAAAAAACTTTAGAAAAAATTACCATTTTTTTGATTTTTGTTTAAAGATACTGTAAACCGTTTTCCCGTTCTAGCTTTGTCCAAGCTCTCAAATGAAAAATTTTGTTTCATTTGAGATTAAAAGCTTTGAGAAAAAATTTGTAATAAAAGCTTAATGATTAGGCCAACCACCACTTTTAAAGTATTAAAGAAAGTATAATAAAAACCTAGCGCAAATCAACTTTGTTTCACTGATGGTCATAGAATTTGAAATAAATCTTAAGAAGACTTTTTACTCTTGATTTGCTAATGATGATTCAACTTCGATTTCAGAAGGTTTTTCTCTCCTTGTTTTGTAAAGGTTGATTTTATCTGGATATAAAAGAGTTGTTGGTGCGAGCTTAACGAGAACATCACAACGCGTAAACTAGCAAAGTTGAATTTAACATAGTTTCAAACTTGTATAGTTTATTTGCTATATATTTACAAACCTTAACTGATTTAGTGATAAAGATTGTTGCTAACATTAAAATCAACCTTGCACTACTATCTGGGTAATAACCGTTATTCCTTCTTAAATGAAATAAAATGTCATTTTTAATTTTACAGCTTTCTAAAACTATTATAGAAAGTTTAATTCTAAAATTAAAAATTACAGTTAAACATAAAATACGGTCATCTGGTAAAAAAAAAAGAAGAAAGAATTCACATTGTATCTAATAAGTCCAAACCAGACTCTTAAGACTGCGGTATTGCAAGCAATTACTTTGTAATGGGTTTATATAATTAATTTTCCTAAGCAATTAGTTTTCTAAGAGTCTTCCAGAAATAATTTTTCTTCATTTAATTATGCTCATTATCGTTGCACACGTTGTTCTGAAATTGCAAAAGCAGGTGCGCTATTGTAACTTAACTTGATATTAGATGACGAAGAGAGGAACTTGGAATAGATTAAAACATCGTAAATAAACACTACTCAATGTGAGCTTTAATAGCTACTAAATCAAATGTCTAAACTACTGTTATCAACAATTTAGCTTTATGGCTTTCTTTTTTAACTTTTAAAGTTGACAACTTACTGAGGACAAAACCATATAATAGTTTTATATTAAAGGTTTTAATGTTTTTTAAGTATTTTTTTGTTTTTTCAAAATCATTTTTACAAGTTTCAAATTTTTCTTTTTTTATTTTAAGTGAGAATTCAGCATAAGAAATGTTCCTTATATCTTCAGGTAGCCTGTAGACAGAACAGTATAAAGTGCACATAAGTACATTTAAAAAATAGTATTTTTTTACACATGAAAACTTTTGCTATTTTTGATTTATTCGTTTTGTTGACTAGTGAATAGTTTTATTTGATTCAACGTTGAAAAACGCAAGAAGCAAAAAGTTACACTTGTTTAGATAGCAATACAAGCACAAAGTTGTTCACAAAACCATTATACTTTCTGAACATCTAGTCCAATCGTTTCAGAATTACTTTCGTTCAAACCAGTCTGAAAAAATACATCGGAAAATATGGCTTAGTTGCGTTTCTTGATCAAATTCAATTCTCCCTCTCAAATGACTCCCATTTCTCTAAAAAGGGAGTCTCCTGACTCCCTTTTCCCGTGAAAATATGGGTTGGGGTGTTTTTAAGTGTAAAATATGGGTTGGGGTGTTTCCAAGTATCATTTATAGTAACATAACAAAGTTTTCTAGGAAATAAAAGAATTGGTGTTAATTTTTCCGAAGAAAAAAAATACATTTTTCTGAACAAACTTAAGAAGTTAATATAGGTGATTTAAAGTAATTTATTTATGAAGTAATTTATTTCATAATTTTCACAGAAAATTTGTGTTGTTTCTTACTAATTTTTCTGTTAATCCGTAAAATAAAAAAAAAAATAATTAAATTAAATAATAATAAAATTAAGTAATAAAATTAAATAATAATTAAATTAAATAATAAAATTAAGTAATAAAATTAAATAATATAATTAAATAATAATTAAATTAAATAATAAAATTAAATCATAAAATTAAATAATAATTAAATTAAATAATAAAATTAAATAATAATTAAATAAAATAATAAAATTAAATAATAAAATTAAATAATATATTTAAATAATAATTAAATTAAATAATATAATTAAATAATATAATTAAATAATAATTAAATTAAATAATAAAATTAAATAATAATAAAATTAAATAATAATTAAATTAAATAATAATAATTAAATTAAATAGTTAATTAATTTTTCGTGTGTATTCCTTCATATTCGCCATATATTTTACTTTAAATAAAATGGAACATATTATTAAAAAAAGTAAGAAAAAAGAATTAAGGAAACTTACCAATTTATGATAAGTTTTTAAATTAATTTTTTAATCAATTTAACTTGGGTGGATGCTCCATACTTTCTATAAATCTCCATACTTTCAATAACTCCATACTTTCTATAAATTCTGACTACTAGAAAACTTAGATAACTGTTCATCTTAGTTTTTATTTGTAACTGAGTTTTCCATTCTTATCTACCTTTTATGAACAACTAGAAGGCATTTCCAGCATTTTTCTCTCAATAGACGTTTTATCAGTTACTGAGACGGAGGTCGTAGAATAACCTCGCAAATCTTTCCATTTGCTCCACAATTAATATTTTTACTCGCAGCTGAGTTCGGTGCCTTATTTTCTGTTTCACTTCCTCAAAAGAGTGTTTTGTTCGTGAAATTGAAACTACTGAAACTCACGATTTATGCACTATTTTTTATTGTTTTTTATTTTGCATGAAGATATAATTTCTGTGTGTAATTATTGTCTGCAAAAGAAGAAAATTACAGTAAAAAAATTCTATATGCATTTCATTCTTGCATAAAACAATCATATCGAGTACGCTATAATAAGTTCATATACTAATTATCAGAAAAGTAAACATAACCATGTTATATTAAACTTAATCGTCTAATCTAAAGAATGATAAAAAACTTTAGTTAAATAATTAAAATTTAAGATTAATTAAATTAAGATAATTAATATAATTAAATTAAGATAATTAAGATAATTAAAATAATTAATATAATTAAATTAAGATAATTAAGATAATTAAATTAAGATAATTAAGATAATTAAATCAGGGTTCAAAAGTGTTTTTTTACCGATAAAAATTATAAAGTCTTTAGTAGAATATAAATGAGTCTATTTTGGGCTCCACTTTTGGGACTACTGATTTCTAAACATCTGCTCCCGGGTTCTCGATTATTATTAAGTGATAAGGTGTAAATGTTGTTGTTGTAGTTAATTTACCTCACACTAGAGCTGCACCATGGGCTATTGGCGACGATCTGGGAAACATCCCTGAGGATGATCCGAAGACAAGCCATCACTATTTTGATCCTCTACAGAGAGGATGGCACCCCTGCTTCGGTAACCCAACGACCTGCACGTGAAGTCGAGCACTTTACGGTAGAACAGTTAACGAGGATCCTTACCGCACACCCTCGGTCCCTACGCAGACTGATCCAAGTGGTCTCCCACTCGCACACTGACCGCAGCCAGTGATACTTGACTTCGGTGAACTTCTGGGAACCGTGTCTTAATGATCTGTCCACTGCGGGACAGAGAATGTAAATGGAGAAATTATCTTTGCAGTCGCCTGTAAAAAGTAAAATACTTCTGTAATGTTCACGTCAACCAATCGAATGATTTAATTGCAATTTGCGTGCTTAATATAGATATTTTTAAACTTCATCTTATCTTCTTTCAAGACTCTACAGCTTGTTATTTGCTCTGTCAAGTCTCTTCCATCTCGTAGTAAGTATCTAAATAGTCTCCGCCATCATCTGGTTTTATCCGTAGCAAAGTTGTTCCAGTATTTTTTAAAACTTCACGTTTTTAGCATTTAATCATTTTTAAATACTTTATATTTTTTCACGTTACCGATATTTTTCACCTTATGTTGGGCTTTTAGGATAATAATTTTCCGTTTTGGTTCACTGTACCAAACTATTAATTCTTGGCCATAGATGGCGCTACATGCATCTTATTCTTGTAATATTTCGGAAAACAAGAACAATCGCACCCCTTTGCCTAAACAGGCATACGTCAACATACCAAACTATTAATTATTTTCAGTGGTATTGTTTTCATAGCTAATATTTTCAATCCTTATAACTTCCTCTTTTAGTTAAGAATATAATGTAAGGATGCATTTGTCATTTTCTGCCAAGTATTGTTTGTACTGTCTTGCAGATGACATGAATATTGTTTAGTACTCTCGGATATTTTCGAATTCTGAACAGAATTTCAAGCATATGTAGCTCTTTTGTTTCTTGTAGAGTTAACTAAAGATATACAATTGAATTAAACAAACTCTTTTCGAATGAGTAACCAACCATCATTCTGTAATAAGTGAAAGTGTGAAATATTACAGCTACACTTATTTCAAATGGATATTTTGCTTTAACTCATTAGCAATGAACTAAATAAATCATATGTATAACATTTTTAATCAGATAATTCTTTTTATTAATGCATTGTCGGGAAATCTATACAATGCAGACATTACTATGATAATAGATTATGACAATGATATATTAAAGATATTCTTATTATATTATGATGTAGATATTTATTTGAATTCCAAATATGCATTTACTACATGCAGGGCATGTGTTGTTGTTTTGTGTTACGGAGTAAATGTTCTATCATTAAGAAAATAAGCATACACTAAATAAATAAATAAAAATATGACGGGTAATTGATTATCTAAAAATTATTTGATTTGTTTTGTGACTCATTACATTTTTCTTTCATTTATTTATAAGAATTCGGGATAGTTTTAAACTTTAAATGACATAAATATCTTTTTCAATGCCCATTCTGTTGACACTCGTCATTCAGGCATTTACAGGGCAGATTTGATGGCCACTTTTTCAGTAGCACCGTATTAGATTGGTCAATGTTGCTCCCACAGTAAGGACAGATATTACAGAGAAAGCAAGAACATGCATAATTTTATTTTAGCTTCATTTAGATAAATTAAAAGATCATACTAAATTAAAGAACCTACTACAGTGTTAAATCAAAATAAAGTTCTTAACTTCTGCAACATTCGTACTGACCACAAAGAATTAAGTAATCGTAATAGAATTCAAGACCTAATGAAAGCTCTAATGTTGTGCAATTTAAGTATTTTACCCCGCCGGCTGAAGACTCCCAGTGTAGTAAAGTTCCCATAACAAATCAATACCTCTGAGGGTACTGGATTGGAGATCGATCGTTCTCTGATTCAGGTCAAAATTACGATCTGTGGATGAATGAATGGATGTATGAATGCCTTATAAAAAGATGTGAAATATGATGAGGCTAAGTCAAATTCTTGGCCATAGATGGCGCCACTGGAAAACAAGAACGATCGCACCCCCTCTGCCTAAACAGGCATACGTCAGCAATCAGCCCTGAAAATGATTGCCGAGACTTTGCATCAGACTACAATTCCCCATCATAGGAAAATAATCAGACTCTTGTTTCGGATCCTTCGAATTCACAACCTCCCTCTTGTATTAGGTCGTAGCTCCAACAGCGCCAACTGCCACTTTATTAGACCTGATATCGACTGTTAAACAGGACTTGTGTATAGTATTTCAAAAGTTTGATAATTTGATACTTGCTATTTTTTGGTTTTCTTTCAGAAAAGGATAGTTTTGCGTATGCAAAATATACATCTTTTGTATTACCCCGCCATCAACTATACATAGTTTGCCTCATTCAAGTTTAGAGGCACTCATTATGAATTTAAATTGTTTGAGACACGATAATACTTCAACACGAATTCTTAAACATGGTAATTATTAAGTAGAAATGATAACACTAAACGCGATTTATTATGTATGATAATTATTCAAAAGAAACGATAAAACTTTAACAAAAATTCTTAGACTCGATAATACTTCAACATGAATTCTTAGAAACGATTATACTTCAATATACACCGAAGAGCCATTACATTATGACCATCCTCCATCTATAACAATGGGCTCGCCCAGGTTTTCATGGTTTCTCGCCCAGGAACAATGTTTTCATGGGGCACATTAGGACCCATAATCCTTATAGAACAATCCTTGACGTCTGTAAACTACTTCAACATAATTGCAGACCAGGTTCACCCATTCATGGCAACAGTTTTTCCTGCGGGGGATGGTGCTTACCAATGCACCATGTCATAAGGGTCGAATCGTCGAGGAACATTTCAGTGACTTTCAAGTCAAGTCTTGGACCCCAAATTCACCTGACCTTAATCCAATAGAGCATTTGTGGTCCTACTTGGAAAACCAAATTCGTGCTGCCACGCTACCACCTCGCAATGTGAGGGAATTGCAGGACCAGTTGGTGAGCGCTTGGTACCAGATACCTCAGACTACCTATCATCTCACCTTGTGGTATCAATGCCACGGCGGGTGCTAGTAGTTTTGAGGGCCAAAGGTGGTCCTACATGTTATTATGAGGGTGGTCATAATGTAATGGATCTTCGGTGTATACGATAATGCTTTAACGCGAATTCTTCTTCAACACATTGATACTTCAATTAGTAACAACAGATGGGAAATCAGTTTATGAAAAAAAATATTAATTATTAAAAATATTTATTAATTTCATGAAGTAATTGAAAAAATAAAAGTTGCATTTTTCCATATTTCGCAGTATTTTTATTAATATACTATCTACCTCGGCACAAAGTATTAATTATTTTTAAAGAATAAATTTTAAGTGCTTTTTCTGTCCTTGTAATTTGAATAAAATTAGAGACTCATAAAATTTATTAAAAAAATGAAGCACTTGATGAGTATTCTTTGTGAAACAAATTCTAAAGCTTTTTACTGAGCTTAACGAATTGAAAATAAAAAAAATATCATGCATAATGGTGTCTACGAATTAAATATTCTTTATTTTATTTTCAGAAATATAGATTTCTTTAAATAATTTTCTTTATATATTGCGTTTTGCAATAAATGCATAAAACTGATCGTGCATGATTTATAAGAGAGATAATAAAACAATAACCTGAAATATCTTTTAAAAACGAATGAATAGAATTATGTTGCCCATGAAATACGTGGGCAAGTGTGCGTGGGAATACGATACTCAGAAGAAGAAAATTAACTATTCGCAGAATATACTTTAAGATTCATATTTCTTTCATCAGAATTTAGGTTTTTCTAAAATGCAATTTATTATTTTTAACTCGATAAAAGAAAAAACTAACAAAAGTACAATGTTCGTCAAATTATCCGTTGAACATTTTTATTTTTTACTGAAATACAATATTATTTTTAAATAATAAAACTATCAATATGTTTTTTTAATATGTATCCAATGAAAGTCGTCTTTTCGAATTTTATTTTCTTTTTATCGATTCCATAAATTCGATTGCATTTCATCTGCTTTGCTTACGATAGTTCAATAATTTGATTGCTTTTGAGATAAAGTCAAGCGAAAGAGTAACTTTAAACTTTTATGGAATCTGTTTTATTTTTTTCATGTAATATAGTATAATGCAATAGTATAATGTAGTATAATATAGTATGATGTAGTATAGTATAATATAGTATAATGCGAAATATAGTATAATGCAATTCTTTAATATCATACTTTCCCAAAGTGCCGACCGGCCAATATAGGGTCCAGGGAACTGGCTTTGCATCATAAAGGTTCAGGGTTCGAATCCCGGGGAAGGCATGGGTGTTCTTTCATTCTTTGTACTATATATCCTTACTGTAGGAGCAACGTTGGCCCACCTAATATGGTGCCCCTGAAGGAGTGGCCAACAAATCTGCCCTTCAGATACCTGTATGACGAAAGGTTATTCTCCAGGTGGGCATTAAAAAAAAACTTTACCTAAGTAGGCGCTGAAGATGTTTCTGAGACGCACGCGCTATGTTTAGCTATGGGCTTAAAGAATATGAAAGAAGACATTTTTATTAAATATTTCGTACTCATAAAAGTTAATAGATATATTTTGAATAAATACAATATTTATACATTTAATTCTTCAGCCGGCCAGGTGGCAGCGCTGATTGTTATGCCTGACTGAGGGTTCGAATCCCGCTCAGGGTATGGACGTTTCTCTCTGTGTTGCCCTCTGTTGTGTGTGATGAGTGAATGTGACCCACCCTATAAACGGGTATCAGTGGCAGTGTGGCTTGGTCAATGCTGCTCGGCTCCGTGACTCCGGTCACAAGTTGCTTACCAGGTGCAACACTTTCGACCCCTTACCTTGCCGAAGTTCAGCGCCTGTCTTTAAAAAAGGAAAGAAAAATTTAATTCTTCATGCATTACTCACTTAATAATGATGCGTTTTATTGAAAGAAAGACTATTTAAAAATATTAATATGACAAGAATATATTTAATTGTTACTTAAAACTTTTTTTATCGCTATAATATTTGGAACAGTGTTTTCACTGTTCAAAATTTGAATTATTCTTTTTCACTCTTTTGATTTTTCATCTCAGAATATTTGTAACAAAATTTATTATCTTTTCGGATAAAAATGTATTAATTTTGATAAATAATTTCAAGGCTACAACAATTATTGATTTTTAAGTAATTAGTTACGTTAATATACAATATATTCCCCTTTAGAGTTTCGAAGCTAATAAATTAAATTGAACTACTTAAAAATGATAAACAACGCAATAAATGAATTTAAGGAAAGATCTTGAGAAGAACGTTGAAAAATTTGCTCCAGCAGTGTGAGCGATGATTTGATAAAATTATTTGACAAAAAAATTTGGGAATTTTTGTTCTATGCTAGTTTTGGAATAGCATTAATTTTGATAAATAATTTCAATGCTACAACAATTATTTATTTTTAAGTAATTTGTTACGTTAATATACAATATATTCCACTTTAGAAATTCGAAGCTAATAAATTAAATTAAACAACTTAAAAATTATAAACAACGCAATAAATGAATTTAAGGAGAGATCTTGAGAAGAACGTTCTATAATTTGATCCAGCAGTGTGAGCGATGATTTGATAAAATGATTTGACAAAAATATTTGGAAACTTTTGTTCTATCCTAGTTTTGGAGTAGCATTAATTTTGATAAATAATTTCAATGCTACAACAATTATTGATTTTTAAGTAATTTGTTACGTTGATATACGATATATACCCCTTTAGAATTTCGAAGCTAATAAATTAAATTAAATAACTTAAAAATGATAAACAACGCAATAAATGAATTTAAGGAGAGATCTTGAGAAGAACGTTGAGAAACTTTGCTCAATCAGTGTGAGCGATGATTTGATAAAATGATTTGATCAAAAATTTTGGGAATTTTTGTTCTCTATTTGTTTTGGAATAGCAAACTTTCTATAGTTAACTGCATGGTGCATTTGAAATGTAACCAACAAAATACTTCTTCCCACATCTATCAATTTTTGGAATTAAAATTAGTTTTTTGAAATAATTTAATATTATAGATTATTTAATGGTTAGAATTTGCTTTGCAAAATATTACACCATGCCTTCTATCGTCTTGGGATATTTGGTCACTGTTGTATAACTAATAAACCACACTTCAATGAGTAATAGCTGTTTAGTAGGAAAAAATGTTCAAAGCTAAATTTCTACAGTTTTCTCTTAAAGTATATTGTAGCAGTGAAAAAGTTTTTTTGAAATCTTTAAAACGTTCTTTAATTTATACGCTATTTGTGCGAGTAGCTCAAAGGAAAAGTTTAAAAAAATATAAAATTTTAAAGTAGGAAAGATAATTTTCATAAAATACACAAATGTTAGAATTAAGAACATTAATAATATGCCGACTAATGTATGCCACTAATTTATGCCGACAAACAATAATATGTCAATAATTTAAGTCGACTGAAAAATTTGACTGATTTTTTTCAATGTATTTTGCTCGGTTTTCTGAAAAAATAATTATCGCACATTTGTCTTAAACGTATAGAAAATCTTTAAAATTTATTCGAAATTTCGTTTGAAAAATATAGTTAAGCCTATAGGAATTAAGGCTCATTACTTTAGAACTACTATTATATTGCTTTAGGACTACTTTTGAAATATTAAATTGCTTCTTTTACTGTTCATTAAATACTAGATATTAGTAAACATATTAGTAAAAATAAAATACGCAACAACATTAATGGTAATAAATTAAAAATAAATTAATATGCCTATAGAGCAGTATTAAAAAAAGTCTTCTTAAAATAAATAATTAATAGAAATAGATTTTCTTTAAATTTGAGTTTAATAGCTTAACTCCAAACGCCTATTATCTTAAAACTTACTAAAAACATAATTAACTAACAAATGAGTTCTTAGACCTATTATTTTTAAATGTAGCAAATTTCTAGCAATAAATAACAAAACAAAATTATGGTGTAGCAAACACAACAAATAACTATTAAAATATGGTCATAAAAATTAATTGAAAACATGAATGTTAATTAAATTGAGCACTTTTATATACGACTTTAACACAATTTAGATGATTATTACATGGAAAAAATACATCTAAAACATTATTTCTCATAAATTGCTGCTATTCTTTTCTTCTAAATAAAGAAGAGCAAAAATATTTAATTACAATAAATTAAATAAAAAAGGTTATTAAGCTATAAATTCACTCCTCTCAAAACTTTAAATTGAAAATGCGGAAATTTAAAAAAATGCCTCGAAATATTTTCATTAAATTCTCGCTTTCATTAAATTAGAAAAGTAATTTATTCTGCTAACCGGAAGCGGAAGAAGATATAAAAAATATGTGTTGATTAATTACACACATAAAATTGCTTTTATTTTGAGGAAAACAAGTTTTTGAAAAATGGTTTTTCTCCCTAAATATTCAGTTTTAATAAAATTGCTTAAATGTTATTCAGTTGTGGTTGGTTTTAATCTTTCTTTTGATATTTTCTTAAACCAAAAATAAATAAAATACTTTTTTTATGAGCTCTGTGTTGTTGTTTTTTATTTTCTACTTTCGAGTTTTGAAACAATTGAATTTATGAAGAAAAAAACGAAGTTGGATTTAATTTATATTACGCATTAGAACTTTATTTACTTAACTAACTTAATTCTCTTTGTAACTACATCTTTTAATTTTCTTTATTCCCTTAAATTATTATTAATTTTTGTTTCTATTCATATTCATGTTGATATTTAGATTCAATAAATTCTTAAATAGTTTTATTTTTTTGTTGTAGCTAAATTGGAAGCCCTTAATTAATAAACTATTCTTAGCTTTTTTTGCATTATTCTGCGTATCTTTTAAAAAGCTACAGTAGCAGGCTTATAAACAAAATAGAAAATTTTCATGCTTTTATGTATTATTTATGCTGCAAAATATACTATTTAATGGATGTGATAGAATACTTAATTTTAAAAGTATGGTATTTTTGTTCATATGATTTGTCTTAAAAATATACTTTTTATCTACATTTTATAAATTTCTCTATTTCTTAGATTTTGGATAATCTATTATATATAATTCTCTTACGTGGCTCCCAAATTTTGGCTGTATTTCTTTTCCGCCGGTGGCAACGTTTGCTTTGTTTTGAAAACACCAAAGCATTCTGCCTTTTAATGATGTGTTTCTGATCTAATATATATAATTCTCTTACGTGGCTCCCAAATTTTGGCTGAAGTACTTTGTACAACTAAATAAGATTCTTTTCACAACAGTTAAATATTTACTTTATTTTCTTCATTCATAGAGAAAACAGTCGGCAAAGAATTCTGTTAGGTTAAAAAACATTTCGCTAAAAAAATAACGAATTCTAAAAGAAATAAAAATAAACAACTTAAAAAATAAAAATGCTGTTGCCAGCCATAGAATTTTTTGAAAGTTAACTTAGCAACATAAATCAAAATGACATAGAAGCGCAACTAGATCAAAATTATGATACCTGAGCGCTTGACGTAACAAATCCTTCAATTCTAAAAGTGTTGTATCGCCAAATGCCCAAATTAACAATTGTGTTCTTAAAGAAATTCTATAAAAAGTTTTAAATAAACAACCTACTTCTACAACTGCTTCTTGAAGAACTTGGCTCATAGATTAAAAATATTGTTTTAATTTTACAGTACTAACTTTACTTCTACTTTCATTATTGCTATGACCCTCTTTCATTACATTTTACAACTTCATGCTAAATTTGAGGACTTTAAGTTGTTTTGTGGTTGAATACTGACATTTAGAAATGTGTACATAAAAAAAATAATATTTAGAGGTTAAGAGTTGCCTCAGAAAAATTTGAATTGTTGACATTGAACTTAACAATGGAAACAATCGTTTTTGTGAAAAATTGAATTGTATTGTTGACATCAAAACTAAAAATATTGTGTTTCAACTTAACAATACTACCTTAATTTATACTTTAGAATTGCCTCGGAGAAATTTGAATTGTTAGCAATGACTTAAACAAAAAGTTTTATTTTAACTGACAAATACTATATTATAATTTTAACTTTTTCTATGACTATACTCATTTTCTTACTCTTTTCTTTGTTTTTTATACATTTTATATTTTTGTGATAAAATAAAAAACTTATAGTTGTTCTGCTTCTGAACACTGATGAAAACACAAAATGATGGGCTTCATCAACAATCAAAAATATATACATTTATTTTACAAATTCCATATTATTAAGGTGGCGCCCTTCAGAGAATTAAAAATACAAAATTATCTTCATCAAAGCCGATGCTTTACATCCGGCGTTCAGTGGCAGACTACTATTTCATATTGTTTTACAACACATGGCTTTAGCCCTCTGGTGGGAAAGACTTTAAAACAAAACTTACAACAGTTACTTTTCTCAACAACTGAAATTTAGAATAGTGTGATTAAGAAAAATATGTGAACTGTTTGCAATTTCAAATTAATATTGAAATGTACAGGTTTAGAATTTTCTACAGTGAAAAGTTTTCGGAACTTCAGTATTCAAAAAAGTATACAAAAGCTAGACGTTAAGAACGTATCCAATGAGCGAGCAAAGCGAGCATTGGATTGCGAAGCAATCCGAAATGAACTGTGAAAGCAGTTCCGGGGGTTGGTGAGCGCCAGCGAGCAGGAGGTGAAGCCTCCTAGTTTGTATAGAATTTACAAATTTGGATAATTTGTATAGAATAGTTGTAAACCAGTAAAACCTCCCACGGCTAGCTTGACTGCAAAATGACTCTAATACATGATCCGTTTACTAATGACGATATTTTACGTCAACACTGTGGTCGGCGTGAGCCGGGTGCAGTATTCGTATCAACCAACCATTTTTAGGATTCGAACCTGGGTTCACCTCAAGCGCTCTATCACTTGAGTCACAACGGTTTAATATGCATTAATTGAAATAAAATAAATAAGCTATGTACTAAAAAGTAAAGTTAATGGAGAAAGGTTTTGTTTACAAAACTGTAAAAATCACCTTACGCAGAAGATGCTTAATTAATTTTGGTAATACATAATACTGGCATTATGATAATTGGTGCAATTTTAATGAGAATTTTACAGCGGATTTTCCGAATATTCTGAAAATATGTTTTATTCGGTAGTGATGTTTTAAAGATTGTGTATTAATATTTTAATGGATTGGAATTAAAAGAACTATTTTTTTACTAACTAGTTAAAAATATTTTAAACCGTATATTCAAAATCAGATAGAACAATGGTCATGCTGCAAGGTCCTTCATTAATGTCTTTTACGAAATCAATATTTTTTTTAATATTTTGCTTTTAATTTGATATCACTGATAAATGTATTTTGCACGAAACTCATATAATGAAGGGTTATATATTATTTAACAAATATACTAATATTGGTATAAATTATAATACTAATATATTTGGCATTTATTAAAACTGCATGAATACTGAAGTGTTTTAATACCGGTACTGTGCAAATAATGTCTTACGGCCCCTCGAAATTGACCATAAGACACTGATTACAAGGTACTTCTTATTTTGTATCAAAGAAAGTTTCGTGATAATTGTAAAGTTTGACAATCTTGAGTTGGCTGCGAGCAATAGCATCATACCAAGTGATGCTGAAAACATTTAATCTTGCGTCTGCTGGAATGAACTACAGAAATTTTAATTGAATAACGTAAAGCCACCTGGAAAGGGCAGTAAATTATAATAAATAAATTATTGAAATTAATTTGCTTTAATTGCTTCGTTATATGTCCTTAAGTCTTGTGCAGAATTCCGTTGTGGTTTTCAGTACCTATTTATTCATTTCTTTTATTCACCATGTACGAAGAATAGGTATTCAGGTAGTTTTTAACAAAATATTTCTTAAAAATTATAATTTTTTTTGAAGTTACGAAAAGAGGAACACATTTTCTTATTAATACCAAAAATAAATTACACTATGAGGATCCATCCCTTGCTCGTTAACACTCGCCAACATACAATAATAATTAAGCTGAAATAAATAATGAATGAAATTGAATCAAACTCTATCACCTTAGAAAAACGCGGCTAAAACTTAATTTATAGATATTCAGAAGGTATGCCAAAACGGAAATAATTCGATGTTGATGTTGTTATCTTTCCGTATATTTCTTTTAACGTTTTTTTAATTAAAAAGTGTTTTGTGTTTAATGTTACTCGTATGATATTTCTGATCTTTGTTGCCAACGCGAAAAAGAAACTGGATTATATTTTTGATATACGCAATAGTGGTTTATGTAATATAGATATTTTAAAAATTATTGATTGGTATTTGTAGTTTAATATTATAGTTGAATATGATAGATATGGCTTGCTTTAAAAATACCTTGGTTCGGCTTTTATGAATTTCTATGATTTTGGACCAATTGTAAGGAACTCATCAGAGCAAACAATTCTAGAGCAAACATACTTATAGAACTAAATAATTTCCTCACCAAACAAACAATCTTGGTAACAAAGTCATCCGTAACAAAATTAAAAAAAAAGCAATCTTTGAGAAACACGTTTTATGGAACTATTTAGGAATTTCAATCAGAATTATAAACAATCAAAACATATAAAACTAAATCGATATGGATGCGAGACATCTTGTTATTTCAAAATTGCTTTTCAAACAGTCTGTCCACAATGTAAAAAGAAATCGTTATAGCCTATGAGCATAAAATAATTTATCAGGAGTCTCATTTTAACTAACTGATCAATAAAAACGGTATATTTTATAAAAAATACAGAAAAAATATTCACAAGAGACTCAGTAATTTTACAGAAGTAAAGAAAATAAAACGAAGTAAATTACGGTTAAAATTCATGAAAATCTACTGGAAGTCATTTATCAGAAGTTTCATACAAAATTACCGATAAGTAAAAACATTTGTAAAGATACAGAAAAAAATTCATGGGAGATTTAGTATATTGTAAAAATTCTTCATCAAATTACGGTAAAAGCCATTCTCACCGTAAAATTTTATTCCTTAATTTTTACAGTAATATTTATTTATTAATAAGGATTCAGTGATTTTGTAGTAAATACTACTGTATAAAAATTATGGTACATCAGATTTTTTGTTCCGTAAAATGTTACGGTGAAAATGGATTATAAGGTTAAAAGCACAGGAATTCTGAGTGTAGTTACTTTTTACCATACTTTGATCCAATTTTTTTTGCAATGTAGCTCTACAGAAATTAAATAATTAATACTCTGCACTGTTAAAATTTTCATTCCAAAAATATAGTAAAATAACTGGCAGCTGTCTGTCCATCCGATTAACCGTAAAGTTTACGGTAAAGAACATTTTTTTCCTTTACGGTTTTAAAACGATTTACAGAAAGTATTGTTATAAAACCATGAATACAAAACTATACGTTTTCTAACCATTTACAACTAGCATTTTCCAAAGACGTAAAAAAGATTTATTACTTAACTAGACATAGGAGCTCGGCTTTTCGTAAGGTTATGGGCCTTGTTGAGTGCCAGACACTGGAAATTCTTCATTGGTTGAAGGGAATGGAAGAAATATTGCGGTGCCACCACTAGGACTCGAACTCCAGTTCTGCCAGTCATGAGATTGACAGATAAGCCAGCTCGACTATGATATGTACTCAGTTGCAAAGAACTAAGTAGCTTCATTAGGTTTTTCTAGTTAGTGTGATAAAATTCTGGTTGTTTAACCATATTAGGTGAAAGCAGTTAATAAACAGTTTTTCTCAAACTTAACAGTTTAATTACCGTTTTATTTATGGTTATTTGACTGCTTTGGTTAAATATAGCAAAATAACCATTCAATAAATTGTTATTTAACCATTTTTTGCGAGAAATTTCTAACAGTGTGTAAACTACGGTAAGAAATAAAAGAAATATCTACTGGGAACTATTTATGCAGCTACTGGGAACTATTTTTTTCACATAAATAAAATACATAATGCAAAGTAAATTAAGGTAAAAATCTACTAGAAATCTACTTTTAATCATTTATCAAGAGTCTCGTGTAAAACTACGGATAATTAAAAATGGCATGTTTTTATAAAAATACAGATATTTATTTACAGGAGACTGAGTAATTCCTTAAAAAGAAAATTCCTGGCTTAGATATTTGGGACTCTGAAACGACAAGGGACGGGACATACACTGTTTGAATTTTCATACTAAAATTACGATAAAATAATCTTTTCTTTAAACCTTTTCCATATAAATCGAAAAATAACCAAATGAATATAAAAATTACCAAATTAATAGTGAAAATACGGTATATTCTGGTTTCATTAATAAGTATTATAGTTTTTTTTAAGAAAAATGTCATCACCGTACAGTACAGTAATTTTATCAGATTTTTTCCCCGTGTAAAAGCATTTTGTTCATAACGTTAAGTTTTAAAGCACAGCGAATCCTTTCATAAATATATGACATGTAATTTTCAAATACGGAAAATAGCTACATTAAGCATGTTATATAAGCACAGTGTAGTTTAATTAGATAGCTTACAGTATGGTACGCTCTGAATAGTTCTTTGCATATAAATATTGATTTAAAAGTTTTGATAAATAATTTTTAAGCTATTTACAATTGCTGAGTAGTAATTTGTACATTACGTGTTCTCCACAGTTTTGTGTTTATAAATCCTGAGCACTATATATACAAACGTAAAAAATTATCACTGACATTTACCATAAAAAATATCTAATACAAAGAAATATACTTACTAACAAAGAAATACACTTAATATATACTAATAAAGTTTTGTACTATACATACAAAGTACAGAGCACTATACATACAAAGTACAGAGCACTACACATACAAACGTAAAAAATTATCACTGTGCGCATGTATCATAAAAAAATATCTAATACAAAGAAATACATATACTTAATAACAAAGAAATATACTTAACCTCTTGACATACGAAGATGTCTGGGAGACGTCATTTGTTTCTTATGTCAAAACAAGAGTTGACGTGTCTCAGACGTCTTCAACACAGAGATTCCGGCTTGCTCCGGACAGCAAATAAATATTTTGAAGTGGTTGTTTTTCAATTGTGATTCTTGGTTTAATAAATTCAATTTAGAAGATTTTAATCCATCACTATTTCTAAATAATTTGTCGGTTTATATAATTCATCACTTTATGGTTGTTATGTCATGCTATACCTTTTAAAAAGCAAGCAAAAATAGACAAATATTTGCAATATTTAGTTCGTAGTTACTTAACTTTTTTTAAAATTATTTTGGCGTGTTCGGAGCAGTTGGCATCTCTGTGAACATTCCGTTGCGAATTGTTCTTTACAGTACAATCAAAGATTATCTCTATATCAAGAAATTAATAATTCCGCACAGTTTGGAGTTTTAAAATTATATGTAAAGCTGTTAATATTACTAATAGAGTTTTGTACTATATATGCAAAGTACAGAGCACTATATGTACAAACGCAAAAGAAAAAATATCACGGCTTGCATTTGTCATAAAAAATACATAATTCAAAGAAATATACTTCATATCAAGAAATGTACTTAAGAAATAAACTTTTTAACGAAATCATTTTAAATATCTACATATAAACTTATCTTCTGAAATATGTTCTTGATTATGAAGAATAATTTTTTCTCCTCGAAAAAATTTTTCTTTTGCGCACTTCCGAAACAAATTTATATCAAAGGATAAGAATAAAAATGAAAACAATGGGTTGCAAAAGAGTATGAAATTAGACGTCGAAAAAAAATTGGATCAAGATGAAAAGCAACCAATTTGTTCTGCGCAATATTTTATGCATACCTAAAAGACTATATGTGATGTATATTTCCTTCCTTCTCTAAAGTAGCAGGAATAAGTTGCTGTTTTTTTCTTCTGTATAAAAACTAAAGGAGGTAGCTTATTTACTTTGCATACATATCACTTCATAAAACAAAATTTTGCAGACGATCATTTTCTCTTGAGAGATAAGCACGTCAGTTTTCCGCAATACTTGAGAAAAGAAAATTAAGTTTTTCCGTGTGGTAGAAAGAGTTTACTTTAGACTTTTGCATGATTTCATTATGGAAAAATAAATGTTCAAAGGGTTGTGTATACTTTCTTTACGGATTAAAATAAAGTACACACTATTTATTATGCGGTGTTTCTTATTCGGAGCATAAAGGTATATAAATTCTTTTTAAAAAATAAATAACACCGGAAAATTTTCTATTTTTTGCTTTCTGTTGTATTAGATTTTGTAACATATTTTATATAATTTTGTATCGTGGATTTCGAATCTGCAATCGCATCCTTTCACCAAGCTGCAATGTCCTTTCTTAAAAAAAGGAAAATTTTTGTCAATTTTTTCTCGAAATATAAAATGAAAAAATTTTTTGTATATAACAGTGAGTCGGATAAGCGGTGCAACAAGTTTGAGGAAAATCGGGATAAAAACTCAGTTTTAGGACATTATCAGGATCCAAACTGCATAGAAACCAGAGTTGGCCAAAAATGTAATCGATTACATTTTTTGATTACAGTAATCAATTACTTGTAATCATGATTACAATTTTCAAAAATTTTGATTACAGCTGTACATATGATTACAATATTGATTACAGTAATCAATTACTTGTAATCGTGATTACAAAGTTTGATTACAGCTGTAAACATGATTACGTAGTCGATTACAGTAATCAATTACTTGTAATCATGATTACAACTTTCAAAAAATTTTGATTACAGCTGTAATCATGATTACAATTTTGATTACAGTAATCAATTACTTGTAATCATGATTCCAAGTAATTGCGATTACAAGTAATCACAACAAAAACGATTACAAGTAATTATGATTACAAGTAATCAAAATATATGATTACATGTAATTTGATTACATGTAATTTGATTACATGTAATTATGATTACATGTAATCTAATTACACGATTACAAGACTATTGTATTCTTATAAATGATTATATTTTACAGTAGATAGTAGAATGTATTTTATAATGATACATTTTGCACGTATTAACATGTACTGCATTTTGTACGTATTTGTATACGTACAAATGAATGTAACTAAAATGTATGTACATATGATTTTATCTAGTGCATATGTTCAGACATTTTAGTTTCACACACATGTATATAGACTTATATTGTAGGTATGAAATATATGTACGTATGTATATAGATAATAATTACGTATGTATGTGGAAACAATGTAGACATGTACATTTATACACAATGAATATATGCATTTTATGCAAATATTTTTGTATGTAAAATGTATATCTATGTTCATGTACGCATGTATATACAAGTACTTGTGTTTGTACTAACATACATACATTGTCTGTACAGTGTATGTTCCATGCATGCATGTGTAATTTATTTATGAACAGTATAATATATGTATGCATGTACAATATAGGTATATCTGCAGGATGTACAATACATGTATGTATACACGTACATGATAGGCATGCCAAGTGTATTTATGTACATATACATAATATGTTCATGCTCAATGTATGTATCCAAATATGCATAATACATTTGTGTACGATTGTACGTACATTGAGCGTATTTATATTTTACATATATTCATATATACATTCGACATGCATAACGTACTTACATACACACATTTGAGATGCATATATTGTACAGATGTATATACATATAGCGTACAGATGTATATTCATATAATGTCCATATGATGAAATGAACATATAATGTTCATATAATGTACATATGTGCGTACATATACAGTACATATGGGCATAAATATATTGGGCATAATTCTTTCGAACAAATTTTACACGTGTGCATGCATGCTATCCCTATCTATGCATATGGTGCAATGTATATATGTCCAATGAATGTATCCACACATGTACAATACATGTATGTTCCATGTATGCATATCCATATGTACTGTATATGTACGTACAATACATGAATGTATGTACATACATTGTACATGCGTACATACATTACACGTATACATATGTACATTACATTTATGTCTAAATATGTGTACAATGCAATAAATAAAATGCATGTAAGTTAACTTTTAATGACTCAAGCAAGTTAAATGACAAAATCAAACGATATTTAAATTTAGTTTTCAGCTTTAATTGTTCGATATCATTTTGAAATTCTCTGAATAAAAAATTTTTTTCAGGTATTTTTATGAAATGTTTGACAATACAGATTTATTTTTTTATAGCATAGTGCATGATTCATAGAAATTTTTTAAATGGTAAGAAAAACGGTACATTTTATGTGTGGAATTAATTATTTAGAAATTCAAAATAAAATTATCGTTTCCTTTCTAAAAAATATGAGGTCGAGTTTCATATTCTTTAGAATAAATTTTAAAACAAATTTTAATAACTTTACTCATATAAATTTTTTTAATGTATGCACAATGTATGTGTATATTGTAATTACAAATGTACGCATGTATTTGTACATTACTTGTAATTATGTACATGTATACGTTGTATGTACATGCGTACATTGTGCATATAACTATTTTTTGTACATCCATGCATTACATGCGCATAAGTATTAACAAAGTATGTAGTTATACAAGTACATACGTAAGTTGTACATAAGTACATACTTTGCGTGCACATATATCGATGTACATATAAATATGCATGTATACATGTACGCATTTTATTTACACAACTATGTGCATATATTGCACCTTTAAATAACATTCTTGCAAATTTCCTTTTTTATGTGAAATTAACGTTTTGGCTCATTGGGATTGAATGTTGGTTTTCCAGTAAGTATGAAAAATAAAAATGCTTGCTTTAATTATTAAAACAGAATTTTATTTAGCTTGTGCATGATATTAATAAATTTCAAAGTTTGAGATGCAAAGGCCGTCATCACACTCCAGTTACATTAAAAATAGTATGGTGCAGTCATCCAGTGCGTAAAATTAGAAATAAAAAATCCGGGGACACGAGATTGATTAATTTAAACCTTTTTTGGTGCATTACTTTTAAAAGCAATAGCCCGGAAGTATCACGGGCACGAGGAATATGAAACTAAAACTCACAACTTGATGTTGATTGGATCGAGAGAAGGGGTTAACCATAAATGAAATATCTTTCCATTAACGTAATATGGTACACCAAAGTTAAATGTTCCAAAATTGAAAAAAAAATATTGCCCATTTTGTTAGTTTATCCTTTCAAGATTACTGCCATAAAATATTGAACTAATTTTAGTAAAAATGTTAGAATTACAGTATACTATGTCAAGCGCACCACGCGACGCAGGCCACGCCGTGCCATATATGAAATGTAAGAACAAGTCAACTGGTGTACTTAGTTGATTAACGGATTTGCTCACTCCTATCAAAATATTTTAGAAAAATATTATCATTTCAACTATTTTATAGAAATAATTTGCTTAAATTATGTAAAAAAAAGAATTCATGGTAATCTAAACAGTTGTAATTGTAACTTATTTTACTGTAAAAATTTTTAATGAAATTTGCAAAGTGTTATTTGATAGTTTTGAGACAATTAGAAATAAATGTTGTCCCAGCATCCAAAGAATTTGATCAAAATGAAGATGTCCGCAGAATTACGGGTGTTACTTTAGAAACATATGAGGCGACGCATGAGAAGAAAAAGAGCAAAAGTAGCACTAAAAACTGCTGAAACTGACGGAGAAAAAGCATATTATTGACCTGTTTTTGATGTGTTATAGTTAGTTACGAAATAACATCACAAGATATAACCATTTTTTTTTATTTTTACGGTTGTAGCACGAAAAATAAAAACTTAAATTTGTACAAAACAGAAAAAAAAATTAATTTAAGTTTATCACAATCATTGCAAAACAACTTAAAAAATCCTTCTCTTTCATAGGATTCTGTGTTGTTCTCCCTTAATATTTACTTTAGCCGACATAATCATGATTCATTAATTTTTTGAAAAACATATAATGCTATAAGCAATATAAGTCAAAAGAATTTTACTTCTCGAAGGCAAAATTATTTTTCATCGTGAAAATCTAATGTTTTTTTACATGCACTAAAAGAAAAATATTCAACACTCGTTTGACTAGTTTTATACTATGGGTAAGTGATAAATTGCTATAGGGTTATAGACTTGTTTTTATAAATTTAAGAATTCTTTTCCAATTTTTAAATGTATAAAAGGAAAAAAAAAGTTCTAATCTATTGATGCTTTTGATTATTTCTTGATTTTTGATTTTTATTCAAATAAAAATATTTATAATAATAATTATTAAAATATCTTATATTAGTTTGTTTATTGTTTGTAACTTGTTTGCTTATTAGTTTGTAAATAATTTTTACTCTACAATGATATAAAATTTAAATTTAATTATTGCACAAAATAAAAAAATACTCATAAATTAACTCAAGAATAAAACCAAAATATAAAATCTTCTAGGAAAAGTAAGATGCATTATGAACTTATTAATAAGATAATTATGAAGTTATATGTTGAGAAAAATTTAATAAGACTACAGAAAAATTTACCACGATTCCTTTTCTGTGGGAGCTTGGTAAATTTTATCGAAGTTCTTCGGTAATGATTTTGGTAAAATTATTACATACTATAGAACAATATTTTATTGTTAAAATTAGGTAAATTTGGTAAAATTTGGTAATTAATGTCATGATGCCGTTGATCATGGCATGAAAATTGTTCAGTTGGTTAAATTTACTCTTCAGCTTTGTATTGTTTAGCAAACGTATGATGATAAGAGCTATAATTTTAAAAAGCAGAAATAATAGTTAACAGTTACCACATGAACGAAAAATTACCAAATGAATTGTTTAAATACCTTATATTTTGGCTTTTAACTCGATGCCTTATAATAAAGTAACTACATGTAAGGTAACCGAAATGTCACTTTTTTCCTAGACATTGTTTGAGGTTAGGATGTAATTCATAAAAACTATTTCGTTTATTTCGAATTTAATATAAGTTATAAATTTTTAAAAATTTGAATTTTTCATTGAATATTTCGCCAAGTTTTAATTGTTTCGCTGATGACAAACTTTTAGATTGTATACTTTCATAAATTAAGTTATAAGGTTTGCATTATTATTGTGAAGATATATTATGATTGCGTGACTAAAAATAAATAAAAGAATTTTTAATTATTAATAACATTTTTTTTATTTTGAGTTTTATTTTCAAAAGCTCCTCCTTAACTCCGATACTACAATCATGTTTAATAGTAAATTAACAGTTTATTTGATGAACTAGAATTCAAAAAATAATTCCTTTGAATGACTTTCAACTGTATATACTAAGCATTTGGTGAAATTTCTGCGGTTTTTCTACAAATAGTACACTTAAACTCACCTTTTCAATAACTGACATCTGTGTGTATATATATATATATATATATATATGTATATTGTAAAAAAAAGCCTTTTTGTACTCTGAAGCATATTTTTTAAATGCCTGAACACATTTTCTGGTAATACTCACTTCAATAAAAGTGGCATAAACAGTTTCTCATTATAGTGGACAAAATTAAAATATTTATCTTCAAAAGCAAATCTAACATTGAAAATAGTACATAAAANTCCGTTGAGCCAAAACGACTCATATATATGTATATATATATATATATAACGTAATATCACAATATAAGTAATGGTTGTTGCGCCATAAAGTTTAAAAGTGATTGGTACTTATAAGTACCGTCAGTAGATAAAGGGTTAACTTTCTTTTCAATTATTACGTATAAAAACGTTACCTCCACCATATTTTTTTTTACGAAAAGATACTGGGTTCTATTTGAGCGGGATAAAAATGATTTTGAATTTAAAGACAAGAAAAAAAATTGATATATTTATCGTTTCTGTTTTGAACAAATAAATAAATTGGGCAATATTTTATGTCCAAAATTACATAAAAATAAAACAGAAGTACCATTGAAATAAAATATTATTTTCATGATTATAAGTTACAATCAAATTTCTCCAATATCATTGATTTCAATCTATCATTTGAAATGAACATTTGCTTTATTTTAGAAAGCCTTTCCTTTTTTTTTCGTGAGTGCTGGCTTCTATATGTTCTCGAAAGTTCCAAATCTATAGTAATGTTATTGATTACGTAAGAATTGATCCTAAATAAAGCTTACATTTCAAGAAGTTGCTTCATTCATCTTTTCCTCTACCGAAAGGAGTTGAAAGAATCAACTAGTATAAATATATATAATTTCCTATGCGTCGAGAGAAAAATGATCCTAAAAATCAATATTGCATTTTATATTCAATTTTCTCATCCGAAAATCAATAAAGCTAGAAAATCAAGGTTATTGCCGCAGAATACCTAAAGATTTAGATGAATATTTTTAATACAAAATAACAAATAGGTGAATCCACTACAAAAAAATTGCAACTAAATTTCTTTAAGTAACTCTTCAATGTCATAAAAACAAATATAAAATAGACTACTGTATATTATATTATATTTTAAAAAGCATATGTGTTTTACATAACTTGAAAATTACAGATAGTTGTTTTAAGAAACTTTTTGATTGTAAATCTTTCATTTTTCAAATATTTAATTTACATAAGAATATTAAAGCATCAAAAATTTGCCATTTTAATATCATTTTTCAATATATCAATATACATAATTTCCAATGCACTGAGAGAAAAATGATACGAAGAACAAATATTGCATTTTATATTCAATTCCAATTATACAAAAATCAATGGAGCTGGAAAATCAAGGTTATTGCTGGAAAACAACGAGAGATTTAGATTTTTTAAAATTCAAAATACTAAGTAGGTGGATCTACTATTAAAAAAATAATTCCAAATACATTTCTTAAATAATTCTGCACCGTTTTATGAAACATACAAAAAATAAACTACTGTATATGTATTATTTTGCTTTTAAAAGCATATCATGTGATTCAAACAACTCGGGAAATTATGAATAGTTGCTTTACGAAACTTTTTGAACATAAATTTTCTACTTTAAAATGATTTATTTGCAAAAAACATAAAATTAAAAAATATATTTTACTATCTTT
Source organism: Parasteatoda tepidariorum (assembly GCF_043381705.1). Taxonomy (NCBI): domain Eukaryota; kingdom Metazoa; phylum Arthropoda; class Arachnida; order Araneae; family Theridiidae; genus Parasteatoda; species Parasteatoda tepidariorum. The sequence goes on along the minus strand of NC_092205.1, from coordinate 85,238,475 downwards.
TTAGTATATTAATATCTACAATTTTCACTGCATATTGAGAAAAATGTTTCTGAAAATAAAAAAAAAGCTAGAAATTTTGGATGACTGGAGAATTAGATGTTTTTTTTATTAAAAATAATGAATGGGCGAATCTACATCAAAAATTCAATTTAAAACTTTCTTAAGCAGTTCTGTAACGTTTATAAAACAAACATAAAATAAACGACTTCATATGTATTACTATAGTTTTTAAAGTATCATATGTTTCACATATCTTTGAGATCTGGATAGTTGTTTTATAAATAGGATATTGTTGTATATACTAGGATAGTTGTTTTATAAAACTTTTTAAATTAAAATTTTATATTATTTTCTAACAATTTAATTACAAAAGAACAATAAAATATAATTGATTTTTTTGCGATTTCTATGTCTATTTCATTTTTCAGAATAATAATATTATTATTATATTATAATAATATTATTATAATATTGTATTAATTATTATAATATTGTATTAATTATTATATTATATTAATTATAATATTATATTAATTATAATATTATATTAATTATATTATTATCGTATTATTCAGTCAGTCAACAAAGAGTAAAGTAATGAAATATCTTACAAATAAATGACATAAAAAAAAGAGTTGTTAAGGAAAAAAAAAATTCTTTACATAAAAAGGCAAATCAAATAACGCCAAATGTATCTTTTCATTATGAAACTCTAAAAAGAGAGATCTGATTTTCAAAATCATATATTTAGTAGCATTCAAAATTAATTATTCATTTTTATATTAATTTGAAATTTAGTTTGTCATAATATTTATAAACTGAATCCCCAAGTAGATGGCAAAAAACAACTTTTTCATGCTTGAAATAAGTTGTACAAATATACAGAAAATCTCTTTAAAAATTCTGTTTTCAAACATAGAGTATTTAGTTTTATGTTACGATACAAATATATTGATTTAATACAAAAACTTTAAAGTGGATAAAAAATGTTTTTCGTGTTTTTTTTGGATTTGCTTAATTAAAAGTTTATGTAAGAAAAATAAAGAAAAAAAAAAGATTATCCAATTAATATTTTTTTAATAATACTATAAATCCGAATACATGCATTTAACTTCATATATTTTTAATGCAGATCTGAGTATCAAGCATTATAAATCGTTACTTTTTTTTATCCAGGAATGTTTTAATAAAATTTAAAAATTACTTTTATTTATTTTCTTATTTATTATAAATATGGAATTAATTAATTGTTTTTATAAAGCTACTTGTATTTGTATTATTCATTTTTTTTTAAATTTTAATCGAAAATAAAGGTAGATACGTTAAGATGCTTTTAATATTTTTTTTCTTATAAATGAAATATTCTTTACCCATTTATCTTAATTGCTTGCTGTTTTTTTCACAATTTAATGAGAAGTTCCATAATGAGGAGAATAGTGATCTTTATAATAATGTTTTTTTCTGGTATCAAGACATTTTGTTAATTATAAAAAAAGAAAAAAATATTAGAAAAAAAATTAGTTTTTAGATGAAATTAATAAAAAAATTTTTTAAATATTAAGTATTTTACTAGTTTTTATAAGCGCTATAATTAAAATAATTTTCAGGCATTGATTAATTATTATATGACATTATTAAGTACTTTTTTGTTAGGGAAAAATATTTATAACATAATCTCAGCTATAAAAGACACCTTAACCACTGTTTATTAATTAATTCAGTTATATTAAATTTATTTTAATGAAATAAATAAAGACAATATGTTATTTTAACCATCGAAAAAAATTATATAACAAAATAATGCTCATACTAATTGTATTTAATTTTAAACTTAGGAACTCATTTTTTCATTCAGGAAGGTAATCAAACTAGTTATAGAAACAATCTGTCTCTTCATGAGTTTATCACGGTTAAAAAAGTTGTAATACTTTAATCAGTATAAACAAGATTTAACACCAAATACTAGAGCAAATCGGCATTATTTAAAAGAAGTAAAACCACTTTAGGTTTTATATTAACATTTAAGATAATAGACTGGTTTTCTCAGCATTCCAACCTTATTTTTTTGCTTTCAATAATAATTGTCAATCATTCACATATGTATCGAAACGGCTGTTTTAGCGTTATTCTGTAATGTGGCTTCCAGCTCGGTGAGGTCGACTAATTAGTCATCACATTATGTAAAATTCACCGAAGAAAAGTATGGTCAAAACCACCAGACTATGGTAAAAGATACAGTGTTTTTGGCTCTATGAGAACACCAAAAATTTCCTAATTTTTACAGAGGCTATTTGATAACGATTTGGGTAAAATTAACACTAAAATATGGTTTTATAATACATAACTAAATTTAATAAATCTGAAAAAAATTTAGTTATTTTATTATGATACCTTAGAGCATGACATGAAATCTATTTATTCGGTTAAATTTACTTTTTAATTTAGTATATTTTTACTAAATGTGTGCTAAAAAGATCTGTAATTTTGCACCTTATCACACGAGCGGAATTTAGATAGGAACGGAAAAGAGTACCAAATAAATAGTTTAAGTACTGTATATTTTGATTTTAACAAGAATTGTGGGGATTTTTTATAATGAAATGTCATTAGCAAACAGTATGGTAATTTCCTAATTTTGTTCTCTGTGTACACTGTAAAGATGAAATAATGGCAAAAATACCGGCACGTTAGGTGCATCATTCACAAAAATAATTTTACCATCAACTGTATATTTTACAGTAATGATTGATTAATTAACAGTGAGTCATTAATTTTATTATAAATATTATTTTGAAAGTTATGGTATATCAGATTTTTGGTTATTAGCATTTTTGCGCAAAATTTTTTTGTTAGGTAAAAAGTACCTACATTAAGGGTGCCGGTACATTTTACCTTAATGTTACGATTTAAAGAGTAAAATAAAACTAATTACCTTAAGAACTGAACTACACACTTTCACACGCATACATGCACTGATTGATAACTTTGCGATAGAGAGCTGTAGCGAAATATTAATGAAAGCGAATTTTTTTAAACTAATATAAAATTTAGATGAAGTTTAGAAGAAGTTTAGTTTAGATGTCTAAGACAGATTACCCTTCTGTTCAACACGTCACAGTGGCAATTCCTAAGAGATCTCAAGCATAAGTTACCTGTTCCACGGATCAAAAGACATGATTCTCAGTTGAACATCGAAATGAAGAATGACTGGCTGCGGTCAGTGTGCGGGTGGGTGACCACTTGGATAAGTCTGCGTAGGAACCAAGGGTGTGCGGTATTGGTCCTCGTTCAACTGTTCTACAGTAAAGTGCTCAACTTACCGCGCAGGTCATCGGGTTACCAAAGTGGGGGAGTTCATCTCCTTTCCCCGATGATCAAAATTGTGATGGCCTTTCTTCGGACCATCCTGTGGGATATTTTCCAGATCATCGCTATGCAGATCATCGCCAATGCCCAACTCTAGAGCGACGTAAATAAACTACAACTGCACGAGTTGCTTACTTAGCAATATAGAATTTTAGCGGAATATTAATGAAAAGGACATTAATTGGCTCTAACATTTTCTTCTTACCCTAATATTTTATAGACCTATTGTGTATTTGAAAGTTCACATCATATTCTTACTGCTCAATACAATGCTCATATTTTATTAAGAGAGAGAGTATTTTTAACTCACTAAGAGATAGAGTATTTTTAAGGTTCTGCAGAATGCCTTTAAATTGAAAGATAAATTGAATTGAAAAACCTAAATCAATAAGAGGTGACTAAATTAAAACGTTTCGCTCAACTAAAGTTTAAAAAAAACTAGTGAAATAAATACTCCTGATGACGTGAGAACGGGTGCTAGAAACTGAGATAGACGCAAAAATAAAAGTATGAGAAGATAAAACAAACAGAAAAGTGGAAGGAAATCACTAGGACACTTTGGTTAACGAATCCAGTCTTGTTAATGAAATAAATCCCTCCAGATTTTCTTAAAATGGAATCGCAATTAACATTTTTATGAAAAGTGAGATACTTATGATATTTTACTAAAATATGAAGTATAAAATCTTTACATATCAACGTAATTACTGGTAAAAAGTTATTAATGTTAGAAAATTGTCTTATGAAATCATAATTCAAATTTAATGTTATGGACGTAATTGAAATATAACTACTTAACTATATCATTAATTTCAATTATGTGAGTTTTGTGTTGATAAAGTTTATGCATGGCAAGATATGGTCTACATGACAAATGGCTACTCTGCCAACTAACTCCATGGTCCTTGCTACATTTTTTGTAGCTAAGAAAGCTAGATGTCTCAATTTATGATATTTAAGAGTTTTGGAAAAATACAAATACTTTTCTGTTTTGTTGTTTCCAAGAAATTTATTTCCCTTTCATTTATAAAGTTTTAATGCATAAACCATTTTTTAGAACTTGATTGCTTAGGAATGCAAATTTTATTCAATGTATTTTATGCGAAACAAGTTGTGTCTGATTAAATGTAGATGTTGTAAAAAAAACTTCTTTTTAAAATCTAAGAAAAGAGATATGTATACTTAAGAAGTTGATTTTTTTCTCATTTGATTTATATATTGTTTATTCAGCTCTTGTTTTTTTTAAAAGAAAGGGAAAAAGAATGGGCTAGTTTGTCAAAAGCTGCCACATTTCCATATCTGATACACTACATGGGGACACTAGAATTTTAATACAGATTTAATAATCGAAATTTTTTAATAATAATTTCTAAATTTTATTGCAATAAATCAATGAATCAAATTTATTTTTTATTCTTCAACATGTAACTTTTTTATATTGATTACGCAGTGGAACAAATTTTTGTTTCTTATAGTTATATGGAGTGTATGTTATGAGGAGATTTCAAATCTAAAAGTAGTTATGCTCCCAAAGCTGCTGATTTATTTAAATGACATTTTTATTCAATTTGTTTTAAATGTAAAAGCTTAAAAACATTATATGTAACAAGAGATCACATGATTATTGCGACATACTTCTTAGAGAGTTAGGGCACATTATCAGTTTTAAAATTACATATTAACTCATGCCCTGAGATGTTGTCGTACACGGCAAGAGGCACTTTCTCTATTATGACCTGCTCAAGGACACTCTAAGTCTATAATAATATATGTGTGTTTAAAAAAGGGGTCAGCTGAATATTGTGACAAAGTTCTAGGTTGTTAGAGTACATTATCAGGAAATCAGGACTAAAATTGTATATAATCTGGAAATGTCGTTGAAAGAGGCTAGGGGCTCCTTTTTATTGTGACCTGTTCAAAAAACAGAAGACAATTTATGATAGGGTAGTACTTCTAGCTGCGTATGATGACATTTCCGGGCATGGGTTTATATGCAATTTTATATCTGATGGTGTTCATTAATTTCTCTAAGTGTTTGTTGCATTAATTAGCAATCCATTGTTTCATATAACAGTTGGTTAAAAAATAGACTGAAAATGTAATTTTAAAAATTGTAGCATGGAGAAAGGCCCCGATTGCCTCAGAAGTCAGGGACGGGAAAACATCCAAGATCTGTTAAAAAAATCGCATGAAGAAAAAAAATTCTTCGTGTTAACCTAAAACATTCAACTTATGTTTATTAAATGCAATACTGCGATACATTGTTTTAAAAAATATATCAAGAAATATTTAAATGTATATATTTTTATAATATTTAGATAAAAAATAGACTGAAAATGTTACTTTAAAAATTGTAGCATGGAGAGAGAGACCGATTGCCGATTATAAGTCAGCGACATGAAAATATCCAAGATCCATTAAAAAATCTCATGAAACAAAAAAAAATTAATTCTCAGTGTTATCTTAAAACATTCAACTTATGTTTATTAAATGCAATACTGCGATACATTGTTTCAAAAATATATCAAGAAATATTTACATGTATATATTTTTATAACATTTAGTTAAAAAATAGACTGAAAATGTTATTTTAAAAATTGTAGCATGGAGAGAGAAACCGATTGCCGATTATAAGTCAGCGATGTGAAAATATCCAAGATCTATTAAAAATCTCATGAAACAAAAAAAAAATTCTCAATGTTATCCTGAAACATTCAACTTATGTTTATTAAATGCAATACTGCGATACATTGTTTTAAAAAATATATCAAGAAATATTTAAATGTATATATTTTTATAACATTTAGTTAAAAAATAGACTGAAAATGTTATTTTAAAAATTGTAGCATGGGGAGAGAAACCGATTGCCGATTATAAATCAGCGACGCGAAAATATCCAAGATCCATTAAAAAATCTCATGAAACAAAAAAAATAAATTCTCAGTGTTATCCTAAAACATTCAACTTATGTTTATTAAATGCAATACTGCGATACATTGTTTTAAAAAATATATCAAGAAATATTTAAATGTATATATTTTTATAACATTTAGTTAAAAAATAGACTGAAAATGTTATTTTAAAAATTGTAGCAAGGGGAGAGAAACCGATTGCCGATTATAAGTCAGTGACGTGAAAATATCCAAGATCCATTAAAAAATCTCATGAAACAAAAAAAAATAAATTCTCAGTGTTATCCTAAAACATTCAACTCATGTTTATTAAATGCAATACTGCGATACATTGTTTTAAAAATTATATCAAGAAATATTTAAATGTATATATTTTTTTTTAGAAATTTTCGGTATTCGCTTATAATTTATCTTCATTCATCATAAATGTCTGCATATTTTAAAAATGAAAAGAAATATTTATAGTTTCTAATTAAAATTGTGAAGTAGCAGCATCCAATTTATGTTTTGAATGTTTGGAATCATTATCATCATTTATCATAAAATTTCTCATTCATATTTCATTTATAATCATTATATGGTACGATTCTTTTGTCTTTTTGAATAATTAATTTTCTTTTCATAGCTCTGTGGAAAGGAAAAATACAAAAGGATGTCATCGTGTTAACTATTACTAAGTAGAGAGTTTTGTTAGCGGGCGCGAAAAGAATTTAACATGCTCACAGCAGCTTAAATTTGCCAAACAATCTGTTTAGCCACCATGCAAATTATTTCACTTTAAAAATATATTCCAAAACTCGTAACAAATTATTATAGCAAACAGTTCCAAAATTATTCAAAAATATGCTTTTATTTTGTGTTGAAAAGTGCTTCGCTGCCAATGTTCAAATTTTCCGGTGAGAGATTTCTTAAGTGGTTCTTAAACTGCGATTGTATTGGCAGAGGCGAGGAAAAATTATTTCAATTTCCTTAACGCTTAAAATTGAACTAAAACTAATTGTCGGGTCTTTTATATATTTATTTGAATTATTTGCATGTAGTGATTGAAAAAAGAATTTTTTTCAACAAAAATCAAATATTAAAACATTATGCTATTAGCTATGTTAAATATAAAGAAAAATTCTCACAAAAATGTGTAAAAATTTGAAGATATGAAAACATTTACGTTAACTAATCGCATTTATTTTATTGTTACATTTATTCTTAATTTCCAATCATGGGTTTGGAGATTGAGAGCGCCAATCTTATTGTGAAATGTATAACACACGTAGAATAACAAATCTGGTAAATTTACCGTACTGTATGATTATGACATTTCTGGTAAGAAAACCTCATTTCTTGCCAAAATATAGGATATTTAAACTAATCATGTGGTAATTTTTCCATTCATATGGTAACGGTTTACTGAAAATTCTGAATTTGAAAATTATTTATCTTAATACCACAGATTCGGTATAAATACAAAACTGAAAAGTAAATTTAACCTAATAAATGATTTTATGCCAAGTATCATGATAAAATTCCCAAATTTTACCACATTTACCAAATTTTATTGCATACTATGAAGCCATTTTTTCATTGCTTACTTTACCAAACTCATTAGCTAAGCTTTTCGTTAAAAATTACGGTGCTTTTAAATGATCCCATAGGACTAGAAACACTGCAAATTTTACCATATTCTGATATTTTCGAAAATACATTTTTTCTCAGTGCATACCTTACACAAGGTGGCAACTAACTTGCAGAGCTTTCGAAGTTGTTTGCCAGATCACCAAATAACGCTTAAACAGTCATTTCTGGCCATATTTGGAGCGATTACGACAATTATTGATAATGGACAAAAAGTTAAGGTAGTTTGTTAAATTAAAGTATTGTGCTAACAGTCAATGTATAGTAGATCATGCATTGTCCTATTATATATTGGCTAGATGTGCGATAGACCTACATTGACATATCTAGAGGTTCGAGGGAATTTTCGGTGATAGATTGCTATGCAGTTTTTTGTCCTCCTGATGTACCCTACCTCCTGTTCACGCTTGTACGTAGAAACTCCTCGAGTATAATAATAAATTTTTTCATCAATATTAGTAACATAATTTAAGCTGTGCTCTTATAATATTTATGCTACGTAATGCATAGCGTTAAGAAACTCAATTTTTCTCTTTATGCAAAACTGGCATACTAAAACATGCTTCCTTTTTGTATTTAATTATTATCACTTATCCTTCTTATTTTTTATTGTACAATAGCAAAAAAAAAAATTACCGAGAGTATTGAGTATTTCTAACTTTTCGCTATTTGATCGAATTTAAGTGCCTTTGATAAGGTTTAGTATAAGTTATCCTTTAGTAGGTATTGTATAAAGTTAAGAAACTCAATTTTTCTCTCTAAGCAAAACTGGCATATTAAAGCATGTTTCCTTTTTAAGTTTAATTATTATCACTTATCCTTCTTATTTTTTATTGTACAATAGTAAAAAGAAAACTTACCGAGAGTATTGAGTATTTCTAACTTTTCACTACTTGATCGAATTTAAGTGCCTTTGATAAGGTTTAGTATAAGTTACCCATCAGTAGGTATGAGGTACCCCAGTTTCATAAAAGAAAACAAGAATATTTCACCATATCTTCAATTATTATTAATAGAGAAAAGAAAATTCAATTCTCTTAGAAACTAACGTACAGGTGAAAACCCAGGTATAAATGAAAATTCCCCGTTCCATTCAATTAAATACTTTTGCTAATATAATCGTACAAAATACCATGGAATTTTGACGGCTGAGTCTCTAATATATTTTTTATTCAATTAATAATGATTATGCTTTAAGATTTTATTGATCTACACACAATTAATCTTCTAACTTTTCTAATGTCTAATTGAATCAGACTTGCCTCTTCAAACTTTTAAGGTAAACCGCAATGTTAAGTACTTCTAATGTTAAACTGCATTTAAAAAAGAAAGATAAACGCGATATTGCATGCTGGAAATCGGAATAAAGCTCAGGAGAGATCAAAATACTTTTAAAAATTCCATTCGGTAGCAAGACATCTCGTATCTTATCTCGTATTTACATATAAACATGTCTTCATTAGGAAACCTAGAAAGTGAAGTTTATTTAAAGTAAACTTAAAGTTTCTTCTGCGTTAACTCTGTTAAGAATCGTAACTCACAATAGTCATTGTCAATGGAAAGAATTCTGATGAAACCCACGGGGATAAGGTTCAGCTATTAATCTTAATATAATATTTGGCTTACTTCCCGAATAGATGATGAAGTAAATTATTTAGAAATTAGATTACAATAACAACACATAATCTAATGTTGAAACTTTCTTCTGAATGTCTATGTTACATGATTTCCATTCTTATAATATTTTGGAAATTCTTTGTTGAATGAATTTTCTTCAAATCAGTCAGGAATATTTTACGCACAGTACAAAAAATTATTTATTCTAAAATATCATTGTATCTGTTATTATTTACTAATCTGTTATTATTTACTACTGTTATTGTTAACTACTTTAAATACTATTTTAGAAATACAAATTTACTATTTACTTTTTGACAGTATTTTATTCACGAAATTATATATTCAATTTTATACTTTTATTAAAAAAAACTATATTCCTCTAAAGGATTTAAAGTAATTTCTTTTTCATTCGAACAACACACATTTAATTAGTCCATTTATAGTTAACTCAATCTATTAAGATTAGCCTATTCATAATTAATCCAATACATTTCATTAGTTCATTTATAATTAACCCGATCCATTTCATTTAAAAATATTTTTAATCCAATCCATTTAATTAGTCCATTGATAACTAACCCTATCCACTTCATTGGTTTATTTACAATTAACCCAATTCATTTAATTAGTAAATTTATAATTAACCCAATTCATTTCATTATCTTATTTGTAATTAACCCAATTCATTTCAGTAGTCCATTTATAATTAACCCAATCTATTATTATTAGTCCAATTAATTTATAAGATTTTATAATTTTCTGTTTAAAGTCGGATTTTGTAGAAATATTGAAACAGTGCATATCCTATAAATCTCATACCAAACTGCGTTTATTACTTTTAAACTGGTGTTGACATATCAAATATTGTTGATGTAGACAGTCAATACAGTTTTGTAGTGGCGGGGATAGAGAGTGTGATTGATGTGTTTTCTTCAATAACATTGAAACACAAATTCTAATACGAAAAGAAAAGCTATAAAATCGGTTGAGGTATTTTAAAACATATGATAGAAAAAAGGACTTATGTGCGGTTGGAGATTTTCAGTAAGAACATAATGGATTTTTCATGACAAGGAGATGATCTATAAATCTTTTCCCATGATGTTCCTTCCACGAAAGGTTTAAAAGATTTGAAAGTTTAGCTGTTTTAAATTTAAGTGTTCAATAAAAATATTATGGAATATATTTCAAGAGTTACTGTTGCTATAAGTCAAAAATAGAAGAAAAATAGTCCAAAGATTAAGATTCAGGTTTAAATCATATAAAACTAAATACAGATTATTGATATTATATTTATCAAACATCAACGCCATTATTTATAAAGAATCACGGTAAGAGTCTAAAAAAGAATTTTAAGAATAACAATAAATTATATAATATATATATATAAGAGTGATTCTTTTNACTGGTAAGAATAATAGATATGAATTACAACTAAATCGATGGTAAGATTAAATTTGAAGTTATTCTCATGTGCTTGTGCTTCCATTTCCTCGCTCTTTCGCAAGGAATTAAAACAGATTTCGACGTTTTCAGTTTCTTAAATTAACAAAAGCTGCCTCATGGGTTGTACACGTTTAAACTTGATTTTTACAAGGACTTTAAAAACAAATATTAATTGTTTTCAACCTCCTTTATAAAAATGTCAATAACGCTACCAAGTTACATTGGAAGTGTTTTTAAAAAGTTTCAAATTGTTTTGATAAATTAGTGGCACTAGATGGCGCTGTTTCTAAAAAAATTATAGGAACTGCTATTTAATTAACATATGTTTTTTTTAACATATATTTGTTTTTTTTAAACTTTTATTAAATATATTTATTAAGCTACTCTTTTCATGGTAATTTTCTTCTGGATTATTAGTTAATGTGTCTAACTGATATTACTGTTATTACGGATAATTAAAAAATTTCAATCCCCCTTTTTGCATTGCTATACGAAGTACTACCCAAATTATATATTGCAAAATTTTCTCTTGACAATTTTGTAGTGACAATTTTTAAATTCTATTATACTTCCTATAATCGCTAAAGATTTTGGTATACATAACAGAATGATTCACGGGCAAAATATTTTCACGGACAGAATATTTTGACTGCAATTAATGGAGCATAGTTTGAAGATATATATATATATATATATATATATATATATATAAGGCTACTCATGATTACCTCTCCCGGATTTTAGAAGGATATAGTCTCATGAGTAAACCCTCAACATTCATCATTTAGTTAAATCAGCCCAGTTCCTGTCCGATACTGTTCAATTTAGTAAATGCACTGAGAAAAACAGTAGGGTCAAAGCAACCAGAATGTGGTATCATTTAACGTTATTCTGGCTCTATGGAAGCACCAAAAAGCACGACAAGCTTTACCGAAGCACTTTGGCAAAGGCTTTTTGCTAAAATTAATAATGGAGGCCGTAAAAAAACTTGTATTGCTTCTGTAAATAGGGCAAGGCTCATTTTTGCTGCATTTATATTCATTTTCTAGCTGTACCCTTCTGAAATCCAATTAGGTATTCTGAATTTCTCTGTATAAACACTACGGAACATTGAATTAAGCAACAAAATGACATCCCTCCCCAATCGGTGGAATAACATAAGTAGACACTAGAATCCCATAATAAATTTTACAATAACATAAACGAAAAATGGAAATTAAATAAAACGGAAATGCTTAAATCTTATTTTTATAAAGCGATTAAAAACAGAAAAATATTATGTTTAAGTTATACCAATAATATTAAATTTTGGAAGCAACACTTTCAAACGATGTGTTGAAGATTTTTTGAGGTAACAGAATTTTTTTTCTTCTAGAAAGTCCTGTTTATTACTTTTTTTGTCTGCGATCTGACAAAAACAGAGAAATTTTCTTCATTTGGACTCAAATTCTCATCTTTAAAAAAGTTTCAAAATTTTTATTTTGTTTATTTTATTATTTTTATATAATTATTTGTTGTATAAAAATATCATTATTTTTCATTATTATCATTATTATTTTTTATCATTATTTTTATATAATTGAACCCATTAAGATAGTGTTAGCATCTGGTACATACAGAAACAGTTGAAGTTTGGACAATCGAGCTAACTAAAATTAGGTCAAAATTTTGAATCACCATAAAGAAATAACTATTTGGAAAAAGAGCAAAAAATGTTGCTTGTAGCATTCAGGAAGCAATTGTAATTTGAATTGTGATCAGACACAAATCTCCAAAGGGATTCTTAGCATCCTAACTAATTATAAAGAACGTTTATAATTAGTTCGTTTACTATAAATAATAAATAGTAATAATAACTTTTATAGTTAATTGTTTAAACAGAGTTTAATTATGTGTATTGTGATCAGAAAAAAAAATGAAGCATGCATTCTTCATGAGACGCAGCTAAGTTAAATTGTACTCTCATTATCTGCTACAATATTTTAGTGACGCTTCTTTTTAGCCGTTTTCCCGTTAAAGAATGCCAGTTTAATCTAAGGCACCTCTCGCAACTTCGATATTGTGTTTAAAGGACAATGTATGAAAGGACCAGCCATAATATGAGTTTCTAGAATCTGTCAATAATGAAAATTAAAATGTATGCACGTAGGGGTTACAAAGTAATAAACAGAGGGAAAAAAATGATAAATCAGAGTGCAAGAAGGTGACAACAAGACAGGAACGGAGAGTAGTTGAAAGATAATTATAAGAAACAGCTTTAAGTTTCAATTTCCAAATAAACCTGTTTTAATATTTATTATATCCGCATTCATGTAGGGGAGAGTCGGGTAGCCCCACCCACGTAAGAAGTATTGCTTATATTTCTGTATAATATTGAGTAATAATCAATATTTTTGTATGTTTCCACTGTTTTATCATCTAATTAAATAATGCAAAAAGAATAAACCAAAAAAATATTAGTTTAACTTAAAAAAATGGAAATTTAAGAAAACTTGCTTTTCAGCTCTTTTCAAAATGTGTCGGGTACAAACATTTTGTTTTTCGACTGTTATTTCAAGTGTAAATGAAAACGACCAATATATTGACAGTAGATAAACCTCATTTATCATTGTTATCACAAAATTCACCGATTTTTCTTAATTTCATGACTACTGTATTCAACATATTTTCAAAACTATTGTTTACCATGTTAACCATAAATACTTGAAACTTTGAAAATAATCTTTTTTAAATATAACAATTAATGTCCGATGGCCCATTGACTTGAAAAAATATTCTATACATATGAAATTGACAGTGGGTGGGGGTACACGACACTCCCCTACCTAAATTATTAGATATAGATAGTTTTTTTTCCATCTAAATAATAATTTGCGTTTCCTTATAAGTTTCGGGTTTTAATTTTAGTTTTTAGAATTATTTAAAAAGTGTAAGTCAAGCTTGGTCGTTATGGATTTTTTTAAGCAACAGTTAGTATCAATCAAAAAAAAAATTTTTTTAAAAATCATTTTCACATAATTTAGATTTTTATGACAGCAATTTTTAAAACATTGTAAGATTGACTTTAACATTATTAGCTAGGGGAAATAATTCTTAAACAGTAATAAAAAGACGAAACAGTGAAGGAGATTTAAGGATTACAATAAAATCTAAAATAATTGCTCATCTCAAGACGCAGTGACTTGAAAAATATCGTTGACAATAATCTTCAAAGTGACAAAGTATTCACGGAAAATATCGTAATAAAAGCTATTATAACAATGCAAAAAGGCGTAATATTCTTTATGATTAAAAGATAGATAATGATATAATTATATGTTTGCCTAATATGGTCATAAAGTACATTGCTTTTATCGATATTTGTAGGCAATTTAGTTGATAAATTGTTCGCAGTCTGTAACAAATTAGGATTTTTGTTAACATAAAGAGCCAAACTTTGACATTAGATTTTATAATTTTACTTCATTTATCATAGTTAAGATTTTAGCTTTGTATTTATCATCAAAGGATAAAGAGTTTTTTCTTAAAAAATATTGGTTGTTTTATTTTGAGCTTTATTGTTGTTAGCTTTGCTGTCTTAGTTTTAGCTTCGCTTTGACGTAATAGTTTACAGATGTTTCTTTAATAAAAGAATTAAGGACATAAATAAAAATGAAACTTGATTTTCTTAAGACTTGTTATTTTAAAAATTGCACTCGATAAAAAAGTAATATTTAAAAAAAAAATCTCAAAAATATGTAATTAAACTATCTAAAATATTATTAATTAGATGCAAATAACTGCAATTTCAAGAAAAATACATAGCTTGCATAGTTAAATAATATAAATTTTTTAAATTTTCATTATCCAGGATGCCTAATATCTTATAAAATAAATTTTATTTTGAAAAAAAAAAACGTTTTTTCATAAGGAAAATTAATGAGAAAATATGACACTGACTCTTATTTCAAAGGAAATAAATAATTAATTTTCAAAATTTCAACAATAAGTTAAATTAAGGAAAAAAACTAACTTTTAAAACTTCTTGCTTATTTTTTCTTTAATGTAATAAAGGAAATAATTTTCTAGAGTTTTATTGAATTATATAAAATATCAACAATTTATATCATGGCTAAAAATGAATTAAAAGCATATTTATTTTGCATCGAAAAAAAATGCTTCTTTAATTTTAATTGTTATTGACATGGTTATGTAAGTGTTGCACACGTTTAAAATAACATAGAACTTAAAATTTATTAATTCAGGTCAATTTATTTTAAATAAGTTTTTCAATTACACCCATATTTTACATGAATTTCTGTTACATTTTTCTTTATTTGATAAAACGATAAGCTTCGAGTTTGTAAAAGATAAAATGCCCTCATATTAAAATGAAAAAGAATAAATGTTTGCACACGTAATAATTATTACTTAAACTTAATGGAAACTTAGAAAAAACACCACTAAAGAAGAAAAGAAAAGTTAAAATAAAAATTCGCATGTTTTAATTGTTTTATGTGTTTAGATAATTATTCGGTATTATTTTACTTTTTATTCACCTATTAATATTTACTAATTAACAATTTAAAAAAAAATATTTCTCCAAATAAGTCAAAATCTTTTTAATTTGCTTTAAAAGACAATAAACAGCAATAGACATAGTTATAGTTTAAAGTTTTTTATGGATTGTTATTCCGTTTTTTTTAAGCTGGGATTATAAAAAGGAATTAATATTTCAGTATTGTTATAAGTCTTTTTAACTTAAATAATATTTGTTGCAGAGGGGATATTTAGCGAATGTTAGTAGATATGAAATGAAGCACCGAAAAGTTAAAAAAGCAGTTTTCATTAAATTTGACATATATTAACAATAGTTTATCACAGTAAAATAAAGATAAATCCGTTTCACGTAAGTCTTATTGTCGTTTCATAGCTTTAAGAATTTTTACCTTGATCTGTTACACTAAATTTCGAATTGAACGGGCTTGTAAATAGAATAACGCTATCAATCTCAGATTGAAATCAGGCTCAGACTCAGATTGAAAGCTTACGAATGAGGACCGAAATAGTAAATCAGAATTTATCCATAACTCACGCATGAGTTGTGGTGGCTCAGGAGATAGATCACTCACCTGCCTTGACCAGGTTCGAGTCTCAGTGATGGCTAGTCGATACGAATTCTGCTCCTGGCTCGTACTGATCACAGTGCTGACATAAAATATCCCCAAAGTGATAAACAGATCATGGGTCCCCTTGCTGTCATGCAAATTGTAAGAGGCATTCGTGGTTTTTCTCTACATGTAACGCAAATGTGGGTTAGCTCCATCAAAAAATCACCCACGGAGGCAAAATTATCGCAATGCTGGAACCAGGAGTACTCCTGTCTTCTTGGTTGGATTCAAAATTACAGGGCTACATTGATGGTTTTAATCTATGAATTGGGTTGGTGGTTCAATCGACTGTTATAAAATAAAATAAAAAATAACTAATGAATAAGCAGGGAAGTAGGGAAATTACTTGAAGTTCGGTTATTGTATTCACAAAAATAATGCCATAATAGAATTCTGAAAGAAGAAATCACGTGGTTAAATTAGTGAATGAACAACTCGAGTTGCCAATACAACTTTCAGAATTTTACTACCAACAAACTGGCACCCATATGCATACCTTTCATTTAATAAAATATTAAATTTCTATCTAACGAAATTCTTTTTCTTTTCTAAATGAGAAAAGAAAAGGAAAGAAAAGAAATGAACAAATATGGAACAAGATATAAAAGTTTGATTTTGTTTTAATCGGCATCTAAAAACTCTGGCGTTGAATTACAAAAATGTAAAATATCCATTTTAAAACATTTAATTAATTCCTTAACTTATTTTTATAAACATTATTAGATCTATGAAAAATAAAAAAAGAAACAATCAGTTCGAAGAATCATTTAAAGCTTATCAATTTATTATTTTAAGGTAAGAGTATATTTTATTGCATTAACATAGTGCTTAGACGTTTTTAATCTTATGAATGTACTTTCTTTTAAATTCTAGTTAAATTAACGTAGTTAAAAGTTTAAAACAAAATGCTAAGACTGAATACGTAAAGAAACCGTAACCAGATGTTTTAAAGACATTTGAAAACCATCGAACAATTTCGTTTTAATGCTTTAACTAATTGATTTTTTTTAAAATAAACATCAGCAAGAATATAGTTTCCCTTGATAAATTAAAAGTTTTATATTTGAATTCTAGGAAGCATTACTTCTTCTGTTTTAGTTTGGTGTTTTTGTTTACCAACTAAAACTATTTTTCGTAAAAGTATTTGCTTCACTTTTTTTGTGAGAATAATTTATAGACTTGCAGAAGATTAAAATGACAAAAGTGCATTTAAATTGTATAGATCTTAGTATTTCAAACTAGTTTTTATTTGTCTTTATCAAGGAAAAAAATTAAAATGATAGTTTCTGAAACGCAAAAATTTTAAATTAAAACTAACTCAATTTTAATTAGTTTAGATTCTAATCTTAAATAAAAATGATGCGTAAATACAGGGAACACTGGGACAGTTGCAGAGTGAATGGTGATAAAATTTTTTATTTTTGTATTGTAATTGTAATTAAATTAAGAAACTCTAAGCTAGCCTGAATAAACTTTGGTTTTATGCATGAATTTTTATTTACTAGAGAGCTGTCCTCGAAGTTTTCAATCGAAAATGTACATAAATCGAAATGTACAATAAATCGAACTAAAAAAAGACATACACAAAAACTTCTTATTGAAATATTCGTATGTAATAAATATTTGTATTCTTTTCTCCAAACGCATTTACAAATAAAAATTAGAAAAATATAACTCTAAAAATTGTTATTAGGAAATAGGAAAGACTTATATGGAAAAATCAATTTCAACTTGGAGAAAACAATTATGATGAAATTTATGTACTTTAAAATAAGGAAATTTTTGGTTTAAAAAAAATTTAATAATTTAAATGTATGGCATTTAAACCATGCTTTAGATAATTTATCCTTTCATATGATACGGTATTTGGAAATTCCGGTTTTCAGAATTATATATAGTTGTTATTACCACACATTTAATATAAAAACACATTTGATACAAAACTTAAAAGTAAATTTACCCGCTTGAGTTTATTTAATGCCATAATCTATGGTATCATGGTAAAATTACTAAATTTTAACACATTTTACCAAATTTTAAAAATTATTATAAAACTATTTCTTTTGTTGTTATTTTTACTAAAATCTAAACTATAGCAATTCTGTAAAAATTACCATATTTTTTGGTGTTTCTAAAGAGCCAGAAGCCCTGTAAATGTTATCATATTGCGGGAGCTTTGACCCTAATTTTTTTCTCATTGCACTCAATTAAAAAACCTGTTTGCCATGTGATTATTAAATGAAGTTAATAAATAGTTACGTTATTTATACCATTTAATTATTTGAAGGTCCTGATAAGGAGAAACATCAAGTAAAATTTTATATCAACAAATTTGTAGATTTAAGTGACAAAACTCAAATAAAGTTTATCAAGTAAACAATCAGTATTTGTTAAGACCTAATTTCGGGCATTTGCCGATCTGCTTAATCAGTATTATAACTGATTTTATGGAATACAAGAACCTCTTTGGTAGTTAAACCTAATAGTAGAGAGTAATTTCCAGAGTACAATTATGGGTTTTTACCAATCACTTTGAATAATTTACATAGTACCCTATAACCATTCGTAGTTATTAGCATAAAGGTTATAATTATTACTCAAATAATTCAAATATAATAAAAATTATAAAGAAAACTCCTTTGAGAGTTTCTAGTTAAAAGTTTAATTTTAAAAAAAACTTATTTACTTTGAGAAAAATTATTATTTTTATTAAAATGTATGAAATTTGTTAGAAGTCTTTTCATATGTTTATGTTTTTAACTTAAAGAATATTATATACAGAATATTCTTTAAGTAACCTACAAAAATTATGAATAAAGCATAATAATATTATTATCCTTTTCTAGTTGCAGAATGATTTTATACTTAACAAAGATTTAAATTTTTTTTATGATATTAATATACTTTTTAAGAAGAATTATACTTTTAATATAATTATTTCGTTAAATATATTGAGATTTTCTGCATTAAAATAGTATCAAGTCTCTTCCCTGAATGAAAGAAAAAAGGTTCTTATTCTAATTTATGAATTTATGCATTATTAAAGTCACTAATAACAGTAAAATCACCGTGAATTCCTCTATTTAAATAAATATTAATGTGAACATTACGGTATATCAGATTTTTCTTCGTAACTACTCCGGTAAAAATGGATTTTTACTGTAAAAAAGTATCGGTACTCTTATTGTCGTAATTAGATTTGAAATTTTTTACAGCGCTAAAGTGAATTTTAAAATTTTTAAGTCTATCCTTCTGTTACAATATTGATCTTGTTATGATATTTCCGGCCCAGTACTTTGGAATTTGATCGAAAACCCTGAGTATATATATGTATCTGGAAAAAAAATTTTTATAAAAAAATTTCAAGAAAAATATCTAATAATGTCGGTTTCACTGATACTAAAGTTCTTTTTTTTTCATTTCGCCTAAAATATATGATAGTAATAAAACTGTCAAAATGCATTAAAAAAATGTGATAGATAGTTGCATGGAAGTCAGAAAAAAGAAATAAAACTGCATCAAAATATCAGTTGAAAATTCAATTCTTCTCACGTTTTATCCATCAAACTTCTTACAATCAAATATTTCACTTGAGAGTACAATGTATCATATCAATGCAGAATGCTTCATTTATCCGTTTAAAGCATTTTTTTCAAAAAATTATTGAACGGATAACTTAATTTTAAATTCGGAAATAAAATTGATTCTGAATTTAATCTTGATTTGATGTTTGCTTTCGAAAATCTATTGACATTTGACGAAACTCAAGATGTACANAAGTGGAATGGGCTCTGGTTCGTAAAGAACCACCCCAAATGAATGCAGGTGATACGTGTATACTTTAAAATTAAGTAAGGTTGTATGAATGAAGGATAAAGCATATAAACGGCTTTCTATCTATATGTGCGGGATCTTACTTTTAAATAAGTTACCCTATGAATGATGGAATGGAAATGAATGATTTTTTCCTTTTTAGTCTGTTAATTAAAATAATCCGTTAAGCAAAAATTTTTTTTTGTTTTTTTTTATTGTCATAAATTTAATAACATTTTCTCTATTTTTGGGTTTATAAATTAATTTCCGAATAATACATTTTTACTAATTTTTCTCATAGATGGCAGCACTAATATTTTACTTATTTAAAAAATTTTCTTCTTCGATCAAATATATATTTTTTAATTTTATTTTATTCGATTCAAGCTATAAGCACAACTCCAAATATTTTACCCCTTTTCTCGAATTTTGTTAACTGTTTAATTATTGTACTTTTAAACCTAAACCGCATTTTGCTACACGCCTGTAAGTTTGATTTCTTTTTTTTTATTTCATGCTCTTTTTCAACAAAATGTTTCATGCGATATCGACACATATAAAGAATAATTTTTATCTTAGGATAATTGTTCTTTATTCAGAAATATCGCATTATACCAATAGATGTGTCTTGATAACGACTATCGGTTTTCCCATTTTTAGTTTCTCTTTATATTAATTTTTATTTTATTATTTGTGTTTATATATATATATATATATATATTAAATAAAACGTACATTATAATTAAACATTGAAAATTACGTACATTATATTTTATTTCAATGCTTGAAAATAGCTAGGAATTACAAAAATGAGCAATAAATGACCATACGTTTTCAAAGTTTCATAAATTAATATTTGAAAATTAAGCATGATTTCCAAATATGAGTACTAAGAGACTACATTTTATTTATAGTTTTATTAATTAACGTCTAAAAGCATTAAATTCTTCTCCCGTTTATCAAGTAATACATAAATCAAGGAAAATATGTAATTTATAGTTTCATAAACTAATGTCTGAAAGCTATACATTATACTAACAAGGGATACAAAAGTGAGAACATACTTGTGAGCAAAACACTTGTGAATAAAGTATATTAAAAACAGTGCTTTCCTTCTAATAACAATATAATGAATGAATAACTGAAAAGAATTTGAAAAATTGCATTCATATTTCACGTCGAATAAAAATAACCAAATTAAAAAATAAAGAAGATTTATGTTTCTCTGATATTCTCTCTCATCGTTTGTTTTCTTCAGTTTTCGTTTTTATTTAAACGTATACCATATTTCTGCTCCTTTATGTTCAGTTTATGCGTTATGTTAAAATCAAATTAAGAACTAGACTAGATGCCGCTCCAGACTGCCCAGACTTTGCTTACCACAAAACCCAATATTTAGGCCATTATTGATAAAACGATACAAAGAATAAGCCGTCATTATTATTTCATTCACCAAATACTTTAAAATAATTAATTCCATCTTAATTAATATAATAATTAATATATTAATTATCACGTTAATTATTATGTTAACTAACATGTTCCACAATTGCTAATGAAATCTATTCATTAAGTCTCGGGGTTCATCCAAAAGAAGATCGAACATTTAATGTTTCGCGGTCGAAAAAAAATTGGGAACTTCTGGGTCAAAGACTAAAGAAATTGATTCATCAGGCAACAATTTCCCTAAAGAAATTTTTATAGATTGTAATAAAGTTTATTGAGCAACAAATAATCTTGCAGAAATCAATTTGTCGCTAACAATTTAATATGCAATATTAGACTTTGTGGAATAAGGTCAACAAATCTCTATAATGCTAAAGTAATTTATACAGGAAAACTCAACTCGATTTATTGACTAGATTATTTCAACTTGCGTATTCCTAACTAGAAGCGGAAGTGCATTAGTGACTTGAGTAACTACTAAATCCTTGCTAATTATGGTAATTTGCGTATCAATCTTAACTATCACTATATTATCTCATCTTCCATATTTCTTTTCTTATATATAGTAAAGCAAAGAACATGACTTGAAAAGTATTCGCAAACTTTCGTTTTATCAATATTTAAGCACGCTTAAATTAACTAATCTTTTCCAAATTGAATTTTTCTTAACTTTACTATGAAATTTTATATGCAAATGTTATGCAGTGCTTGATGGATAAATTTTGGTGGCACAGAAACCACTTGTTGGTATGCATATTTACGAAAAAATTTTTTTTGACGTAAGTGGCAATTATAATGAATTATTGTTAAGCATTCTTAAATGACGTATAAAATTATTTATTAGCTGAAATTATTCATACTATATTACTTGAAATGTATTTAATTGTTTTTTTTAAGACTTAAAAACATATTTTTCCTTTTTCTTAAAAAAACAATGATGCATACAGAACCTAAATTTGTTTAATCAATTAACTTATTTTTAGATATGACTAACTTGTAAGACTAAAAACTTAATAAACGTTATCGTATAATACAACTACTTACAAGACTGATGGTTCTATCTTTGATATATATGTATATGCAAAGCGTCAGAGCAGAATAATTCATTGAGGAAAAAATCTATGATTAAAACTACCAGAATATGGTAAAATTTATCTTGCTTCTGGTTTTATGGGAATACCAAAAATATGTATAGCAATATTAATCAAAATGCTTTGGTAAGTATTTTGATAAAATTGACAATAAAATATTGTTTTATAATATATGCTAAACTTTGATAAATGTGGTAAAATTTAGCAATTTTATCGTAATGCCTTTTAGTAAAGCATAAAAAAATTATTCGGTTAAATTTACTTTTCAGTTTTGTATTTGTTACTAAATGTGTGGTAAAAAGATCTATAATTTAAAAAAAACAGTAATTATGGTAAACCATTGTCGTGTGAGAGGAAAATTTAGCTGCTGTTATAATTGGGAAATTATATTAGAATAAGAAATAATAATAGTCATATAATTAATTCACATATACCATTTTAAAAAAATCGCAATTTTAAATAATTACCATTATTACCAGATAATTTTAATAATTACCATTCTAATTGCTAAAAGGTAAAGGTATAGTTTTTATAGATATCTTAATTGGCAGTTCTGAAGAATATTTTGTGGCATGCCATAAGTACCATTTATTCTTTTAAATTACGTTTTCCGTTTTGCATTGTTATTAAATATATGGTAATAAGAACTATAATTTTGAAAATCTGAATTTATTATCAGAATTATGTTTCAATTCCTAAAAATGTCTTTACCATACAGATAGGTAATTTTACCAAAAAGTTTTTCTCCGTGAAAATTTAAATAAGTATTCCATACGTTAAATTATTTCCCCTAAAACGAAAATATTAAAACTAGATATACTTTTTTATTTTACGAAAAACATCCTCACGATAGGATAATTTTATCAGATTTGTTTTTTAAGTGTAAATTTAAGTATTTATTCCATATGATTAATTTTACTTTGAAACTGGTAATGCCATCGAATTCTATCCCTGAAAACGAAAATATTTCTTTCCATCCCTTACTTTAACCTTCATTACACAATTTAAGAGAAATCGAGCTCATCCCAATTAAAACACTTTCTGGTGATCCCTTAATGTCACAGACTAAAAAGGGATCGACTTCCGTTCTTTTTATTGCTTTCATTAAAATGTCGGAAAAGCCGTAGGAAATTATCAGAGTGTTAAAGCGATATTAATTAGCTCGGAAGTAGAAGTGACGGCTGATATAAGACAACTGCAATTATAATCAAAATTCTTCAGCTCTTTTAATTACAAACAAAAAAAAGTTAATATTACTTATTTTGGGTTTTACGGTTAAAAGTAAGAAGATTAATTACATGTTACAAGAAAATTGTTCCTATCTTAGCTTACTGATAAGAAAAAAGTGTTACGGAACCAATTTTTATTTTATTTTGAAACATAATGCTTTTTAAAGATAAATTAAACGTAGGAAAATACTTCTTAGTAGAAAAACCTGCCTGTGGAAAGAAAAATTCTGGTAAAATTTCCGTTACGTGTGAGAATGACATTTCTGGTTTAAAAATATCCGTTAATCAAGATAATAAAACCGAAATATTTGTAATTTAATTTGATTTTACTCTCCGAATTAACGGATATTTTTAAACCAGAAAAGTCATTCTCACACGTAACGGCATAAATATTTGTAATTTAATTTGGTAATTTTGCAGATCCTACGGTAGAGGTTTACCCGAAATTCTGCTTTTCAAAATTCTAGCTCTGATTAATGCTTTTGCTGACGAGACCGTTCCGGTCCAAATTCCGGTCCAAAGTTTTTCACTCTATGAGAAGAATCAGTTTAGAATTCGTGAAATTTTTTTCCCCCTACCAATACAGCGCTTCTTTATTACTTCCATGCAATTAACTTCATTGATTCTGATGTATTGCAATCAAAATAACGTATTTCTGGTATCAGGTATCTTCGGAATTCAAATTCCAAACAAAAGATATGTGAATTACTGATCATCTATTGAAGTTGCAGTTGATTTTGTTTGATGACCTTCAATCATTGAAATTGATTAAAAGAAATAAAATGAAATAAATGAAAACTGAAGAGAAACTTCTACTTTCCGCAATAATTAAACCTGGCATGAAATGCAATTGCATAGTTTACGATTTTGCCACCTTCAACAAATTCCAAGTATGATTACTTAAGAAATTTTCCAGTTTTGGAAAAACTTGATACTTAATGTGCTAATAATTAGTGACTGCGAATTTGTTTCCAATTGATTAATTTATTCTAATTAATTAATTCTAATAAATTAATCTATGCTAATTACTTAATTCTAATTAGTTTTTTCTAGTTAATTATTTATAATTAATTAATTCTAGTTAATTAATTCCAATTAACTAATTTATTCAGGTTAATTAATTCTAATTAATAATTTATTCTAGTTAATTTATTCTAATTAATTAATTTATTCTAGTTTATTACTTCAAATTAATTAATTTTAATTAATTAATTGGTTTTATTTAACTACTCCTAATTAATAATTTCTAATTAATTAATGGATTCTAGTTAATTACTTCGAATTAAGTAATTCAAATTAATTCATTAATTTTAATAAGCTAAATATGTTTATTAATTGTTAATAAGCTAAATAATTGTTTTTAATTAATTATCTAAATAAGATTTAGCCTTAAATGGCTTTTCGTGCAAAATTTTGACTAATTGGAAGTTATAATAAAAATGTGTTTTAAATAAAGAAACCATTTCGTATATTTAACAGAAAATATTAATGTTTTTTGTCGGATTTTTTTATGTGCTTTACATAGCGAGAGAAATTTAAATTTAACATCCTATTAAATCATATGTAATGAATTCAATGTAATTTATATGTTTTGGAATATCATGGCCTGCATTAAAAGGGTTAATCTGGATTCCAAAGTTACAGAAGAATACATTTTTGTTAAGTTCTTCTTACATTATTGTATTTTATGTTTCAAAATTTGTTTTTGGAAGCTACTAATTAAATGAGCGAATACTATTTTTATCATATTTGATTTTACAGTAAATAATAAGTAAGATACTGTAAATTTAAAGAAAGTAATAAATACTTCTGTGTAAAATTTTAGGACTGAAAAACAGAAATTATTTCTATTTATTGAAACTATTACAAAAGCAATTTTTATCTTTAAACTTGAAATAGCATACAAGTTTGTGTTTTTTCGAAAAAATAATATTGAATAATGCAAAAAGTAATTATAAATAGTAAAAAAAAATATTTTTAAATATTATAAGAAGTTTCGACCTTGCTCACTCTACTTGTCAAACCAACAAAGTTCTTCTCATTTATCAATACTTTTTCTTTAAACGTCAATAGTTTCGGCAAACACACAAAATATCTTGTTTTCTAGATTTACAATTATTATAGCTTTGTGTAATGGATGATTTCTTTGATTTGAAAAATAATTATTCTACATAATTAATAAAGTGTTGTTGTCGTTTTCGAAAAATGTTTGAATTTTAGAATGCCTGATATCTTATAAGTTTCTCTCTAGATGTTTCCTTAATAAGAAACAAAAAAACATCGTAAACTACATAATTTTTAAACATTCCTATTCTCGCTTTAAAAATTAAAATTCTGTCTATTTTTTTAAATATTTTTTGAAAAAAAAAGATGAAATATTACAATTGGTCACTGTAATCAATGTTTCAAAGCCAAAAGCTTCAGTTCCGTTAGGTAAAATGTTTATCTTTTTGTTTAAAATATATCTTTATCTAACAAAGCAAAATTATCATCAATTCACATAAGCTTTTATAAACGCCCACTTAACTACAAACTTCAACTATAAATGTTCACGATTTAAACTTAATCTGATTTAGTATTGAAATTTTTACTTCTTTCCTTGATTGAATTTTTACCCTAATAGCCTGTCTCAACAAAATAAAAGCCTTTCAGTTGAATTATATTTTCTTTAGAGAATTCTGTTTTACCTATTTTTGTTGTTTTTCTATCGAATTGATGATGGTCAATAGCTTTTCTCGAATCATCTTCTGTTATCACACTGCAATCAGTGAGAACGGTAGATGCTATTATAGCAGTAAATCGCCAACTTCTGTTTTTTAGCCACTTTTGGAAGCCACTGTAGGAAGATGTACTGCCATCTGAGAGCAAATTAATTTAGTCCAGTTTTTCTTACTGTTTCAGATCTCTTTTCTGTGGAAGCATTCGAAATATTACATCGTATTTGCTCTTTTTTTTCTCCGTCTTCAAGTTCCTTGTAGTGCATATCCATTTCACTAATTTCGATTTCATTGATTTTCTAGAAAGATCTTAGACGTTTCTGATGCTGCTCCTTTAGCAATCTATTTTATATTCTCATCTTTTTTTTTTTGAGCTTGAGGCATGTCAACATTATATCGAACCATTTTTCGTTTTGTGCACTAATCTGATTGAAACTTGCACTTTAACAATGTTGTCTCTACAATGGCATGTTAAAAAATTCTTATATTTGCCTTTGTAAATGTCATATAAAATTCGTTTTCCATGTTCCTTGATAGTGACGATTTTTAGAGTAGATTTATGAGATTTTGGAAATTTCTTAATGTTATTCTATTTTTTAAAATCATTTTTAAGAATATTTGTGATTCTCTGTTCAGATAAGATGCATTTGATTGTTGCATTTCCGTTCCATGCCTGTAGTATCTTTTCTGAAACAGTGATTGATATTTCACAAATGAAGAAAAACCTTTTGCTCTTGAATCAAACTCTAGTTGAACGAAAAGTGAATATTAAATAGCATCTTCATAAGTTTGCAATACGTTAGAATGCTTAAATATATCGTACTTACAGCTTTTAATATTCATAAGTGTTTTAAGATAATCCAATTTCCTCTGCATAAATTTTGAATTCGCGTATTCTCTGTTTACAAAAATAAACAAATAAAATTAGCTTGGACGGAAATGTTGCATTTGTCTTATAGTTTACTGACTGGCTGTGAGAAAGCAACGAGAATGATATAATTTACTCAAATAAAGCTATTCATAAAAACTGGAAGAGTGTTTTAATAAAATCTTTTACTAAAAATAGTTAGTATTAAAAATATTTTAGAAATTAAGTGTATTCAGCCTCGAAACATTAATTCGATTAGAAAATGGAACATCTCATTGGAAAGTTAAAAAAATATAATTTTCGCATTTAAAGTCACAGTCAGGCATTTAGAAATCTTATGAATATAACTTTTTTGAAAATCATATTCAGACTATTAAAATGAAACATGTATAGAGACATAAATTTTGGAAAAACGTTGTTTACCGAAAAAAAAAAGATTCTTTCCAATCTTGAAAAAGACGAGATCTCAAAGAGAGCGTTAAATATTATTATTACTTTGATATATATTTATATCAAAAATTACTTTTTGTTTGCTATTCAGGGAGTAAAAGGAAACTTTTGAATATATGAGGTCTTATATATGAAGAGTCAATATAAAATTTTAAAATTTGTCGATAAAGCCAAAACCGAGACAACCTAGTAATTAATTTGGTGATATTTCAGTATCGTAATGTGCCGCTCCAACTGCAATTGCCAAGGTGCCAAACAGATTTTAAACTTGTAATTTTTAAAAAAAAAAATTAAAAACAAGTAGATGTTTACCCGGGGGTGGCTACAAGTTATACCTTTCAAATTGGTCCCTTTCTGTGATTTTTTTAAAAATCTCTTTGCGGGCTACTGCCCGGAAATTACCAAGACTTGGCGATTATTCTGCTACAGAACACGATGCGAAAATCTCTTCATTAATTCTAGGAACACAGATTTTATGACACAATAAGAAGAAATAATTGAGATATAATTTTAATCGTTGACGACGCTTATAACAATTAAAATAGGAGCGTTTTTTTTTACTTTCATTCTTAGAAACTTCAATATGTATGTTAATGTATCTGACAACGTGTAACCACTCATCTCATTTCCACTACCTCTTTTCTTTCTTTCTTCCCTTTTTTTTTGTACCTTGGCATATACTATTTTAATTTAGTGCAATTTTATGCAATAAATGTTTCGTGTAGGAAAAATAAATTTTCTACAACAATAGACAAATAGTCAGCATTTAAAGCAAAAAAGCAATATTGAAAACAAATAAATTTGAATTTCAAAAATCGAGTAAGTTCACAAAAACCGTTCTTTCACCACGTCGAATTTTAACTCCGCAGTTGCATTTAAGTGGTCTACAGATCGCTTAAATATGATTTTTCTTTTATTAGGTGTTTAATATTAAATAAATATTGAACTAATTATCGAGTTAATTCGTTTACTTATTTTGTCTTACTCTCTTTACTTGTTTTTACAGCCCATCGTCATTCCAAATTTTTAAATCTAATAATTTTCGCACGCCAAAAAAAATTTAACTTAAAAAAGGGACAAAATTACACTAACTTTCGAAGAATTTGTGATTTAGGAAAGAAAACAACTTTATATTAAATTCATAAAAAAATATGACCTTCTCAGAATGCCAAAATTCAACTCCGCAGTTGTATACCTGTGGTCTGTACAGCGGACTGTATGATATTTTTTTGCGCTTACGTTACGTTTTTTTAAGTTTAACCATTAACAATTCTAGAACAAATAATTAAATACTTTTTTGCCACATCCCACTCCCTATATAGATTTCTGCAATTTACCGTGATTTTAAATTTCTAGTTCATATATTTTTTTTGCGCATGAAGATGAAATGTATAGTTAAGTTGAGCTCCCAAAACAGACGTATATATATTTCTTAATATAGAGAGATGTTCTATAAATTTCAGAAAGAAGTGAAAATATGGTAATTAATACTTAATGTCCTTCAAATATAGACCTTTTACTCCTTATGAACTGGGTGATTTCAAAACAAATCAATATGGACTCAAGGTTGATTACTATGTTCTTGGATACAAAAATAATTAAATAAAAGATAGAAACTGATTTTATTGCTTTATGCTCAGTAAATATAATTTTTCTCTTTTCTTACTTTGAAGTGAGATTTTCCCACACGCATGAATTAATTGAGAGATTTGAATGGGGAATTTAAACACAGCTCTGAAAGTGAAATATACTTTATTTTCTTTGAATTCAATTCCTCTCCATCAGACAGTCTGCGAGTCAGCAGCTAAATCTTATTTTGTAAAAGGAAAAAAAAATTCTTTAAGAAATTTACTATGAATGGTTAAAAAAAATTCCTTATCTTCTACTAAAATTTTTTTCTTATCAAATTCTCTGATTTAAGAATAGTAATTTTCATACTAAGAAGATATTTAAAACTAAATATTTGCTGCTTTTTACATGAAACGTGTTTCTAACATGAACTAAAAGATTTTTTAAAAAAAAAACACTCTATTCAGAGTTAATTATTTTCCTGTATATCAGTAATTTGAATTTCTGGAATAGATATTTTGGTCTGAAAAAAAATTGTTCCGTTAGTATGAATTGTTGATTTAGTATGAGATGGAAAAATATTTTGGGAATTAAAGGTATACAGGTAAAAGTGCTAATTCCTTAACAAATTAAATTAAGAACAGAGTTTATGGATCAATTAAATTTCATGAAATAATAATGTAAAATTTAAAAAGAATTATATTATGCATTTAGTTTAGCAATTCGAAAAAATATGAGTTCAACTGTTTCTATGAATAATCAACGCTCAAAAATCAAAAGTCAAATTACCCACCTGAAAGTTAAACGAGTCAGAAAATAAAACTAAGTTTTTTTTTACTTTACTTAATTTATAATTAAAAAAGAAGAAATGTAACAAATTTTCAAAAGAAAATCAGATATTAGAGAATAATTTAACGAAACAAATGGAATCATAAAATCAATAAAATAGTTAAATAATATTTATTAAAGCGAACCATCATGAAGAAACGCAAACAAGCACATTTGCATATGTTTCTGATATAGCTTAAGTACAATATCAAGAATACATTTTTCTTCTGCGCAATTGCTAACTTTACCAATACAGCACTACAGCCCATTATGAGCCTTATCTAGCCGAACAATACTATTCCTGATTACCTATTTTTGGCTTTCAACTTGCAGTTTTTTACTTTCAAGGAGGTTTAGATTTTTGGTGCTATCCTCCAACGATCAGTTTTTTGGTTTTCCTCTTTGTCTTCGAGTTTAAAGGTTTGCATTTTAAAAATTTTCAAAGATTTATATTATCATTTAATCGCTCAATTTGTCCCAACTATGCCACACGTCGCAATTTAATAAATCAAATTATATTTTTTTCGTTTCATTAAATGTCCAAGTTCACTATTTTTTCTAATAATCCATTGCTTATAATTTGCTTTTAATTGGTCTGAAAATTCTTCTCAAAGCTTTCCCTTCGAGGATTAGTAGATTAGATTCGTCTCTGTTAGTCGAATTTTTGTATGAGATCAAGTTTCACTGCCATACGTAACTGTAGGTCTGATAACTGTTTTATAGATCTTCAACTTGATTTCCTTATTAAGCATTGTGTTCGTTAATAAGCATTGGTATAAGCAATTTTTTTCTTTTTGTATCCTGGAGTCAATTTCTTCTGTTGCAACATTGTTATTTTTATTTCATTTCATGACCGCCGTTGAACATCTGACCCAAGTTTTTATTTTTGACTTCTAACTCGGTAGCCTTGTAATTTTGAACCAATCCAGAAACCGAGAAAACTCCAGGATAAGTACCCCCATAGGTATGATTTGTTATGAGAGCATGGAGGACTTTATGACTCGACAGATTTAACGTGCATCAGTCACCATTTACTACACGGGGAGTCTGCGGCCGGCGGGGATCAAATCCACGACCACTTGGACATGGGCCCAGTGCCCAACCAGGCTATTCCGGCCCATTGTAACATTGTTAGTAACATTAATAATTGAACGAACTGGAAACTCATTCAAACTTATAGTTATGTAAAGCAAGCGTTGATGAAATAGTGGTGCGTTGATGAAATAGATTTAGTGCCATAACTTTTATGGTAATTTGTAATTTAGCACACTTCATTTGCTGATTTTGAAAGATTATTAAAATTCTACGCAATTATTTGTGCTTTAACTTCTTTCATACGTAGAACAAAAAATACTATATTTTCACTTGAATAAAGAATTATTGAAGAAGAATACGTGAACAATTAATAAAAAAATCTATAATTTGATAATTTTAAATCAATTGCGAGATTAATTTTTTACCTTATTTTTTATCAACAACTAACGATTATTTCTGAGTAACTTTATTTCAAGGTTTCCTTTAAATAAATGTCATTGTCTTTTTAAAATATTTTCTTTATATTATATTAAAACCATGCAATTAGATCAAGCGAATGACGGAATAATTCAAAAAAGATCACGTAGCTCTAGCTAATTACAAGATTTTTGCGCCAGTCATTAATTGCAAGACTTGATCGACAAGACTACGCCCTTTAAAATGCTGTATTTTCTTGTGATTAAGGGTTTGGTTTAATGGGAAAAATGCATTTTATAAGAATAAAATATGAAAAAGAACAAATATGGTCCTTTCATGCATTTTTTAAAATTTACGTTAAAATGAATTCTTAAATATTATCACAATAGACTAAGCTAAATAATTTTAAAAATAAGGAAATTAAAGACGTTGTCAGAATTTGACGAATCATTATCGATATCAGTAACAATGAAGGTAGGTTTAAAATCACTAAAACCAGATGATTTGATTAAATGAAACTGGAGAACGAATAAAAGCAATTGAAATACATTTTAATTTAACTTTAGAGTCAAAATAATTTTAGATTTTTTTATTCTGCTTTTATTGGGTTCTTTTCGAGCCTTTCAACAAATAAATGCAATTTTTTTGGGAAGAGAATGTCAAATGATATCACCTAAACATACAAAAATTGCATTTGACAATCCTAAAGAAATTTTTGATGAAAATACATAATCACAACTTAAGTTTTGAAATATCTCACAAGAAATAAAAAATGAAGGAGGTTATGTTTTTACTCAATTCGGTTAAAAATTTATCCTTTCTGTGAATATGAGAAACACTGTTTTGAAAAAACAAAAATTTCAAAAAATTTTACTTCATAAATTCGTGAAATTTCATTTCATCAAGGCAAAAATTATGCATATTTTTATGATTTACACTTGATTTTGACTTAACTCTTTGACGTAGAATTTTCATTTATCTCTTTTTCTCACTTTTGTCATTATTTTCTATTAATTTAGGACAAAATAAGTGAAAAATATAGTTAGACTTTTAATAATTTAAGGTTATGAATTGGGTTGAAGATAGGGACTTATGTATCCCTCAGCATGTATGTACACTTATTTGAGTTATTTATATCCTAGAAAAATATTGATTCATTACTGAGATTTCTTAAAATTATAAAACAATTATTAGTAAATTTTAAAAAATGAATGAAAAGAAAAAATTTTCAAACTACTTTTTTCCCATTTTATATTTTAGTACAAATGTGATTCCGATAATCAAATAAATATTTTCAGTAACTATTAGACTGTTTTTTTAAAAATTGGATCAGTAGCAAAATAGAATTTTATTTGTAATAAGCGGGTCAGAAAAATTTATATATAAGAGACTGTGGTGTCCCAGTTGCATTTAACGGTTATAACATTGACCTTTAAAATTGAGAGATTATTCGAAATAAATTTAAATAGGAGATTTAAGTAATTGTTTTTGAGTAAAAAAACTGAGTGTCCGTATTGATATATAAATCCAAAAATTAATTGGTAGTTATGTTAGAATTAAATCTCAATCAAAATAATAATATTATATTATTGCATTAGGAAATAATTAATGTAAACATCATTACTTTACGAGATGAATAAAATAACTTAATCAAGATGAAATAATTACTAGATACATTATGTCTCTAATTTGAAGTGTATGTTGGCAAAAATCAAAAACCATATGTTTTCATATTATTTAAATATACGGAAGAAGCAGGGAAGCGTATAATCGCTGAATATCAGATATTTTTAAAATATTTTTCAGATAAATTTGTCCTCTTTATATCTTTCTTTTTTTAGTTCTAAATGAGAAACTTTTTTTTCTTCCAAATTGACATTGTAATCCATTCTAGGAAAGGACAATCAGCATCTTCTTGCTTTTGATTCTACGAATTTATTCGTGGAGATATTAATTCGATTTCAGTTTTTATGTAGACATTCGTGGTATATTGGAAATTTCTAGTACGTTTGCGTTTTACTGTGAAAGAGTAATTACTGCATTGATTATTTTGAACAAAGACTTGATTTATTTTCAAGTATTGTTAGGAAAATATAGCCATATAAAATAAAAATAAAATAGTCAGCAGCATCTCCTAAAATCGAGAGGCAATTTTAAACTTGCTGAAATTTTTGCTAATTTAATGAAAATCAGACTGAGGGACAAAATCTACTAGTCATAACGCCAGGAATTTAAAATAAGCATTGACTGAATAGCTCCAAACCGACAGTTAGGAGCATGGGAAGAGATCCCAAATAAAGTAGCTTAAGGAATAAAGAGATAAAAATATTTTTTTAAATTCAATTTAGTCGCGACAGTGACATAATGAGTTATATATTTGTATACATTTAAAAAAAGAAAACTTGCATTGATCATTAAGAAAATAATAAAATATCAATATTTGCTTTTAATAAAAAGTAATAAAAATTGGTTTGATTTAATTGATGATTGAATGATTAAAAAAAGAAATTTATGAAAAGAAAAATTAAAAGCTAGGAAATACGCAATGTCTATAAAGGCATCAAGCTATCTTCGAATAATCTATCTAAAAGACTCAAATATGCTGCATACAAAATATAAAGCATGGTAAGATAAAATATTTACTTGATATACAAGGTGTTTATAAAGTCCCGGACCCATTTTGATGTTTAATAACTCATAAAATAATAAAGATAGATTAAAATTAATAACATAAATGGTTAGATAGACTCAAAAAGTTTCATGGCTCTTGTCAATGAACTTCCACGTGTGCCCCCTTCGTCGCACGGAGAATATCAAGTCAATAGTCAACTTCACACCAGGTAGCGGCAAGCATGTCGGCATCCACAGAAGCTATTGCGGTTTTCTGAAGCGCATAATGTTCTCCGTCGAAGCATTCTTTCATGCTTCTGGCATTGTTAATCACCATAATGTGCGCATATGAGGATCCGATGTGGTTGTAATTCTGGCTTTTAGGTCATCAATGTTCGACACAATCCTCCTGTAAACATTTTCTTTTATAAATCCCCAAAGAAAAAAGTCCAGCTGCGTTATATCAGGTGATCTGGTTGGCCAAGGAATTGGACCCCCCTGGCCCAATCCATCTTCCTGGAAAATGATCATTCAAAGAACTACGAATGATGATACCTCAATGAGGTGGTGCACCATCTTGTTGCAAAAAGACATGGGGGTGAAGCTCTTCTAGTTGTGGAAGTGGAAGTTTTCCAACATGTCTAAGTATACGACTGATGAGACCGTCTTTTCTGTAAAAAAAGGCCCAATGACTCGGTCGAGCATTAGTCCACACCACTCATTAACCTTTGGGGAATGCCTTTGTGTCTCACGGTATTCATGGGAGTTTTCAGAGCCCCATATGCGCACATTATTGTGATTAACAATGCCAGAAGCATGAAAGGATGCTTCGTCGGAGAACATTATGCGCTTCAGAAAACCGCAATAGCCTCTGTGGATTCCGACATGCTTGCCGCTACCTGGCATGAAATTGACTATTGAAATTCTCCGTGCGACGAAGGGGGCACGTGGACGATCATTAACAAGGGTCATGAGACTTTTTGAGTCTATCTAACCATTTATGTTATTAATTTTAATCTATCTTTATTATTCTATGAGTTATTAAACATCAAAATGGATCCGGGACTTTATAAACACCCTGTATAGTGTTGTGACTTGAATTAAAAAATCTTATGATATCGGGTATCCAAGATTCGAAAGCCTGTTGAAAGTAAACTGGTTGATCTAGAAACTGTCATACTTAATTAATATATTTTTTGTTTAATTGTACACAATATATCATTTCAGATAAGTCATTAATATATTACATTTTATATGAATGATTTTTTTAAAAAAAATAATATCAAATCACTTCGTCTTACCTGAGCAGGTACTAGGTACGCATGTTAACTCGATAGACAATTTAGAAATACTATAATTTCAGTGAAAAATTGACGAAATACAACAATTTAAGAAAAATAGTTTAATTTGATGTAGTTCAAGGAAAAGAAAAAGAGAGGAAATCGTCCTAGTTAGAAATCCTCTAGAATAAGGATATTTTAATGAACAAATAAAATTCTACCTATTCTAAATGACCGTAACCAATTTAGTAAAGGAAACATCAGTTGTAGTATTTACAAGAAAAAACAAAGTAACATTTGTTTTTCGAGATGTAAGTCTATTACAGGAAATAATTATCTTTTGTTTCATTTAAAAATTAAAAACTTAAACATTATCGAAAAAATATTTTTGATTCTTCATTCAATAAAATACATCATATTTACAATAAGAAATGCATTATTTTATAAGCTTTAAGCTTAAATATAAAGGTATCTGAAATCAATGTAGTCTCTATCTGTTTGTCACAACAGAACACTTTAAATTTTTAACCCCTTGTCGCAGATAGGACGCCAGCAAATTTGTATAGATTTTTGACGCTTTAATCACAAGCAAAATTGATGTTTTTTATTTAATTATAAAAGAAGTCTAATAGTTGCTAAAAAATCTGTTAGATTTTTGGAATTGTATTTGTACTGAAATATGAAACTCAGTCATATTTAAAAAGTTATCGATATTTGATTTTGTAAATTAAATAAATTTTGATGATAAATAACTATTTCTCTTAGATCTAAATAACTATAAATTTAAAAAAAAAATTGTTTGGAAATGAAGCGCGTTTGGAAGATTTTACCTTTAGCGCATTAAGAGACACTGGTGTTTTATGCAGTATTTTATTACCATAAATTCTTAAAATGCTAAATATAATATTTTTGTCTTATTTTGATCTCATTTAATACAGAATAGGGGAAAATATGTTTCCTAACAATTTTTATATCACATATTAAATTTAGCCTGGCTTAAAATTATTTTTTTAGGAATTTTAACTTAACAATGCTATTTTGAGCCACAATTGGTAGTTTTTTATGGTAAAATTGTCCTCACTTTTTGCAGACTTTAATTAATACATTCAAATTCTTATCCTTCCATCTCATTTAATTATAAACAAGGAAACAAAATTTTTGAAATGTGTCAAACCTGTAATATTTTAGTGATAAAGAATATCTGGATTTCAGCTTTTTTTTAAGCAAACTTTCAAAAGTAAATATATAAAAATTCCATTTCTTTGAAATTCAATTTATCTTAAGCTGGCTTTCTCTCGAAATGATTCCGCCATTTTATTTAATATTATCAGAATGATAAATGGTAGTAGTAATGAAATATCTTCACTTTGCTGTAGTCTTTTACACTTTTTACAAAAAATTCCCTACTTTTTTTTCTAGAACTTTCAGAACTGACGTGATTTAAGATAAGCATCTGAACTCAGGATGCAAAGTATGATTTCTTTTCAAATTCTCAATTTTTAAGAATTGCTTTCAGTAAACTTTACGTAATATTGTATAGACATATATTTTATTTGTATCAAATTTAAGGCATATTTCAAAATGTCAGTATTAAGGTTTGTCTTGATATTGTGTCAGGGTTAAAGTACTATATAACGGGATAATTGGGATAGAAGGTTATATCGGTATATTATGTCAGAATTAAAATTTGGACTAGAATACTCAGGATAAAATATATTGTTGACATTAAATCAGATATAGATATTACTCCGCAAATTTAAAGTACACAGTAAGGATTTTTTTCGGATCAAGTTACTGTATAAAGTACCGGCACTTTTTGTGCATCCTCCGTAAAATGCATTTTATCCTAAAATCTATTACTGTAAAATGTTATACCGTGATTTTTACAGTGACGTTTATACATTCATGTAGTAAGAGTGATTCAGTGGTTTTACTGTAATTATTACTGTACAAACTAAGGCATGTCAGATTCCTTGTTCAGTCAGATTCTGTAAAAATAAATTTTACAGATCCATGATTGTTACAGATATTAAATTTATCCTAATATATTTTACATTTAAATAATAACATTATAGTAAGTATGTAAACAGTTCAAGCTATAGAATATTAATAGAAAAAAGCATAGATTTGCACGCATGTTTTCATGCAGTTATTTATTGAAATACGTTTTTATTCATATTAAATTTTATGTATAATCTTGTATATTATTATTTATTATTATTAATTATTATTATATATTAACTAGTATATTATTGTCTTGATATTTAGCGTTGAGCTTAAAACTCATTCTGGAGTACTCAAGACAAAAATACATTTTTATATTAATTCAGATAAAAGTATATTTCAGCAAAATTAATGTAAAAAAAAAGCATCTAAGAATATTTTTTAAGGTAGCGTTGTTCTTGCAACAAATATGCGAACAAATTTTTAATTTGTAAAATATTTATTGGCATACATTTGTTTGTTTTATTTTGAAATACATGTT
This sequence comes from Parasteatoda tepidariorum, assembly GCF_043381705.1. NCBI lineage: Eukaryota > Metazoa > Arthropoda > Arachnida > Araneae > Theridiidae > Parasteatoda > Parasteatoda tepidariorum. The sequence goes on along the minus strand of NC_092205.1, from coordinate 85,200,514 downwards.
TTGTTAATAAGAATATTTAATAATAGCAAAAAAATTACAATGTTCAATAAAAACAGGAAAGAATAATAATGAAACATCAAATTAAATAAAGAGGTAAGAAATAAGGATGTTAATGTGTCTAAATAAAATTTTCATACCTCACATTTTTTAAGATGAATTTTTAAATTTTTTGATAAACACATTCCAAATTAATTAAATATGTTAAAATTTGAAGAGAGAAATTATTGTAAGAGTTTGTGAAATTGAAAATTATGAAATGAATTATCAGGAAGGAAAATTGTTTTCTTTTGAATGTTAAAAGAGGCAAATTGGTTTGAAATAGGAATTCATACTGTTTTGAGATTAAATCTATTTAATAGTAAAGAAAATAGTATATAAAATATGGAAATGAAATGAGAATACTAAAACTAAATAAAAAATAAGGCAATATGTATATTGAAGTGATAAAATTAAATTTCAAAACCTTAGCTTTGATGGATTTTTTTTTCAATTAAGCATTTTCTAATGAAAACATACCACCTCAATAAAATCTGTTAACACTAGAAGGGATAAATACTGTAAAATTGAATTTTAGGGAAATATCAGAAAATTTTGAAATAAGAAAATATTTTTAAACACATTAATATAAAAGAATTTTGAAATACGTATTGTATTTCGACCATTTCAGAAAAGTAAGATAACACTTTGATGGACTGAATCATTTTATAAATAATAAATCTTCTTTGAAGTTTTCAGACGATATTTTTTCTCTAGATAAAATATTTTAAAAATATCTGATAGTTCTACAATGCATTTATTTCCTTATAATATTCTAAAATTGAATTTTAAAATATGCAATTGTCTACTTGGCCATTTAAAAAAATATTTTTAAAAATGCTAAACTATAAACTAGAAAAGTTGTATAATTTTCTATTGAAAAGTGGAAGTATGTAGTTTTATTTCTTTCTTAAATGTAATGGAATATTAAGTTTGTGTGATCAAACGACAAAGATTCGTGAAGTTATTTAAATTTGCATTAAAATCTTGTTCTCAAATTGAGTGTTACAAATGATAGAAGAAATTCCTTGTGTGAAGAAAGTAATTCTATATAAAGACGTATCTCATGTGTAAGGAATTTCTATTTTCAAAGAAGTTTTCAGTTCCTTGTAACAAATACGAGTACTTATTATATTTCTATTCGGAAAACCGGAACGTGAGGAAAATACAGAAAAGAAAATATATGAAGTGAGAAGAAAAATAATGTAATATACGCTAGCTAGCATCAAAGTCATACAAATGAAAGATGTGAAATTTCAACATGCGATACACGCATAGAATTCAGTTAGCTTTATGAAGAAAATATCCAACAAGCAACGCTGCGTTTTAAAATATGGTAAAGTAGAAATGATTAGTATCTCTTGATTCTGATGAATTTCTTAAATGAGAAGTTTTTATAGTGAATTTTTAAGTTATTGGATTGCTTAATGAAATTGCCCTTTGTACATTGAAAGAAATTTCCGTAAAATGAGAAGACTATATGTTGTTTATTTATAGGGATAGCTCGTGTCTTTAAGGAATATACCAAATTCAATTAAATATATGTATATTAATATTTTTTTATTTTTACCTTATCAAAATTTCATTTACAAAATTATGTTAAAAAATATATTGTGCATAAGAATTTGTATTGTGCACAAGAATATGAATACTTAACGAAACAGAAGCTAATCAATATCAATGCTGCAAAATTATTGAATTATTATTATTGAATTATTATTAAAAGATTTGTATACTTCTTTTTTGTATAACATATTTAACTTTAAAATACAGTTAAAATCATACATTTCTTTTTATAATTTCCGATCTAAAGAATGTTCACCAGAATCCGAGGGTGTCTTTTGATATTCATCCACTTTTAGATGCACCTGGATAATTTTTTAAAAAATTTTTTCCGCACATGCGCTGTATGAAGCAACTATTTCAATTACTCTTATGAGGCGTAGTTTTTATTATTATTTTTTTAATTTTAAAGCAATAATTTCGTTATCGGTTTAAAATTGATTCAAACGCTTTGTTTAATTTTTTTAAATATTTAAGCTATAGCAAAAGTGGCACTAGGCCTAGTATATATTTCGGACATTTACCAAAGGTCTAGTCATACTAGGTTTGGTTAAGTGCCATTGCCAGGTATACATTTGTCCGGTATATCCTATACTGATGTTTTTTTTAAGGTTCAGTGCCACTGCCCGGTATACCCTACACTGATGTTTTTTTGAGTGCCCGGTAGACATTGGCCGGTATATCCTACACTGATGTTTTTTTGAGGTCAAGTGCCCCTGCCCGGCATACCCTACACTGATGTTTTTTAAGGTCAAGTGCCACTGCCCGGTATACATTTGTCCGGTATAACCTACACTGATGTTTTTTAAAATCAAGTGCCATTACCCGGTAAATATTTGCCCGATACTCCAAACACTGATGTTTGTTCTAATCTATCGTCAGTAAGTATTAAAATATCGACTAAATGCAATTATATGCACGAATAAATTAATATCAAATCGGATGTAATAAATATTTCGGACATTCACCATAGTGACTAATTTGATTGTCAACATTCACCGGTGAAAGTCAACAACCATCGATTTCGGTCATTCTCAGTAACTTGCACATCATTTTCATAACAACCTCATCAGGACGATTATTTCATACTTTGCCAAAATAGCATCCGGCATTTCAAAAAATTAAAACAATTGGTTTTGTTGGCGATGATCTCGTAAGGCGATGAAGAATCATGCATAGTACAGGTAAGGAAGATATTAACCTCGAAGGAAAAGTGGATGAATACCCCAAGGAACCGAATCCGAGAGACATCAAACTTTCACCTTCTTGTGTTTAAAGTATGTAATGTATCGTTGTCATTTTATGGTTTCTAAATTCATGTCAAAATTGATGAAAATAATTCGACGACGGAGTAAATGCATCTGAACTTAGCGTAAGCTTCCTTAATTATTAAAATTGCGATGTAATTACCCCCTTTAGAAGCGTGTATGAACTCTCGATTCGATATCAACGCAAAATTATGTATTGATTCACACAATTTTGGAGTTTTTTAACACTAAATTTGGATAAGTATTACACCACACTTTTCTTTACAAAATAGAAATTACATATTGCTCATCCTTGTGAATGCAATTATGTTTGGTCTCGTTTGATTCAGCGTCAAGGCTCTCTTACTTCTTCCCTTTTGCAATTTTCAAATTGATTTAAATATTTGATATTGCATTTACTTTCATATTGATACTTAAATAAAATTCTTAATGGTCATAAAAATAGGCAAGGAGTACTTTTTTTTAAAAAATGCGTGATTAATTCGGTTTAATTTAGAAGTGCAGCGTTCTCCAATTAGTGGTATTCCCGTGATCAAAAGAAATGGTGAAGCTGAGAACCTACTTAGAAACCTTGATTAAAGTGACTATTAAAATGTTGGCAAAGATATGAGAGAGTAATACATAAATCATGTTACTGTTAATGCATCATTTGTAAAAGGCTCTTTAAAATATCATTTGCAATACATTTTGTTAAACTCTACCCTCTTTAACTACTTATATAAATACACGATTCTTCTATTTATTATATATTTCATCATTATGTAAAAGAATTCTGCATTCATAATAAAAATTATCCTTCCGAAACAGTGGGCCGTGTTAGTTTAATTTATTTAAAAGATTATTATTTCAGTAGAGTAGAATATTGGACGCTCCTTAATGGCCCCCCTCCAGGATAACTGTTAGTAATTCTAGTCAAAATTTAAGTCAAAAAATGGATTCACGCTAAAGTTCGCTAAATAATATTTAAGCTAGAAAAATACAGAAACGCAATCAAAATTTAACAAATCACAAAAGAAAAAAAACAAAAAAAAACGAAACTTTAAACATAACGTTTTATATTGTTCTAAAAAGTGTGAGTGTGCTTCAATAAATCAATTTTCTTTGCGCTTCTGCTTCGACGAAGTGTGCCTGTCACCACACTTTTTTGATGTTTTTTGTTCCACTTTCTTCAGTAATGATTCGTTAAATTGTGATATGTTGACTTCTTATATGAAATATTAATATACCACTCCTAATATGTATACTTTTAAATCATATATGACCAGAATGAAAAAAAAAAGTAAAAGTTTCTTACTAAAAGTGTTAATGAAAGAACACCATATGTAATATCTTTTTATAAAATGAGCTTGTCATTATGACTCAAATTTTAATCTTAAGAGGAAAAATCGAAAAAGATGCGCATTCACAATGCAATTTTTATTAAATTATTTTAACGAATAGTCAATATGTTTGACGCAAACTATACGAGTAGAAACCTGTTAAGTTTCAGGCGATGTTTGAATTATTCAATGAATCATTTTTTCCTTTGTATTGTGCATGTTTATAATGCTGATATTTCATATACTCACTCATTTTATATACCGTAAAAAGATAACACGAAAAATGATAGCAACTACTTTACACCAAAAAAGGGTAATTAAACGTCAGAAATATTCTATGCTATATTCGATTAAAAATTGTTTAGTACTCAGTAGCATTAAAATTTATGATAATAATTAGATATGATGCACATAAGAGTTAGTAAAGTTATTTTATTATGACACCAGTTAAAGTAAAAACAATCTGATTAGGATGCATCAACTCACTAATTCCTAAAATAAAATTAGTTAATAATTCAAACGTAATAAAAAAAGAATTTTAAGGCAGATTTGAATTAGGCTTAACAGAAGCAGAAAAAAAATTAAAAATTATGAAATGATTTAGTGAAATTGACAGATATTTAACAAATTAGATTTATCCTTATTACTTAACTTAAAACATATGTGCATTGCAGAGTGCACAAAAAAATGAACGGAAGTAAGAAAAAAATTATACTTAACAATTTAAAATTTACTCGACTATTATTAAAAAATAATAAAAACAAAAATTATTTACTAAAAGTTATACTTCGCATGGAATTATCTTTTCCCTAATGAATTTTATAGTGAGCAAAAAAATTTAAACTGGCTTAAAATGTTCCCGAAATATCGCAAATTTCGTCTCTTAAAATATCTCTGCACTAATTAATTATGAAATTTTAGGTCATCAACTCGAAGCTCTAAGATTGAGTCCAAAAATATGAATATCTGATCATTAGATCAAAAGTTATTCAGGGTGGTTCATTTTTATTTTGCGGACTGTGCATACATTATGCCATGGCGAACTTACGTTGTTGCAGATGCCAGCGTGCAAGACATCAAAAATTTTTCGAAATTTCATACTCCATTATAAACGATATACTGTCGATATCCAGAATGTGCCAAAATTGATGTTTTTGGAATCGAAAATGATTCACGAATGTTGTTAATATATGTGATCTTGATGTAACCATCATCAGTTATCGGTTTTCAGTTTTGACACCACCATTTTATATATGAACGTTCCATTTCGTATTAAATAGAATTAAAGTATTCCTCCACGCATTGCTCGAGTTGTACCACACCGAATTCGGCAGGATTTAATATCCCAGCTTTCACAGTGTTTGCTCCTTACCACTTCAGTTAAGCATTGTTTATTATACATAGGCATACTAAACATTGCCAAAATCACTATTTTTAAGGTATGAAATAAATAGTCACGATAAAACTATTGTTTCATTCAGACATTCGTTCTTCAAAAATACTAATCTTATTTTGAATAAAATGAAAAACAATCTCTAAGGAGGTCGGTAATGTATGAAACCCTGGTCTTGTTTCGAATGTCCGAAGAATTTCTGTTAACTTTCTTGTTTCTCAGTTACATCTGTTTGTCATTGGCAGATTTTCCCCTGTTCTGTAGATTAATAACTACATTAGATTCAGGGCCTCTGATTGATCTATATCTAAATTTCAGTCATGGTAAATTAGTAAAATAGATTTAGGTATTATTTTATACGTTAGTGGATTTTTTAAAAAAAATGTTGGACTGGTAATAAAATTTTAAAACTCGATAAAATAATTGTTGTAAAGAAGTAAAGAATTGCAATTTTAAATAAATTACTCTAGTAACAAAATAGTTCACGATTTATTAACTTCAACATCCTGATGTGATATTTGATGTCAATAGCCCTTGCTTATCGGATCGTAAATGCCATTAATAATACTTAATCAGTTTTATTCTTTAATTAATATGAAGTTATTATCTTACCATTGTGACATTTCTAAAGTTTCGAAAATCAATTTAGTGATAAAGCTAGCCATAATCAAATATTTTACACAAATTGGTTGCCCCTAAAGAACAATTGAATTAGAAAATTCTAACATAGCAATATAATTACTTAAAATATTGCCTTGAGAATAATTTAATGTCATCACTTATGCTTTCAATAAAGAGCAATATTAAATGAAAACTTAATTATGCATTGAAAAGTAGCTTTTAATTTCTGTATCATAAGCGACGTAGTATCCTCAAAAGATACAGTCGAATTAATCGACCAAACTCCGTAGAAAAAATCATTAATTCTCATAGAGGGTGCTACAAAGAATATCCCGGAAATTTCGTTCATGTTATCTTAATGACATGAAGAGATCTGATGCAAAAATATGTCATAGGTACATGGGAATTACAACTTATTATCGCTATTACGTCAATATTTCGTTGGGAAATGTTTTTGTTTATAATTTATTAATTGCTTTTCTTGGATCTACACATACAAGATTACGAAATAGCATCTTCTCATGGCTATATTTATAGCAGTAATGTTTATTAGCTTTTTTTAATCGCATATCATTACTTTAAGCCTAAAATTGAAATCTAGATATCGTAATAGTTACTTTTAAATAACTCTCGATGACTATCCGACTATTCGAAAAACAATTTTTGATGATTATCAGCACCATGGCCAGATACATTATCTTTTAATCATTACTATAAAGACATTAAGTCTGAACATAATGAAATATTCTTAGTGAATTAATAGTATTAGAGTTACTGTATCTGACTCACTCAGAGAATTACAACACTCGGGTAACAGTTTGTGATTGGCTAACAGCCAAAACTTAACATGTAATTCGAAGATGTATCATGAAGCTAGAAGACCTATCAACTAAGGTACATTTATCCGTCTGGATTTCAAAATTATAGGTATGTTTTTTTTTCCTTCTTGCTCTTAAAATTAATTTTAGCTATCCAGGCAGTCTATTACATGCAAAACTAATGTTAAGTAACCACATATCTTATGAAATAAATTGCTTCTAGAAACTTTAAATAAATATACTTGGCTTTCTTTTTATCAAATTCTTATGGTTTTATTATACCAAATAAAAAGTTACGTTTATAAAAGTTGGTTTTCTTTAGTTGCTCTGGCATATAAATAGCCGAATCAGTTTCCGAATATTTGTACTAATTTAACATAGCTTGTAAATTAAATGAAACGTAGTTCGATAGATTTAATATGAGTTTGATGCAGAATAAGAAAACAAAGTTTAAAAGAGTCTTCATTAAATCTGTTTATCAATTCCTAAACAGTGCCATTTATTCCCACCTCTCAGAAAATATTAAAACTGACATACTGATTCTGAGTAATTTTTTTTCCAGCTATGCCACTCTCTTCATACACAGCGCGAATGTCACGAGCAGCTTTTGAACCCTCAGAACCTTGATTAAACACAAAAAGAAAGAAGAAATGAAGAAAAAACTAATTTTATACTTTAATTTGTCTCAATTGTTTTAAAGTGCAAAACGTAAATTAACATAACTTAAATCAAACAAAAAACTTAAATTCAGGAAACCGAAACGTTTTCTATCAATGATATAAAACACATCTGGAAATATATTTAATGACAAGTGAAATATTAAAATTACAAAGAAAATGTTTTTAATTTGGTTATCAATTCAATATAAAGTATATTTCCAATAAAAATGCATTTCTAATCTGTATTTGGTGCATTAAAAAGCGTAAATCAAAAACAAATAATAAATAAATAAATTCTTTTATCCTAAACCTTATTTTTTATTTTGAAAAATTAATAAAGCAAGAAAATAAATTTCATAATATTAAAAATTTTGAGTGATGAGAAGTTAACACGTACCACGCAATACTTTTTTATTCATTGTACTTATGGAACTAAAAACCTAAGTAGCTACTTGAATTAGGTAGCATTTTATCGCTTGTTTTAATTAATTTTAAAATTTCCGAAGTTGTTATGGCATTTTTAAAAGTTATTTATCAAAAAAAGACTAGTTTAATATTGTTTAATTAAGTATGTTGTTTTAATCTTTAGTCATATGGCATCATAAAAGTGCAATTCTTTATTTATTGATAAAAAAAGTCAATATCTCCAGCGCTATTTACGACTTTTTATTTCGTGCACAATTTTTATATTTTAATATAATTTATTAATTAATTCAGGCAAACCATATTATTAAAACTTCAAAAAAAGATTTTAGTTTTTATGCATCGATTCCTCTTTTAATAAAACACTTTTATGAAACTCTAACAAAATTATTATTTTTAAATGCTAATTCTTATTATTGATTTTTATGCAAATTCATGTCTATAAACTTAAACATGATTAAATTAAAAATATTTTTAATTTAATCATGCTTAACCTAAAATCTTTCTTAAATACAAATTCCATAAATCTTTAATTTTTTTTGTCATTTTCACGAAAAAATCAATAATATAATATAAGGCGCCTATATTTTAGAAATATATATTGATTTAAAATATTTCAGAATGCAATAACCTTATCTACACACAGAGGAAAAAAGTATGGCCAAAATTATAGCATAGGGTGAAATTTATTGCATTGGCACCATAGGAACACTAAATAACTCGTAAATTTTCATTTAAGTGCATTTGTAATGATTTTGACAAATTTAAAAATGAAATGCGGTTTTTATAATGTGATATAAAATTTGGTTTAAGTGATGAAATTCTGTAATTTTATCATGATACACTAGAGCATTGGATAAAAATCATTTATTTGGATAGATTCCCTTTTAAATTTAGCATTTTTTTTTTTTAGAAAACGTGCGGTAATAATTTAATTTTGAAAACCTGAATTTACGATGAAACGCTACCGTGTGAACGGAAAAAAATATTCAAATGAATGTTGTAAATACCGTTTACTTTGGCTTTATTAACCAGAATCACGGATTTTTTTTTTTTTTTACCTATTTTTTTTGTCATTACCATGCAATTCGGTAATTTTACCAGATTTTTTTTTCGTGCATGTTTCTATAAATAAAATGTAATGACACGATTTAATAAATATCGTATGAAATTTACAATGAAATTCAATGGTAATCCCTTATGATAATTTTATTTCAGTTGTTTTAAAGAATATTTAGTCATCACTTTAATTTAAAATATAGTTCCGATATCCTTCAAGGATATAAAGCACGAAATCCTGATCACAAAATGAAAGCCTTTTTTGTTGGAAAAGGAACAATAGTGCACAAACACAATTAAAAAAGGCGTTTCCTTGTGTTTTATTCATTGCGATAAAGAAAGGGCGTTATAAATATCACTTTGAATAATTGCTACGTGACAAGCATATAAAATTTTTGTAGTTGTAAAAACAACTATTTGTTTAGAATGCCACAAAAATACTTCTTTTTATAACGATTTGATTTATGCTGTAAAATAGTTTGTTTCGGGAATTACTAAAGGCACGCATTGATAAATAAAGGCTTTAATGGATTTTGAGCCTTTTCTTTCTTTTTCGAAAAGAGCAAAATTATTCTTGATGGAGAGTATTCTTGCCTTTTGTGAAATTTAGAAAGTGATGAATATTCTAAAGTGATGAATAAAAAAAAATCCAAAAAGTTATATGATATTTAATTTTTGGTTGAGGGTAATGTAGAAAATTTAGAAAGAGACAAAAGAATTGAATTATTTTTAAAGTCACTAAATAAAAATAATGCAAAACAGTTTAAAATGCATAAAATTAGTCCCACCTGCATGAAAGAAAGATTAAGTAAAATTCTATTAAGATTAGATTAAGATCTATTAGATTAAAACTAAATAATGACAATCAAAAGTATTGAATGCTAAATCAATTTGAAAAAAGATAAAGAAGCGTAACGAAAAAGTACTAGCGAAGCAAAAGCATAAATATTTTTAAACAATGTTAATAACTCAGCAAAACTGTTGTTTCAATGATCAAATTTCCCCACATTAAGTCTCAAAGTAAAAATGATTTTATTTCAATAAATTAAATTTAAGTATGATAGCGAATTAGCTTGTAACTATTATTTAAGTCCGAGCATCAGACATGAAAGCGAATCTTATTTTAGTAAATATACGTTTTTTGTTAAATTTCGGATTATCAATATTCAGAAAAAAGTACTGAAGTAAAAGAAGAAAAATTTTGAAGTAAAACTAAATTTTTTTTACCGCAAAAGTAAGACGACTACTGAGTTAAAATCCGCAACCCCCTGAGCAATTGGAACAATATTTTTTTGATTGCGCCCCTTGACCATCCAGGGACAGTACTTTACAAAAAATTCCGGATTAAATTACGATATAGAATACCAGCAATTTGGATGCATCATCTGTGAAGTCCATTTTTACCGTGAAATATTGTACCTTAGTTTTTATAATAATATTTATTTAATTAGAATCATCCAGTGATTTTATTATGGAAATTACTGTGAATTAGATTTTTGTTCAGTAACATGTTTCAGCAAAAACTGATTTTACGGTAAAATGCATCACCACTCTGAGTGCTGTTGCTTTCTACTGCAATTTGATTGGGGATTTTTTACAGTGCAGTGTTTTTCAGCTACATGGGGCATAAATTGTTTTATTTCCTTATGCTTTATAATTAAAAAAAATCCTTGTAATACCGTAATAATAACTGATCGTTATAATAATTACTAAATGTAAGGATATTAAATATTTTAATTTTCCTTTACTTGAAATTATCTTTGGAAAAGGAGTTTTATAAATCTGAGACAAACTTTTGTTATGAGATAGGACGCATTGCGTAAAAAGTGAAATTTCCATTTTAAAAAAATCATTGAGACAATATTTTTTGAATTTTCTTTTCCCACAATTTTATTGTTAAAAATCTCAACTTAATCAAAAAAAGTTTATTTCGAAAAATTACATTTTTGCCTGATTTCTTCACAAATTTATCAACATATTTAAGTTTGTATACTCGAAACACGAAGGTATTAGTACGTGAAAATTCAATTTGGAAATCAAAAGCTAATAAATTGTTTTCCTCGTAAATTTCATAAAATTGTTCTATTCACTATATTGCAATTGTTGTTGTTGTAGTAGGCCATTAAGGCAAGGAGTGCGATTGTTCTAGTTGCGCCATCAATGGCCAATAATTTGATTTCGGCCACACCCATACGTCACACCCGTGTATAGGGTGGACTCATTCATTCATGCATCCATTCATTAGTCCACAGATCATAATTTTGACCTGAATAAGAGAATGATCAATCTCTGATTCAGTACCTCCAGAGCTATAATTTGTTACGGGAACTTGGGAGGGTTTTGTGACCCAACAGATTTAACGTGCACCAATCACCATTTACTACACGGAGAGTCTTCGGCCGGATTCTAACTCCCATTCTCACCCTGCCAGTCCAGCGCCATGCCGACCAGGATATCCTGGCTACTATATTGCAGTATTTGAGCAATTTGATAATCCTTTTATATTTTTCTGAATATTTACAAAATGAATTTAGGTTTTGTTATTACATTTTTGGAAATTAAAATATATATATATCTATAAAGCATCCAGTTTACCACGAAAATGATAATTCAGTTTCAAAAAATTTAATTCAGAATATTGCAGTTCCTTTTAGCTAATAATGTTTGTACCCTTGGTTGATGGGTTTCTTATATAACTATTATTCCTAGTTGCTGGAGTAATTTTTCTCTAGAGTTTTCTTATGGCGAATAGGATAAACAAATTTAGAAGCGAAAGCCAGACACGATTAAAACAATAAATTCAATGTAATATTTGAAAAGTGATAATGTAGATAATGTAAGTAAATTTGTATAGGGTTTTGAATAAAAATTCCTTGTTTCAGAAAAAATAAGTTTTATTGTTACAAATATCTTAAAATTTGAGCTACATTTAACTTTATATGCTTAAAAAAGTCAGCCTACTAATAGGTGGTGCTGTAAAAGATTTTGCAATACTTTCATTGTTACAATTTTCAATTGAACAAAATAACATTAATGCAACTGTAAATGTTCCGAAAAATTGGCTAATCGGCCGCTTAGATAAAAGAATTTAACATGAGTAAACATTGAACCTGAATTTATTGTTTTAATCGTGTCTGGCTTTCGTTTCTAAATTTGTTTATCCTATTCGCCATAAGAAAACTCTAGAGAAAAATTACTCCAGCAACTAGGAATAATAGTTATATAAGAAACCCATCAACCAAGGGTACAAACATTATTAGCTAAAAGGAACTGCAATATTCTGAATTAAATTTTTTGAAACTGAATTATCATTTTCGTGGTAAACTGGATGCTTTATAGATATATATANTACAGTTGCATTAATGTTATTTTGTTCAATTGAAAATTGTAACAATGAAAGTATTGCAAAATCTTTTACAGCACCACCTATTAGAAGGCTGACTTTTTTAAGCATATAAAGTTAAATGTAGCTCAAATTAAGATATTTGTGACAATAAAACTTATTTTTTCTGAAACAAGGAATTTTTATTCAAAACCCTATACAAATTTACTTACATTATCCACATTATCACTTTTCAAATATTACATTGAATATAAATATTCCGATAGTTTTTAACATTGTTATCTTCATATATCTTTCACGCAGAGAAAAAAGTATGGTAAAATTTAGCGTACTGTATAATAAAAGCAAAAAATTAAAATAAATAAGATCAAAATATAGGATATTTAAGCAATTAATTTAATAGTTATACCGTTCTTACGGTAACGGTTTACTGTAACTTCTGATTTTTGAAATTATATTTCTTATTATTGTACAATTAGTAAAAGTACAAAAATATACAAATAAAGTACCTTTAACATAATAAACGGTTTTATGCCATGCCTAATACATCAAAAAAAATTACCAAATTTCATCACATATACCATATTTTGTAACTCATTATAAAACCATATTTTATTGTTAATTTTATCAGTATCATGACAAAAGGGCTTTGGTAACAATTACTGAGCTTTTTGGTATTTCCATAGGTACAGAAATGCGATTAACTTTAACCTATTCTGGTAGTTTTGATACATATTTTGTTTCTCTGTACGTCGATAAATTTATTGAATTCTAAATTGATACTTTAAATCCATAAATTTTTTTAAAGAAGTATTTGCGTCATATTATATTACTGATTTCTTCATGTAAATGACAAAGCATTGAAATTTTAATGGAATTTCATATTTAATAAAGATATTAATTTAAATAATAAAATTTTGAATAAAATTTCATTACGCAGAACAAAAGGTTTCACGCCTTTCTTCAAAGCGTCATGATAAACTACCAAATCTTGTCACACATTTCAAAAGCTATATTTTATTGTAAATTTTACTAAAATCATTACTAAAGCACTTCTTAAAAATTACTAAGCTTTTCATTGTTCCTACAAACCTAAAAACTTTACATCTTCCCATATTCTGGTAACTTTAATCACGCAGTTTTCGCAGTGCAAATGTAGAACTCATTCAGTTCAATATTCCACTTCCTGAAATATTTTAAAATATTTTAATCATAGAGGAAAAAAAACTGCAAATTTTCCCATATTCTGGTGATTCTAATCATGCATTTTTCTCAGTGCAAATATAGAACTCATTCAGTTCGATATTCCACTTTCTGAAATATTTTTAAAATATTTTAATCATAAAGAAAAAAAAAACTGCAAATTTTCCCATACTCTGGTGATTTTAATCACAGATTTTTCTCAGTGCAAATACAGAACTCCTTCAGTTCGATATTCCCTTTTCTGAAATATTTTAATCAGAAAGAAAAAAAAACTGCATATTTCCCCATATCCTGGTGATTTCAATCATACAGTTTTCTCAGTGCAAGTGTGGAACTCATGCAGTTCAATGTTCCATTGTCTGTAATATATTTGAAATATTTTAATCATAAAGGAAAAGAGACTATTCTGGTTATTTTAATCATAAATTTTTCTCAGTTCGAATGTAGAACTCATTCAGTTCGATATTCCATTTTCTGAAATATTTTAATCATAAAGGAAAAAAAAACTGCAATTTTTCCCGTATTCTGGTGATTTTAATCATACTTTTTTCTCAGTGCAAATATAGTTCAATAGTATGGTGCAAATATAGTATATAGTGCAAATATAGTATAGTATAATGCAAATATACTCATTCAGTTCGATATTACATTTTCTGAAATATTTTAATCGCAAAGGAAAAAAAACTGCAAATTTTCCCATATTCTGGTGATTTTAATCATACTTTTTTCTCAGTGCAAATATAGTTCAACAGTATAGTGCAAACATAGTATACAGTGCAAATATAGTATAGTATAGTGCAAATATACTCATTCAGTTCGATATTCCATTTTCTGAAATATTTTAATCATAAAGGAAAAAAAACTGCAATTTTCCCCATATTCTGGTGATTTTAATCATACTTTTTTCTCAGTGCAAATATAGTTCAACAGTATAGTGCAAATATAGTATATAGTGCAAATATAGTATAGTATAGTGCAAATATACTCATTCAGTTCGATATTCCATTTTCTGAAATATTTTAATCATAAAGGAGAAAAAACTGCAATTTTCCCCATATTCTGGTGATTTTAATCATACATTTTTCTCAGTGCAATTATAGAACTCATTCAGTTCGATATTCCATTTTCCGAAATATTTTAATCATAAAGAAAAAAAATATCCCTTTCGATATATCATTAAATATATCTTCATCGAAACTTCTGAAATACTTTGACTTGAGGCACCTTTCATATGCCGTTTCCTAACAGAAACATCTCGAGAGAAATGTAGACATATTTTTCTGTAAATGCAACTAGGACACCCATTTATGACTGAGGTCCATGGAGCACAAAATACACTTCTCTTATCAAAATAGCTACGGATATGTGCATGTTCTAGAACCTCAACTTTGAAATTGTGCTTTTCCTCGAAGCAATAAATATTCATGACTTCAAGAAATATTGTGTGCTTATCTTTTATTGTTAAAACTTATGTTTTTTTTTTAAAGTTTTACTTGGATGCTCTAAGCATTTGGAGAAATAAAAAGCTTTTTTTCTTCAAAAGTACAAGCTTTTTTAAACAAATTTGGTTCATATTTATTGGTTAATATTTATTGTAGCGAATAAATATCAGCTTTTAGTTATAAAATATTTAGAATATAAAACAATATAATGAAATATATGTTTTAAAATTATTAAGAAAGTAATTAAATATGTAAAATAAACTACAATAATAGCTAAGAATACTATATAAATGCATCATGATATATTTTTGATGTATTTATAATTCATGATATATTTATTCATGATGACTTGGAAGGCACTTTAAATCATAAAAGATATTTCTTCTTTCTTAGAGCCTGATATTTCCTTAAAAGATAAATTCATTAATATTCATATTTTTGTAATTTGGGTAAATGTTTCTATATCTTCCGTAAGCTATGAAATCTAAAAAAGTAATAACGATGTAAATTCGACTTTTTTTGTGAATTTGCCTACCAATTGAAGCAATTAGTGACAATTGCATTTCTCTGAATGTTTGTATGCTGTTCTGTATGTTTCATTTGCTCTTTGGGAACTTAAAATTCATTATCAACTAAGTTATTAGTCAATTACTTTAAATAAAAAATATTATGACAGTTCAAAAGAACTCAATAAAAATGTTGATCAAATTAAAGACGCAAGAAAAAAATTGAAATTTGCCGGTTAATTTAGTATTTTCAATTAAGGTTGTAATGACACCAATATCGCATATGCTTAATATAAGCTGTTTGTTAAACATTGCGATTGTAGCAAATAAATTATTTTTTACCTTGGCATTACCACTTCATTAACCCCTTAACAATCGGTTAATTTTCAAGAAAACAATCATAAAAGTGTCTACTTTTTTGGTTTTTGTATTTGTATTACGTATTTGATTAATGCTGCAACTAGTTTAAAAAGAAACTATCTGCAATTGCCTTAAAAATATCCTGTCACTGCCATTATGTGTGTAAAATGAGAAATAAAATGTTTTCCGGACAAAAAAATGAATTAGTTTTACTCTTATTGGCGCGTTACTACTGAACACTCCCTCCTGTCAATATCACGGGAGCGAGAAATAGCGGGCGATATCTCACCCCATCATTTTCACGGGAGCGAGAAAGAAGGGATTAATAACTTTATAGTGGTTAAAAAAATAAATTCATATGAAGCAAACTGAATTGAGAATTGTTATTTCTGAAGTTGCTTGCGATTTTAAGTTATGATTAGTACTTTAAACAAATAATTTTATTTCATTAATTAAAAGTATGCCCGAAGTGTTGTGCAGAATCAATTTTATGCAAAAAATTTAGTGCAGCTGTAAGTAAAAATAAATAATAATTAATTTCATTAAAATATTTCTAAATATTAGATTTACCTAATTAACTTGAAAGCTTCAAAACTTATAAAAGAGATGACTTATTAAATGACAACTTACCACAAAATAACAAATGCGTCATTTTGTGTTTGCTAACACGCCTTTCAAATGTTCCTTTCACTTCTATTCATTTAGTTTAAAAATATGAATCCAAAAATAAAATCCGTATCAGTGAGCTGTAAGCACATTTAAGAAAAGTAATCTACAAGGCATCCAAATTCTTGGATGCCTTGTAGATTCGATTCAATAACATCGTCTCAATCCATCGACTCAATAACACATCGGTTTAAAAGTCTAACAGTACACGCATAGAATTTGTTCAATTGTACAAATTTAATGATACCGTAATTAAAAAAAACCCTCACCCTTTGAAAACTAAGTCGGGGCAATTTTAAAATCTCGACTTTGGCGTTCAGGATGGTATAATCGTGTGTTTGTTGCCCTTAGGTTTTAAAAAATATCAACTTTTGATTAGTCAAGTATTAATTTGTACTTCATTTTCAATTTGCTATCACAGTACTACCTGTTGAATTCAAAAATCAGGAATTCAAATTAAGGTAATTTTTCTGGAAAATGCAACTCTGCATATAAAAAATTCTTATTTAAAGCTTTAATGTTTTCCTCCCTTCTTACTCTCCATCCCTTCTTATGGGATAATGTTGGATTACAATTTTGCTTCTGCTTAAATTACTACTACAGATATTTCTAAAATTATTTCGCATTAAATCAATAAAAAAGAGAAAACATTAAAATAATATTCAGCAATCTATAATCTTTTCTATGTCGATCTATTTTTTTTTTAATATTTCGTATTTGAATTTAAAATTATTATTGGGTATGACAAGTTTTCTTTACTTAATAGCATTTCAAAGCGTTTAAATGTTTTCTTCATGCAGCTTTCCTCATGAATAATTCAAGAAATATTTTTTCAGTAAAATTTCTGTGTTAGCTTTAAAAGCAGAATAAGTCGAACATATAAGTGTCTCTATTAAAAATCATTGGAGTTTTAAAATATGTTGAAATATTAAAGATAAGCCTAAAAGGATGGGATTTTCCAATTCTTTTTTCAGGGCATTAAAAAAAGCACTAAAGAAATAATAATAAAAAAAAAAACAATGAAGCTTAGTTTTTAAAATTGGTTGAAAATGGCTTTACGTATATGCAGTTATTAGTTACCATAGAACCTTTGAATGGCTTATACATTTATTTTAATATTTAATAATGATTAAAGTATGTTTTACTTGAATCTATATTTTCTCTTCATATTCTTTACTTTACATGGTGGGATTCAAAATGATGGAATTAAAAGCACCCAAAAAATATTACGTTGTTTTAAATAAGACTAACTGTTGTTCGCTGCTTTGTTCACGCTGTAATACTTCTACTTTCACGCACCTCTTGATCCATAACTTAGCTTCATATAGCATTTATGTTATTTCTTGAAAAAAAGTGAGATCCGTCACCAGTAATTGGTATAGCAGTATGCGACACCATGTGTTTAAAGAAACATGTTTGAAATCTTTGCAGCCATTATTTTAGAGAAAATCAAAAATAAATCTAAACAATTACATCATTTATACACCGTGAAAAATAATGTTAAATTTACAGAAAAAAACTGCCAATTTGTTGCGCCAGTCAAATCATTTATTTCATAAAAAATTACTGTTATTAAGAAACGGACGCTTGTTTCCTTTAACAGGACAAGTACGATTATTTTAACAAACTTATTTATTTTAACAAAAATCTCATTTATTTTCACAGAAAAACTCATTAATTTTAACAAAAAAAATGATTTATTTAAACAAAAAAATCATTTATATAATAAGAAAGAACTCATTTATTTTAGCAAAAAGCATATTTATTTTAACAAAAAAAAACTAATTTATTTTAACATAAAACTCTGTTATTTTTAACAAAAAAATACTCTATAAAATAAGTATGGTAGCATTTTGTACGGTGCGAGCTAAGAGCAAAATTTGTATAACCAGTCAACGCTGGTATTCGAACCCGGGTCTCCTATTTTGGAGAATAGCCCTCTGTTTCCTGAGCCACGGAAATTCTAGTGGTTGGCTATTTTTTAATTTTATATTATAGCCGCTATTAAAAAGTCCAACTATTTCAGAGTTTACGACTATAAATGTACAACAATGCCTTGTAATTTTAAACCTAACTCAAAAGACAAAAGAACTCATGGATTAAGCATTAGGACAAACCAGCTTTCGGGGAAGACTTTTTGACGGAACTTTGCGATATGAAAACCACAAAAACCTCCCACTGGGACAAAGGGTTCTGTCTCATGATACGTTTACCATTGAGGATATTTTACATTAGTACTGTGGGTAGTGAAAGCGGGGAGGAGAATTCGTATCAAGCTGCCACCACAGGGATTTGAACCTGATCACCTCATTGGGAGGCGAACTCTCTAACCCTTGAGCCACCACGGCTAAGTGTTTGATTATGAAGAAGAATCTTAAACTGTATTTTTCTTAAAAGTCTTACTTATTAAAATCTTATTTAAGTGTAAAACCGTTTACGCTATTAAATAATGTGAATTTAGTCTACTCTTATAAAAAATGTCTGGCAATATGACTTACCAAAAAATTATATCTTAAGACACATAATAAGCATTTAGAGTATCATTTTAACTATAACGTCGAATAGCAAATTTATTTATACGATACTCAAATCCATAAAAGAGTAACTGAAAAGTAAGACCAAGTACAGAAAAGGATAGTAAAATAATTTGAAAAAAAAAAAAGATAAAGTTATCCTGCGATAATCGAAACTCCACGGCAAAAACCAGAATTTGAATTGACAGTTTTAATCCGTTTATGATAGGGGTGAAAAACAGGGAAAAACTGTTTAGTGAAAAACTGCTTTATACTGTCAAATATACGTAAAAAGTTTGTAACAAATAAAAGAATGAAAAAATAACGGGACTTTTTAGCAGAGAGCGGGTAACGGTTAAAAACAGAAAAAGAATCTGTATTTATCTTGAAAAGCCTTTTTTTTCCTTAGAAAAAATTTGTTTTCTTTCTTTAGAATTTAAAATTCTTCTTTTACCGTGTAAGTATTTTATCTATCAAAAGACTAAATTATTTTTAATGAATGCATAGCTTAAATTGTCACTTAAGACTATCAAAAAAATGAAACTATATAAATACTTAGCGCAGAACTAATTATTTAATAATGCATAAATTATTACTTAACACAATCTTATAAATAGACTCTCAATAAGTAATTAACGTATAATTAATTAAGAATAATTAGATTATTACTTAAAACAATCTTAAAAAAAGACAAAGCCAGCTGATTTTTAAAATAACTTTTTAATGTTTATTTAACCTTCGTAGATGTTAATTATCAAAAAATTCTTCCTTAATGGGTGGATTAGTCATAAAAGGAACTCATTGTCCAAATTTCATGTTTCTAGCTTCAATAAATTAGGTTTTATGGTGATAAACTGTAGTTCGCTATAGTTACGGTGATAAACTATAGTTATAGTCAGTCAGAACAAGCCTTCATATGTGCATATAGATAAGTACGCAGTACTTAATACTACAAAAGTGACTTGAGCAATAATAATAATTCTACCATTAAATACTTTGAAAAAGTATAATTAATTCTTTTTAACTACTGATATCATAGACGCTAAGTTATTTGCAAGCATGCATTTATTGCAATATTAAAATTAAGTTAGCTCTGGAAATATGTGTTATCACAACACAAGAAAGAAAATAACTAAAATGGGAAACATAATTGTCACACATGCAGTTACATAACAATCAATTTAGTTTTTTGTTCTGCTATTCGTAAAATATTATAATTTGATATATCTGTAGTTTTACTTCCTCGATGATATTTAATAATAGAAATTTAATACTTAAACGGTATTTTTTTAAATGAGCGGTTAAAGTTTAATTGGAAAGGGTTGATTATTTTTGCTTGAAAAAATAACTATTTATTGCTACGATGGATGCTATAGGCTTGCTTCTTTTTATAGTTCATTATTTTATGATACCTGCAGCTTTGATACCGTATGTCGTTAACTAAGGTATTGGCATTCATATAACTGATTCTAGATAGCAAGTCATCATGATAATTTGATGAGACAGAGGTGAAAGGAATTCTGGCATTATTGAAATAAAATTCATACCAAAGGTTCCAACAATGTTCAGCATTTGAAGAGTTATTGCATTTTTGATGATGAATAGATTTATCGTGAGCTTTAAATCTAAATTTTAAGTACTCCAGTGCCATTTTCTTAAAAAAAAATAATATAAATTATCTTTTTACAGATTTCACACTTATACAATTGTTCAAATTTCAAAACAAGAAAAAAACTAATTTTTTTAAAAATTTATTTCAGTCTTCTGGTTTCAAACGCACATTAATTAAAAAAAATATTTGGAGTTAAACTTATTAATTCAACTTCTTTTTTACAAAAATTACAATAAAGCAATTGGAAATGAACAATTCGAAAATATTCTATTGCGTGCTTCTTGTAATTTCATAAGCTTTCAATAATGATGTTAGGTTTAGATTTATTACTCTTAATTATCTCTACCAGAAAAGAAACAAAACAGTAACAAATAACCTTTTTCTTGAAAGAAGATTGCCATGATTTATAGAATCAATTACCTCTTCATATTATCGGTAACCTTGACTTCTGAAATAATTACACCAGACTTTCTTTTTTGTAAGAAATGAGTCTTTTGTTACAGTCTTTAAATACGAAAATATATTTGATGCGTAAACAAAATAAAAATTAGTGCAATGAAGACAAAATTAGTAAAATAAATTATAAAACCTTTTTTCGCTAAAGATATTACAATGCCAACATGGATACAAAAAGTTCTGGTAAAATTACCGTAACGTATGATAGGGACATTTCTGGTTAAAAATTTTTTTTTAAAAATTCTGGTTACAAACCAAAATATACTGTATTTAAATAATTTATTCGGTACTTTTTCCGATAAAATGATAACGGTTTTTCGATAATTCAGGTTTTTAACATTATATTTCTTAGTACCACACATTTAATGAAAAATAATTTCTTAAGAGCAAACTTCGAATAAATGATTTTAATGTCATGCTCTAAAGTAAGATAAAATTACAAAATTCGTACAATTATGTCATATACCACGTTTAGCAAATTTGTCTACATTTGCAGCGCATGTCATTATACCACATTCAGTAAATTTTATCACACATTATAAAACAATATTTTTCTTTTAATTTTGCCAAAAAAACATTACTGAGGTACATTGGTAAGATTTTTTGGTGTTCTCATACAGCAAGAAGCATTGTAAATTTTAACATATTCTGGTAGTTTTAATCATGCTTTTTTTTTCAGTGCACATGATATTTCCATTAGCTAAAATTAAAATAAAATTTTGGCTGGTTTACAATAATTAATTTTTCTTAAATATAAACAATATTGTACATGCTTTTGTTGAAGAAAAAAAAAATTAAACTTTGAAAATTTCTGAATTTTTCAAATTTTGTAGCACTTTTCGCACAATCTTTAAAAATTATTTTCTTCATTAATTTTCTTAGAACAACACTACTACAATTTCTTTCATTATCTTGCTTTTAAAATAATTGATTTGTTAGTAACGTTTAGAAATAAAGAGACAATTCAAAGAATTTCGTTCAAACATTGACAAATATCGAAAGCACGATTCAATTTACAATTTTAATAAAAATACCAGCTTGATTATAAAATAGATTACTAAGAATCACTAAACTAAGGAATTCTTAGCGATTCAAATAACATGTAAACATGTTTGTAAACGCACACACAACAAAAAAAAAACAGGAAGAGCATTTAAAAATTTTGATTTTGCTGAAAATACTTCAGAAATCCCTTTTAGCTTCTTGAAAAATGCATGTAAGATAATATGTTTTTTTTCACACTTTTTTTTGTTTAAATTTAAGCAATAAGATTTTATTATATTTTTTTAAATCTATTTTTGGGAAATAAGACTCACTAAATCTAAGAAAAAAGTTTTTGATACTTAGCATTTGGGGCAATGTATAACATATTCCCCTTAGAGAAAAAACAATAATGCTACGGAAGTTAACCAAAGTGAACGGTATATGATAGTTGAGAGCACAAATTACCGGAGCAATAATTTTTCCAAGGGTGACACAAAATCGTTTCGATTAAGCATGCTGATCAAATGTTTGTAACAATTTGTAAATATGGAGCAATATTTTTTTTAAGTTTAGAATTAAATTTTCTTTCGTTGTATGGTGCAATTAAGGCAAATCTTTGACAACCGACGAATGATATTAGACCTTAACTTCAGTGAGAATACACATGGAAAATGTTTCCCTCTACGCTTTAATTTGTAATAAGGCATTTATGTCATGACAGTATATTTTTAATTCATTAATTAAAAGTATCATGCTATAGGTTTTGTGTTTTTGTTTTGTACTTACTGTGATTTTAAGGGAATTCATTTTATTAACGAAAAAAATCTCTCTCATTTTTCGGTGCTTATAACATTATTATATATATAATTTTCTTTGACTATAATAATACAATGTACCAGGCGAGTCAAGAAAAAGGTCATATATCTTTTCGTAGCTAATTAACAGTAGTAAATTAATAGGAAATTTAGAAGTTAATTTCCAAAATTTATAGAACTTTTTTTACCATTTAATATTATACTAATTTACTTTCAAGCTCATTTTGATTATTTCTTAAATAGACACTTTTTTTTAGATTTCTGTGGACTTTTCTTGTTTTCTCCTTTTATATGCTTTAAATATATATAAAAGCAAGAGAGAGATGCATACATATCGGAAAAAAATAGCAGAAAAAAATAGCAGAAAAGAGCAAAAAAGCAAATGAAAAGGAAATATAAAACACTAAATTTTTAATAAATAATTTTTGATAAATTCATTTTTAATAACAGTATAATTTGCAAGAAATTCATTTTTCCAAACTTTGTTTTAAAGGAAATATTAAAAATATTTTAATAACAGATGAACAAAATTATCCATTTAGTCACTCCATCAGTCTCAACCTCAAGCAATTCTGGAGTGGAAAGAGTAACTCAGGAGTTATAAAATACTTCCACTTTCAAAAAATTCCTTCTTTTACAGTTGTAGATAATGCAAACTTGAAAATATTTTGAAGAGCCTGCCTTCTGTTAATGTCAACAATGTATATTTTTTTCTGAACGTATGGCAAAATGTGAAAAAGGAATAACTTTGTATCAATATAAAAGAATTTTGCATCTATTCATACCCCGTGCTTTCTATCGATCAATGCTTAAAATATGAAAGCAAAGGTTTCCGATATATTGACTTTAATAGACAGAGTGAGCAGAGTTGGCTGCCTTTCAATACAGTTTCATTGATTTTGGCAACTTAATCGCATTATACCCGGTTGCAGAAAAGTTTGTAATCTCTTTGCTTGAAGCCAATATAAAGATGTCATGTTTCTGGTCTCCAGATAATCTCTATTTTTACAAACAAAGATTATATCAAGATTAGTTTTTTGAGGAAGTAGTTCGTAAAAAATTGTGACTAAGTTCGCCTAGGGGCAAAACTGTGAAATTTAGGAAATATTTTTATGAATCGTTTCATAATAATTTTTTTTGCTTGCATCAATGCTAAAATAAAACATATTATTTGGTTACAATCCGTCCATCTGTTCGTTAAACATTATGATTTTATATCGATTGATTGATTTCTATCATTCGCATCATTCCTAATCATCTATGGGGGGCGGAGTTATTGACAATGCCAACCTTCATGTATCAAAAGGTACCTCATGATTCAATCAAGTTAGCATGTCTTACATACCAGTGAATTGATGTTTAATAGTCGTAGTTACGCCACAATACTCCCCCACCAGAATTTTATCAGTTATAGAATTCGATGAACGGATACCACTAGTTGCTGTATTTGTGAAAGACCGGGTGCGCCGGGTTGAGTGCTGAATGTGAGAGATGTATTAACTTCATGGTCGTAGTCGCTCCTGTGTTGCATTTAGCAATCGAGTGTACGACAGAGGCAGGACTGAGCAGCAACAGCGCGAGGAAGTGGATAATGTCGCAGTCACGAGTAGCAAGTTAACTGCTCAATGTGGACCATCCATCGAAGTAGGCGTTACCAGATCGAAGTGGGCGTTACTGTCATGATATGCGGGTTCAAATCATGTCCGTAAGTCACCTATGTGGGGGCGGAGTTATCGACAATGCCAACCTTCATCTATCAAAAGGTACCTCATGATTGAATCAAGTTAGCATGTCTTATATACCAGTGAATTGATGTTTAATAATATGTAGTGGTAGTTACGCCACACTTCTATAAATTATATCTTAAACAAGAATTAAATTAAAAAACTAAAAAATTCCAAATCAAATTACGGTATAAAGTACCGGCACTTTGGGTGAATTATCCATAAAATAATATATTGTAATTTCTATAGTAATATTTCCTTAAATGGAATAAATTTAGAGATTCTACGGCAATTATTAATTTAAAAATTAGGGTGTGTCAGATGTTTTGTTCCGTAATATGTTCCAGAAAAAAGGAATTTTATGGTAACAAGTACCGGGATAATGAGTGCTGGTACTTTCTTACTGTAATTTGATCCCTAGTTTTGTACTATGTATTTTTACTTAGGGAAATATTTACATGATAATCCATAATTTCAAATTGTTTACTATAGTGTACGAGTTTAGCTATATTAGGAAACAGTTCTTTTTTTCATAAAAAACACATTTATTTAACATCACAGAAAGTAACAAAATTAAAGTTAGTAATAAGCTTGCAAATATGGAGAAAACCCAATAACGGATTAGTATAAACCTCAAATTCAAAAACAAAACTATACGAAAATCCTCAAAAATCAGCAACTAATCCTTCCTTAAAATATCGTGCTTTCATTTTTAATTCATCTCGTTATATGTTTTGTTTCTTTTATTCTAGCTTTACTTAGATATTTTTTATTATTTTTAGATTTTATAATAGTATTCCTTACGAGCAATTAGAATTCTCTGTCTTATTTGATCAACAAATTTTTTTAGTTTAAGAATTTTGGCAAATTACACCACGATTTTTAAACACGCGATAAGCTGTTTCTGTTTATTGTGTGATTATGTAAATCAGAAATTTGAACGTACCAATCCGGAAACAATATTAAGAGTGTTTTCTAAAATTGTTCTCTTCCGAAAAGTGCGGCTCATCGTAAAAATGAGCTGATCGTTTTAATTAATCATTGATTCACGAAATGATAACTTTATTGTTATTGTGCATTTTTTAGAATTTAAAGTTCAGTTGCATAGCCTACCAGCATCTAGCCATCTTTTAATCATATTATTCATTAATTTAAAACGTAAATCGGAATTAAACATCTATATCATAAAACAGCTATATCATAGGTACTCCCTTTTATGTGAATTGCTATACACAACGATCTAAAATTATATTTGAACCTAATGCAATATTCATCCCCCCAATCCATAGTGTTATGACAAACATTTCACAAGTAGTACATGTTTTGGAAACATGTCACCAAATAGGTTGAGGATGGGGGCAAATTTGATATTGACTTGTACATTAAAATTAATGCCGAAAGCTTGTACATGCTATCGATGAGATTCAGGTGTGCTGTCGATCTGTATTTCACTAAATGGCGGCTCTGATTGAAATCAAATTGAATTTTGGTATGTAACAAAACAAATCTGGTTTGTCAGGGTAATTTTGGGAAACTAATTCATCAAGTTGATTTGTAAATTGAAAATATTAATTTTATACATATTTCGGTTAACTTTGCTAAGTCCAGCAGAAATCCGGACAACTAACTTCGTGTTTTAATTTTTGTGACGTTTCAGAATAATTTCAACGAGTGATCCGAAATGGTCTACCCTCGCGAGAAAGTAAAAA
>NC_092205.1:85155518-85173446 GCF_043381705.1 Parasteatoda tepidariorum | reverse complement strand
TTTTATTTATATATATATATATATATATATATATATAAATTAAATATAACTTAAAAGATTTTAATGTATTATATATGTACAATGTATGTATAATGTAGAATAGATATGATCAATCTGATGCAATTAAATCTTTTCAAACTAAGATTTTGGGCATTATACTTAATTTTCTTAACAAACTCTTACATTTTTTGAACTTAGATAAAATAAAACGTAATTGAACATAGGATATCTGAACTTTTTAAAATGTAGTTGAAGAGAAGAGGAGGATAAAAACCAGTACAAGAATCGCTGTCCCTAAATGTTGTTTTTACCCTTATATGCAGAGACCACGTAACACAAACCATTAAACTTTATTTTCAAATGATATTTATTTTTTCTAATTTTTACTGTAGTTCACATTTAGGAATATAATGTTGTAGGTGCAGATGTGTTTGATGTTATTTAATGGTTATATTGACAGTTTAAATGATATTGTTGAAAAAGATATTAGAAATTAACTTCTAGAATTAAAATAAAGACAAATTATATAGTAAATACATAGCAAAATAATAGATCGTTCAGCAAAATTCATTTTTCTTTTAACGTCTTTGCTATTGCCTAAAGTTTCTTCTTACCCTAAAGACAGTTTTTTCTTTAATGACAATCACCCTTAAAGACCATACCACTACTTCTGTTTGACTCGAAAGCAATTGAAACTAGTTTGAGTGATCTGAAAATATTCTAAGATTAAACGATTTTCAGAAGGTTTGCAATAATTTTGTATTTGATATTTTGTACTAGAAAAGTTTTTGATTTTCTATATATATATAGATAAAATATTTGATTTACGAAATTTTATTTCTGTTGGCTTTATAGAACGAAGACGTTTAAAGTTTAAGGAATTAAAAAGAAACTAAACTAGGTCTAACAACACTTTTAGAATTTTCATTCTAAAATTATGGTAAAATAATTGGCAGCAGTCAAGTCGTCTAATTAACCTTAATGATTTTGAAACCGTTTATAAATCGATTGGTTAAAAACCGTGAATACAAAACAATATGGTTTTATATGCAATACTAGCATGATGGTATCTAAACCGTAAATTGGAAATTTAACTGGACATTGGGGTTCTTCTTAAAATTAAATCTTTCTTTAGGTAATGGACATAGTGGTTAAGATTGAGTTAATTTGTCAAATGAACCGTGGAGTGTAGCTTATTGAAGAAATGGAAGAAATAATGTGGTGACAACTCTGGGATTCGAGCCCCCGTTCAGCCATCCATGAAACTGAAAGATTAGCCCTCTTGACTTTAGCATGTACCCAGATGGAAAGAACCAAGTGGTTTCATAAAGTGAACCAAGTTGGTATGGATAAAATTCTGGTTGTTTATAATGGTTGTTTATCTGGTGGTTAATATCAGCTGGAAACAGTCAATAAGCGATTTTTTTATACAATATACAGTTCGAATACGATTTTTTAATGATTGTTTGAGAATTTTGGTTCAATATTGCAAAATATAAATATTGTTTATAGATAAAAAAATAAATTGTTATTTAACCATTTTTTCCGAGAAATTTCTAGCTGTGAAGTGGAAAAATAATTAAGCGAAATATATAATATTTAACAAGTAAATAATTAAGAAAAAGAGTTTATAATATATTTAACTGAAAACTGTTTAAATGAGGCGTCAGCAAAGATTGATGCTATAAAGAAGGTTCACGGATTTATGTCGGACTTATAATTATGCAGACTTTTTAAGGCTTCAGTGCTGATTTATTAATAGAGATAATGATATCAGTAAATTAGTATGCTTCTCGTGTTCAAAGTGAATTTTGTAGTTCAGTGTATCAATTTTAAAAGAAACACTTCCTTCTCCATTAACAAACTCATTAAAGTCTTGTTGGAATCTGTAAAAGCAATTAAGGGACTGCGGTAGTTCGGCGAACGAAGACAGCTTTATGTATGGAAGCCTGAGAAATTTATTTCGAAGTTGCCATTAATTGTTTTATTGGAAAACTTGGGTGGATTATTCCAGTGAAAGCAAGAAATTTGTCAGTTGAAGTCAATTTAGTTGATATTGTTTTCCTAGTCAGCAAATAAATATAGGAGAATATTTTGTTGCTTATAATAAATATGAAAGCATTTTACGAGGAAAAGGAAGTTATGTGATATATGAGTCTCTTTTTGTTTCACAATATATATACCAATGGCTCCGTGGAACAAGGTTCCGGGGATGAGTTAAAAGGGTTCCGAGAGTTAAAACTTTTTTTTAAAATCTGTAATTATATTTAGATTCAATCAATAATCCATTATTACGATTGCTTTTAGGAAAAGATATTTAAAGTAAAATATCCAAGAGAGAGAATTGAAATGTTTCAAAAACATATTTACAAAATTTGTTTAACAACAATTATGATAAAGACGTGCTTCTGTAAAAAACTAAAACAGTATTTCACATTGTTCTTTTCAAATCAAAATAAAACAACTATCTTCTTTAATTAATCTATATGTTTCCCTAATAACCATTTTCAACGTTTATAACAGTTATTTATAACAACTTTTTTATAGCAATATAAAACCAAATTTTTAGCTAGAGTAGACTCATCTCCAGGACTGTAAATTCAACTGCCGAACATTAAACTTAATTTAATATTATTACTTATTGAACTATGATAAAACATCTTATCAAATAAAAAAAGGTTCAAAAGTCGAAATTAAGTATTTTTGGACCTTTAATGATTCCTTAATGATTAATAAGTACACAATCCTCTTTATTTACTTTAATTTTTTTAATGTCGGGATTCCACAAGAGGGTTATTTGGGGTTCCTTAGTGGAAAAAAATTAGGAACCACTGATCTATACTATATTATACGGCATTGTATATTGTCCCAAAAAATATATTGTAGCAGAAAATATTGTAACATATGTATATTGTGACAGAACTGGTGAATTTTCTCTTGTTTAATTCTCGGTTTGGTGGCTGACTGGTAAAGCTTCGCGCTCCAATGTTACAAGTTCGGAGTTCTATAATCTAACCTGGCTAAGGATATGCTCCTGTCAGCAGTGGGTAGATAAACTTAGTATCAAACTTGTTAGGGCATTAAACACTGGGGAATCCATGTTCGGCTGACCACGAAACGGGAAAATCCGTCCTAGATAAAAAGAACTGGGTTAGACAATGTTTTCATTGGCCCTCAATGGGCTGTCACTCCCCAGAGTTTGGTTTATTTTTTGTCGATAACAAAAAACTGAAACAAACTGAGATGTAACGTACCAGAAATAAAAGGTTCGAAACGAACAGTTCATGTTAACAATGAATCTCTTCTATATTTTGTTTAAATTTTGCGTATTAATTTAAGCAAATTACAAGACTAATTGAAATAATATATTTTTTGACTTAATGGTAAAGGATAAAAGCTGGAAAGATGTCTCCCATCAATGTATAACGGCTAGAAAACTCCCACCATTTTCACATATCATATTTTCTGTAATAATTAGCATATTTAATAAAATTCTTGAACAATTAAAATTGTGTCCCAGAAAGTACAAATCCGATTATAAGATCAGAAATTAGTCAAATAGTCAGGATGTTCAATTCTTTCAATTTTTATCATTTTAGATGGTAATCTCTCTGATGATTCTCATGAATCATCAGAGTGATTCTTACGAATGAATATAATTTGGCTATATGAGGTTATATGATATTGAATATAATTAATTGTGGTAATTATATATTTAATCGCAATTAAAAAATCATAAAGCTAACTTCAGTTATATATTATAAAATAATGGTTCGAATAACAACAGATACAGATGGAACAACAACAACAACAGATGGTTCAGGTAGCCTTTTAGTTATTATCAACAAAGAAGTACCATAACAGGGAATCAGACAATTATCATGATTGAATATTAATCTTTTATCAGAGGCTATGGGAAAATGAATATAATTTTTGCAATTCTATAGTTCATCGCGGCTAAATAGTTAAAATTTAATTACAGTTATGCTTTATATAACGGCTCGGAACAACGGGAATAATGACAACAGATTATCAATTGAGATAGCTTTTTAGCTACGAGAAACTGGTGTTTCAGATTATAATTGAGGAGAAAACGAGTTGATTTTATAGCAATTGCACACTAATACGTTCTTAATGAAGTTAATTATTTAATATAATAAATCATTCAAATTTTAAACATTTTATCATGTATCTGTATTGGTTATGTAATTATTATAAATACATTTTTTATATATCTTCTTTTATAAAATTAGGAGTATTATATTATCCAAAATAAATTTTAAAATCTTATGTAATGTTAAGTAACTGACTTCAAAGTGGATGTGCAATGAAAAAGTAAGTAAATGTATGAAATTCTAAATTATTTCGCAAGTTCTCTCATTCAATTTCTATGATCTATAAAATTTGACGATGAAGAAAGTATAGAAAGAAACATTTCAAAAAGTATTTTGACAAGAATTCGCTTTCATCTTTTCTTTTCAATTCATTGGTATTGAATAGATTTTATTTCACGCGAAATAAAATGTAATTAATATTCTACAACAGGCTTAATAATAAAATTTAAATTACTAAGGAAATATTTAAGAAAAAGTTTAAATCTCTTACACACAGAATATAAATACGTTTTTCCTCGTGGAAATAGTAAAAGCTTGGAACGGCTTTTACAGTCCAAAATATTTTTTCAGCTTTTTCAATTTTTATGGTGTTTTAGTGCTCAGTTTTTATAGCTGCTTTCCTTTATTTATTTTTTTATTTTACTCAACTTTCCTTTAATCTAATGTCATCAATTTTTCAATGCTACAAAAATGTTATTTCAAAGCATACTAATTTTCCTTGTTATCGTTTTTAAAAATCTCGGTAAAAATTTTATAAATGTAATAACAATTCAAGAATTTTCAATATATTCATTAATTTAAAAAGTTTTATTCGTATATTTCAACATTTTCGTTTTATACCTTTGATTGAAGAATATATTTTTTTCTATGAGATTTGAAATATGTCTACTAGACTAAGAATGCAAGAATCAGACAAATAAAAAAAATTAAAAATTTATATAAATAGCTTTAGTTTAAATAAAAAAAAAATTATGACATTAAAATATATGAGCACAGTAAGAAATACTTCTATACTTAATTGTTCTTCTCACTGCGGAATTAGAGGCAATGGAATGGCTAATGATTTGATCAAAAAGGACACCTCCATATAACCGGACAGTAATAGCCAGGCCCTTTTTTCAACTTTTAAACGAATATTCAAGAAAAAAATTCTTCAATAATTTTAGTAAGCAACTAATGGAAAGAAATTTTAACAGAAAGTTGAAGGATCTCGAGCGAAATAACATTCCCGACTGGCCGCACCACGCAGCCATGGCTCAGTAAAAGCTCTTTATTGAACTTGACTACCTTGTCGCTTATACTGTTAAAAATTGCGAGCCACGTTGCACCAAAAATTGGTATTCATTTGCTAGCTGCATAAAATGGAGGGCAATTTTACCATATTTTGATATTTTAATTACCTCGAAACATTATTAGAAGGTTGCACCAACAATAAGTGTTCTGAAGAAACAAAACACTTATTTTCATTCTTTCTTTTTTCTTCTATTATAAAAGCAGTAGAAGATTGCACCATTATTGGGTATTTTTAAACCACCCAAATGCAGGCCACGTTTGCTATTTACCGCAACAAAACTATGTACCATAAGTGGGCTATTTTATGACATACCTCTAACCATTTTGTAACCAATCTAAAAGAGTTGATGCTTGAAACAGCATGCATGAGCAGTCCCGATATACCAAGATCGAGTTGTATCGAAAACATAGCGTCGTAAACAAATATTGTTCAGTTTACTACCACCGTCAAAGGTTTGAGTGTTTTTATAAAATTTTGGTGCATTCACTTGCACCATGGAAGCATTTCTCGATCATACTTAACAATTTATGGTGTAACTGAAATAACATAATATTTGATTTAACCAAACTTTGGGACAATGAGAAACTTTGCACCAAATACTGGTTAAATATTTACAGTGTACTTATACAGATTCAAACTGGCTTCTGATCCATATTGCTTTATACGTCGAGGTCATTTAGTAATGGAAGTCCGCCGCGTTCTCCTTTGCAGTGCTCTCCGTGGAGCAACTATCGCTGACTGATACTGGGGAGCAAGGTCTCGAATGAGGAAATGACGGTTCTTAATTTTTTATATCATTGTTCTCTTGATTTGTGTTATTTTTATCCTGTGAAAATACCCCCTGCCACTAGAAATTAAAAAGTACTTAATTGTTTATTGTTCAACGGAAGTTAGTTAAGATAACATTCGTTATCTTCCGATGTATCAATTTATATTTCTTAAAAACGAGCGCCGTTTTGTTACAATGACATTTTTGATACCCTTTTTAGTTTTTCGATTTTCAAAGAATTAAAATTCA
This sequence comes from Parasteatoda tepidariorum, assembly GCF_043381705.1. Lineage (NCBI taxonomy): Eukaryota > Metazoa > Arthropoda > Arachnida > Araneae > Theridiidae > Parasteatoda > Parasteatoda tepidariorum. Next base: position 85,167,019 of record NC_092205.1, on the reverse strand, counting down.
AGAAATGGTTTTGAAATAATAGTGAAGGAAAGGAAATTAATGTGAACTTTTTTGTAAATGAAAGAGTATGCCACAAAAAAGTTTTTAATTATTTGTGATTATATTTTACATTAATTACAACATAGGTATTAGTCGCATCAGATGATGGTATATTAAAACTGATAATATGCACTCTCTTATAGAGCAATCGTTTTATTTTTTAAATGAGATTTTGACTAAATCGCGACTGTAAAAAAATAGATACTCAAATACCGCAAATCTTGCTTCATTTTTGAGGAAACTTTTAATTGGTATATACTCTGAGAAAAAATTTTTCGTCTATGTGATAAAATAACTATAGTCACTTCTTCAAGAAAACGAATTTTCTTCGAAATTAAAGAAATATTTCGTCATTTTTTTATTAAAAAAGGAATCTCGTAGTGCCTAATATATTAAATTTTCTTATAATCACTTTATGGTGGGATTCATAAAGGTCAATCATTGTCGCCCAAGCAACATAGGAAGGACAGAGAGATAAATCACATACATACCCTAAGTGGGATTCAAATTCGGGATCTTGACTCCTTGACAACCATATGGTCCAGTTGGAATGTTCGTCACTTTATTTTCAATTGTTTAATCTTCATTCTAGTTTCGTAATTCTAGTTAACAATCTCCCACTAAACAATGCGATAATGTTCCGTGTTTAGGAAACGTTTTCGTCATACATTTAAGAGTTTGCGTTTTATTACAAATCACATGATTTCGTGACGAAATAATTCTCAAAATTAACGAATTACGGCTCAAGGATTGCTGAATCGTCAAAAGTGAGAGTTTTACTTCTGCGAGTGATTAAAATTTATTTTTTAGCCAATTGGCAACTTTAAAGAAAAAAATGATGATCCAAGTATATTTCTTGATTGAAACATTATTTTATATAAAACTATATCTAAAAACAAATAAAACGAAATATGACCAGTGAATAAGGTTCAGAGTTGAGATTCAGAGTGAGACTGATCCAACATCAGTTTCGAAAAATAATCTAGGTTTTTTTTTCTGTTTATAACAATATTTTTAAATGAGGTATATATAATTCAACATTTTATCACCAACATTATTTTTTCCACTTTTTCCAATCCTCTTTTCAATCTCTCTCTATTTTTTTTAAAGTTTTTGAAAAAAACTGAGAAAGAATAAAAGTTGTAAAAAAACTGATGTTTCATAGTACTTATACCTTAGTTTAAATTGTACCCTCTGGAAATCAAACATTACAAGTATATTGCAAAATAAAAAAATAAATAAACAAATAAAAAATTCAGGAAGAAAGTAAAAAATCTCGCTTTCTTATTTGTGTCTGATCCACAGTCATTGAAAAGTACTTTGCCGCATCAGACACAATTTACGTACTACGTGATGGTAAAATATAAAAGAAAAGAAAAAGGAAAAACATAGGTATTCTCATTTAGAAAAGTGTTTTATTCCAATTTTGTGCTTTGAAATTTGTTTTTATTCGGAATTCAGACATCTTGTATTTTTACTTGCCACTATTTGTTTTATACGCAGAAACTTATCTTATTTGCTATACAATCTTTTGGCCATCAAAAACGATTTGAGCAGCATTCAGTTTTTCTAGGATGATTGCTAACAAAAACATGTTCTAGAACATGTGTAAAATATTTATAAGAAAAAAAAATATTTTAGTTTTCTTATATAACACATGATGGAATTTTTTTTTTACAATACCTTTTTATAATATAAGCACTATATAGACGTATAGCACATATTTGTTGTCATTATAACGAACATTCTCGCAAATTGCAGAAATTTTCATATTTGTTTCATGCGTTTTGTTACGCTTTAGGGTGCAAAGTTATATCAAGCTCACATAGTCACAAATATCCCATGGATATCCAAACTCATCTAGAACATATAATGCTTTGGATACTGCAGAGATATTTAAATGCCTTTAAAGTGAGTAACCATTAAGTGTGTTTGGATATTTTGAAAATCTCTGAAAAATAACGTATGAATTTAAAGATGATATTTATATCTGCATATTAACGAGAAGTTCAAACATATGTAAGTTCTAGATGTGAATAATGTGCACTTCCTATAGATATATGCTGGATCTTTGAATATGTTATGTATTATACATTATATTTAAAACAGATATAGTTTTTAGTTATTTCATATTCTATTTATATTGCTCAAATATTACTTTATTACTTTCAGATATTACTTGCAAGTGAAAGTGTTAAAGTACTTTAAAATAGAAAACAATAATTTCTATCATTATTATTTTTTTTTAAAAAATAAGAAATTTTGGTATAAATTTATCGAAACATTTTTCCGCGTTTATTTTTAGTGTAAACAAACAGCGTTCTTCTGCTTGGTTGACGCCAAAATTACATATTGTCTATTTTTTTCGAATTTTCTATTTTTTAAAACTTAGTTTATATCAAATAGGTACTTTCACCGAGTACAAGCAAAACTTAATCTAAAACTTTTTGCCAGAATTTTACAATGTTAAAATAAATAAAAAAATAATTATAAGTTAATTGCAGTCGTAATTTACAGTTTCCTCTCTATTGTGCTAAGTAATTTATTTTGTTATAATATTTTTTTCTATGCATTTTATTTCATATGAGTGAATTGATTTTCATAAAATTGTATTCAAAATACATAACAGTGCCAAGTCAGAGGGTTAACTTGTGTTACTTGACTATCAACATTCAATTAATGGCTGTGAGTTTGTTAATGGTAGTCAGTTGTTGAGATTTTTTTCCTTTGAAATGGAGAGTATCTAAATTAGTTGCTACTAATAACTTGTTGATTGCAGATAAATTTTATGTCAGTGAAGAAACGTCAACTTTGGCAATGTCTATAGGTATTAGATAATAATAACATATTATTACCAATTTTGTTCCGTAGTATTTTCAGAGGATTTGCTTATGGTTGAAACTTCCGTTTTTGGAGTTGGTTTTCTTCCATTCATTTATTCTGAAACTCTTACATTTACATCAGTTTAATAATTATTCAGTCAGTAAGCGGGTGGGTGAACACTTTGATCAGTATACCAAGGAAGCGGGGTATCGATACTCGTTAAACTGCTCGACAGTAAAGTGCTCGACTTCTCGAGCAGGTTGTCGGGCTACTAAAGGGGATGATCCATTCCCTCTGCAGAGGATCAAAATTTTGATGGCATGTCTTCGGATCATCATCGGAGATGTTTCCAACCTCGAAGCCAATTGCAAATTGTGCGAAGCAAATAAAAATACCATATCATAAGCAAATTAGAACATATTACAATTATTTTGAACACAATGAATAAACAAATTGATGATGAAAGGGTTATATCTAAACTTTAATTTATTAATCTTGAACAATATAAGCGTTTAAAAAATGCTTGTGAATCTGCTGAGAAAAAAGAAAAGACTTAAACGAATTTTACACCAAGTTTAATGAATGAAGAATAAAGTATAAAATTGGCAGGAAAGGAAGAAATTTTTGCTTTAAAACGCAGATTAGAAGAGGTTTTTAAATGTAATAGTAGGGGAGAGTGGGGTCAATTGTAACATTTTTTACTTAACTATTTTTAACTAACAAAAAATCCAATATATTATTAGTATTAATTGACAGACGAGTAAAGTAGACTATCCTCTACTAGAAAAAAAATTAAATACCTTATTTTAAATATTATTATATTAGTTATTAACAATTTTTGACAGTCGTGCACTTGTTACAATTGTCCCCACTTACGGGGTCAATTGTAACAGTTCATAAATTCAACTAAAACATAGTTAATTATACATATTATCATAGTTGTGATATATTTTTTTATTGATCAAAATAGTAGTGATATTTTAGGAGTAAAAATAATAATGAGCAGAGACCTAAAGGGTTAAACTTTTAACTTTAAGGGGTTAAAAATTTTAATTTATGCTGTGAAAGGTGACAAATAAAATAATGCACATGCAACATAATATAAATGATATAGGAAACTATTGGTGGTTCTTAAAGAGTTAAGTAATGGTTTGTAAACATAAGATTATTTATTTTCAGCTGTTACAATCGTCCCTTTACTTATTGTTACAATTGTCCCCAAGACGCCATTTCAGCTTCATTTGTTAAAAACAATGCTAGTTAATTAGCAAAACTAATTTTTTTTTTATTGAAATGTTAATTAAGGTGTCCACTTACATATTCGGTTAATAATTTTTATTTGTTTAAACAAAATTACTTTGTTACAATATAATATTCTAATACCAAAAAAAGTACTTACGTAGCGTGAAAATATCTTTTGTGATGTAACTCTTCCAAAAGTACATAAAAATGGTTGCCATCAGGGGTGTACATGTAGATTTATTAAATACACCTTGTGCGCCACCTAGGAACCAAATCTAGAACCCGAAGCTCGAAATTTTTACTCCGTTACAATCATACCCTGTTACAATTGACCCCACTCTCCCCTACTGATCATTTATCTTAATTATGCAACTTTAAAAGTTAAACAAACTCGTTTAAAGAAATTAACTTGTTTCAATTGCAAAAGTACATCACATTTTAAAAATAGTTAATCTTATAATTATAATATATGTAAGAGGAATAATCACTTGGATAAAGATAGTTATTTTCGTAAAACCAACAAAAAATAAGATCAAGATACATCGTTTTGAACTTTAAATAAATATTTTGATTTTTCAGATGCTTGGAAAGTTGATTAGAGATGTTCTTTCTATATGGTAAAAAATAATAGTGCTTTAAAAATCTAAGAAATATTTGAATAGAAAATTGCTTTGGCGAAAAAATTGAAAAAGGAATGAAACCTGGATGTTATTGAATCTGAAAGATACATTTTGAAAAATATATTATTTGAGTAAAAATTTCTTGCGTGTTAATGTCATAACTGAAAATGTTGGCGTAGTAAAATTCGTGAAAGATAAGGGTAAAATTTCTAAAGAGGGAAACGCTGTGTTAGAGGATAAAAAGAGAAAGTCCACATTACAAGTGAAGAGAATAATACGAATTCATAGCACAGAAAACTTGGGTATTTCAAAACTGAATGTATGAAGAAATTACTCAACCGGGATGAATTTGAAAACTGATGAAATTAAGAATATTTCTCGTCCTTGTGAAGAATGCGTAAAAGGTAAACAAGCTAGAACTCAATTTTCAGGTAAAACTTCTAGAACAACTAAACCATTTCAGTCAATAGACACAGATGTTTGTGAACCAAGAACACAACACATGGGGCATGAAGAAGTATTTTGTACCTTTGTTCACACGATTTAATACATTTTTTGATGGTTTATTCAATTAAAAATAAATTTGAAGCAACAGAGAAAGTGAAGAACTACACCAAGGAAGTCTTAGCAAAATGATTATTGAGTATTTCAAAAATTAGCAATGATAAGGGAGGTGAATATACTTTAAATGAATTTAAAACTAAATAAAAGCAGGGAGATTTGTTCTAGATTACAACATTCTATATTCTTATGAATTAAATAGCAAAGCTGAAATCTTGAATCGTAGGTAGACTCGTACAAGAACCGTAATTGTTAACTCTAAGATGAAGGGGTGAAACTCTATAGAGTGCAGCATATTTGTTAAATCATTAAATGTTGTAAACACAACTCCAGCTGAAATGTGTTCTAAGAAAAGTTACCAAATAGTTACATTATGAGGTAAAGAAAACAGAAAAATAAGAATTTCAAGAGATGTAGTATGTAGTATTTTCGAACATAAACATATAAGCAAATCAAAAACTGAAGAAATTCAATCTAAAGATGATGCAAAAGTTGAAAAATATTTACAGAAGAATCTGAAAAAGAACGAGTCGAAACATCAGATGTGTTACAGGAAGAATTTAATTTAAAAGAATTAGGAACTAAAACAAAGTAGATAGAAAACAACCAGCCTACTTGAAAGATTTTGTTCTTTTAACGCCTCAAGAAGACTAGATGGACTTGATAGGGAAAACTGGAAGATAGCTTTTCCAGACAAAAAAGAATCTTTGAAAAAGAATGAAACGTTGACAGTTGATGAAAACAGTGAAGTAAAATATAAGAAATTCTAAGCAATAAACGGGTTAACAGAATTAAAAAAAAATTGAAAAATTAAAACACGTTTAGAATTAAGAGAAACAAAAATGTGGTGAAAACTGTCTAAACATTTAGTCTTGTTGTAAGTGCTGCATATCTTTAAGAACTATGTTTGGTCTAACGATGAAGAAATGGTATGATATATGATAGCATTTTACGTACAAACTTATTTTATCTATGGAAAATTCGATGAAAAAATATACATGAAGATGCCATAGAATATTAAAAAAGAATGCAAACCAAAAAAGGCATTATATGGCTTAAAGAAAGCTTTTTTAAATTGGAATAAAAGGTTGGAAGTTTTTTTAATCGGAATAGGTTTCAATCAGATAAAATCGAATTTTTTTCTTCTTTATAAATCAAGATAAAACTATAACACTAGCTATAGAGGTTTATGAGGGAATTTTATTCAGTCCTAGCAAAGCAAAACGTGTTAATTTCGTTCATAACTTACGAAAAGAAATTGAGATGAGATCATGGGACGAACTAGATTCAGTTATGAGAATAAATTTTAAAGAGGAACTGAGATAAAAATAAGAAAAATAATTTTAAAAAATCACACAATACCACATTAAAATTTTATTTCAGTGTTAATTTTACCAAAATTTTCACCAAAGCGCTTTGGTGAAAAGTATCGTGCATTTTTGGTCTTCCCATAGAGCCCATAGAGACACAGAAAATTTTTCTACATTCTGGTAGCTTTGACCATACATTTTTTCTTACACAAGGGGGCAGCTAACTTTTCGAGCTAGTGGAGTTGTTTGCCAGATCACCATTTAACGCTAAAACAGCCATTTCTGGACTTATTTGGAATGATTTACGACTATTATTGATAGGAGACAAGAAAATAAGGTAGTTTGTTAAATTAAAGTAATGTGCAGTAAAAAACCAGCTGCAATTTTTGCGGCAAATGACAGTAGTTTTGGAGGACAGTGGAGAGTGGAGTGGTAACAGTGGAGAGTTTTGGAGTTTTAGAGTGCTCTCCCCAAGGAGGTGATCTGGGTTCGACTTCAGCGATAGGTGGTCGATTTGAATTCTGCAAACGGCTTGCACCGACAACAGTGCTGACGTAAAATATCCTTAGTGGTAGACGGGTCATGAGTTAGAGCTTCCTTGCTGCCTGACAATTCGTGAAAGGTTTTCGTGGTTTTTCTCTAAATGTAAAGCAAATACGGGTTAGTTGCATCAAAAAGTCCTCCACGAAGGCAAATTTTCTCCAATGCTTGATCCAGGCGTCCCCTTGTCTTCTGGATTGGGTTCAAAATCCAAGGCTGCGGAGTTGAACATTGGTAGCCGTAAATCTTAAATTGGGTTGGCTGTTCAATGACTGTTATAAAATTATAAAAAAGTTATAAAATGAAATAACAGTAGAAGACACGTTGAGAATCACCCAAAGGAAAATATAGCAATTGCTAGAAGAATTTTAATAAAGCCAAAAGGAAGCATGAAGTTTATTTAAAGATGGTAATTCGGGAAGAACTAGTTGCCTATTCTAGTTCTGACTATACAATGGGAAAATTAGATCTGAATAATCATGAAACTCGTATAATCCTGAAACTCGTCTGATCCTGAGACTCGTATGATTCTGAAACTCGCATGATCCTCAAACTCGTATGAAATGAAACTCGTATGATCCTGAATATTTTTCTTTGAGAAACAATGGGTTGGTGTTCATCAAAACAAACAGATATAGTTTCATAACACCTAGGAATGAAATATTTTGAAACTGCGAAATGCTGTCGAGAACTAGTCTACATTAAAAATCTAATTGAAGAAATGACTGAAAATAAAATTTCTGCATGATTGCACATAGATAACTGAAGTGCAATAAGTTTTATTAAAACAGTTTTGAGAACTAACGAAGTAAATAAGGTGTGAGGATTCATTTCATAAAAGAAAAGGTCGATGATAATAGATAAATATGAAATATTGTCCAACAGATAAACAAATAGCTTTAAGCAAGTCTGTTGTAAAAATAATTGGTAATGTCTTAATAAATCAAAACATATTTGAGTGACAACGTTTATCATACATATGTATTATAGACAAATGCTCTACGGAAGTAAAAAGCAACAATCCTAAAAAATACAGCCTAAAATCTATCTCTGCTTACGATGAAGTGTATACTATACCTTACAATTATGGAAGAGAGACTTTCAGTTTGTAATAATTTTCTTTTGAATTTATCAAGAAAAACTTAGAGGAGAATACATTAGTTCATCCTATACTTTGAAATAAAATTTATACTTCTCAGAGATTTTAGAAACCGACAATAAATTACTGAATAACACAAGTGTTTTTTAACACATTATGCCAGAAAATCAAGCAATAAGTTTGCAACTTGTATCAATTACTTTGGTTGTAGCTTGCAAACACTGCATAGAATTTCGTAAATGCAGCTAGAATTTTTGTGGAGAAATTAGCAAGTTTATAAAAAATTTATTCTTTTCTTACGTTTTGTTGCTATAACTTTAATAAGATTCAATAAATTAAACAAAAGTTTTGGAGCGGTGTAAAATTAATTACAAAATTATTGTCTTAAAATTTAAAAAAAGGAAATTGTTAAAAAATGTGCAAGATATGTGTATTTAAAGTAATTCTTTTGTATTGCACAAGCGCGGAAAAAATTTCGAATTATTTTTTCATAATTTCGTGTGAATCATTTTTGGCAACTAATGGAAAAAATTGGCTTAAATATATTGAAAACGTTAAGAGTTTCAAGCAATTTTCTAAGTCGTTTTTGTACTTTTTAAAGGAAAGTTCGAAACGATGAGGGGTTTTTCGCATATTAATTTTGTTCTTGCTGCCAGGTTATTATAATGTAGTGTAATTGTCAATACTTAATAATAATAGTTGTGAGAAACTCCTTTTCGTTTTGAGCTTTCTTTTAAAAAGAGCAAGAACTACTTAGAAAATCGCTTGATATTTTTAACGTTTTTAAGATATTAAATTTTTTTTCCAGTACTTGCCAAACACGATTCGTTACAAAATTATGAAAAATTATTTTAATATTTTTTCCGTGCATGTGCACCACAAAAGAACTACTTCAAATACTCATATCTTGCGCATTTTTTAATATTTTATTCTACGAGTAATTTTAGAGCATTTTTGTAAATAATTTTAAATTGCAAAAAAATTTATTTAATTTTTCCGAATATTTTAAAAAATTATATCAAAAAATATAAGACAAAAAAAATTTTTTTTTTTATAATAATGTTTATACTTCTCCATAAATATTTAAGCTAGATTCACGAAATGTAGCGCAGTTATTGAAAATAACAACCAAAGTAATTACTTTACAATTATTAATTATTAATTAGATACAAGTTAAAAGCTTATTTCTCGATTTTCTGTCATAGGGTGTTCAAAAATACTTGTTTCCTTTTGTAATTTATTGTTGGTCTTTCAAATCTCTGACAGCTTTAAATTTTATAGCAAAGTATGAATAATTGCGTGAACTAAACAATTCTGAAGTTAAAAACAAGTTTTCAAGTATTTCTTGAGAAATTAAAAAAATGTCAAAAACTGTAATTGTGTCTTCCACTATTGTAGAGTAGTGTATTTTGTGTTTTAATAATATTTTTTTTTCGTCGACGAATTTGTAATTCATTGCTGCATCAATTATTGCGTCAAGCAAAATTAACTGAAAACAATATTACAATAATTAGAAGTCTATTTATTTAGAAAAATATCTAGTGCTGATAACTTTATTAATTTAAAGATAGATAGAAATATTTTGGGGTTATTCAATCAAAAATCATAAGGTAAGAAAGCATTATTAATAAGCATCACTAGAGAGAATTATTGATAATTTTTAATAAAAATAAAGCTGTCACTGGCTAAATAACTTCTTAAAAAATTTTAAAAAAATAATATATTTAAAAAAGAATCTGAGATTATGCTGAAGACTTTTCTAAACACCAATTTTCTAAGAAGAAATTTAATACCTTTCCCCATCATTTCTCAAAACTGCCAGAAATGTGTAGATAAAAATGTTGAGAACTCAATATTCCTCAGAATTTCTAGAACCTTTGAAGGATTGCGCTGAAGAGATTATTACATACTTATAGCTTAGAAATCGGATTTATATGTTAAAATGAAATATTTCAAGAGAGAGAGAGAGTTTAAAAATCTGATTTAATCCATCCAAAAGCCATGAGGTTATTAAATAGTTTTATTCTAGTATTTCTTAAAACCAGAAGAGAACTACAGCTATAAATTAAACTGGTGTATTTTGCATTTTTTCGAATTTATTTTTATTTCAAAGTTTATTTAAGTTTTAAATTATTAAATATAAATATGAGTTTTATGATAGTTATATTAACTTTAATATATATTTTGGAAACTATGTGTTATCTATAATATTTATACCAAACTTTCTAAAAATAATGTTTACATTAAACTTCTTCATTTTTCTCAATGTTAATAATTTTTTTTTTTATAAAAAGAAGAATAAAATAAGTGACGCAAATACCCAAATAAGGTATAAGATTATTCTAGTTATAAGTCTCATTCTAGTATTTCTTAAAACCAGAAGAGAACTATAGCTATAAATTAAACTGGTGTATTTTGCATTTTTCCGAATTTATTTTTATTTCAAAGTTTATTTAAGTTTTAAATTATTAAATATAAATATGGGTTTTATGATAGTTATATTAATTTTAATACATATTTTGGAGACTATGTGTTATCTGTAATATTTATATTAAACTTTCTAAAAATAATGTTTATATTAAACTTTTTCATTTTTCTCAATATTAAAAAAAATTTTTTAAAAGAAGAAGAATAATATAAGTTAAGCAAATACTCAAATAAGGTATAAGATGATAGCTGAGCTCTTCGCGGACACTTCTGCCATGCAGGGGACTATGATGTCATAGGATGGTGGTGTTGTGATTGTGCTTGTGTAGTGGTATCTCATTTGCTCAGCTTGTAGCATAAGAGCATTTTGAAACATCGTAGCTTAGCCTGATCCTTGTTTTTTATTGCATTTATTTGTCTACTCATCTCCTGCATGGCCAGTCTTCATCATCTAGATGCCATAATATGGTAGATATTTATGAGACTGAAAGGATCAATAACAGACTACTTGTTGTTGAGGCTTCGGTGTTTCGATAAATATGGGTACTCTATGTGGAAACAGCTTACAGAAAGGGGAACAATGGTCTGCCGACCTAGTCAAGGTCACAAGAAGGCAGCAACGATTGCTCAAGATTGTTACTTGAGATTCCCAGTTCGAAGGAATAGGTCCTCAACAGTGACACAACAGTCTCGCAATTTGTATAATGCAACAAGAATGCCCATTTTATGGATGGCAGTCGTCCAGAGTTTTAATGCAGGTGACCTCAATGCCAGACACTTTGAACTCTGTATTTACTTGATTGTGACCAAAGAAAGGACCATATATATATATATATATAT
>NC_092205.1:85049423-85155384 GCF_043381705.1 Parasteatoda tepidariorum | reverse complement strand
ATAGGTATGTATGTATATTATCTTTGAAATTATGAATTATGTATAAAAGATTAGCTGAATTTCCTCATTTTTATCAACTTCTCTGTCTAATATACATATTTTAAACTAACGAATATATTGATACTCTATATACTTGTTTAAATTGGGTAATAAATATTTTTCTTTATCGTCCACTTTAAATTTTTGCTCCTTTTTAGATTGAGCAATGTTTTAATTACTAAAAGATCCTTTCTCGTTTTTATTTTTACCGTATTCGCAAAAATCCTTCTTGAAACCGAAAACTCATGAGACCCTTTTTTTAAAGATTGAATTTGTCCTCGACTCCTTTTTTTTTTACTTTCCCCGAAAAACACCTGCTTCTCTGTCCAGAGGAAATATAAATAAAATATAAGATGGAAAAGTCAGGCTCTACAGACAAACTTGCATTGCTCTCCTTTGATCTCAGACCAAACTGTCCTCTCATTTTCTGTCAAACGAAACCCAGTTTTTTTAAGTTTTCACCTCTTTCTCTTAACGGCTTAAACATGTCACAATCTGGTCCCTTTTACTCAAAAGCAAAAGCTATATTTCTTGTGCCTCTCATCTAATGTGAAGTTTTCAACAGGAAACTGGTCTCTTCTGACTTCGAGAACGGAAACACAAAATGTCGTACTTCCTTTTTAACTTAACGCCGTAAAAGTCTTGTAACATTATCCCTCAAGGATCATACGATTTTCTGAAATGATTTTATTGCTGTTACTTAATTTCATTTAATTTCCAATAATTTTTGAGTGTTTAGTGTGAGACCTTTCCACTTTTTAACTATTGGTTTTTGTATCAGTGATTTCTATTGGCTGAATGATGAGAGTTTATGGCATGGCGGTTTTTAAGGTGCTCCAGGCCACGAAGTTTCATTATTGGCGTGTTTTATAAAGTGTATACTCCTGAAAAGTATTGCAAAATGGTGTTTGTGTGGATTGATCATGATTTTCTTATATAGAAAAGTTTCTGGTTTTCTCAATATGATCAATAAAGAATAAAATGAATCAAGTGTAAACAGTTTAATGCATCAGATGTTTCTCTTTGATGAAAATTCTGCAATAGTTTTTTTGTTGTTGATGTTTTGAGGGTGTTCACCATGGTGTTTATGGGGTGGTTGTACAAAAATTCTCTTTGGGTAAAAAGTACAGTTTAACACCGACCTACAAGAATGGACACTTATACCATTTTTAAAAATTAACTTTCTGAATTTTATTTTACCTTTTATTTTCTTTCCTTTTTGATCCAATGATTTTATTGGGTTATTGTTTCGCTCAAAATCGTTGTATTAAGTCAAATTCTCTTTCGGCTTATATCTATATTTCTTTGATTATTAATTTTTGAATACGTAGTTTTATATCTCTTGTACATTCTTGTTGAATTGTCATGCCACATACAAACTATCCAAAACAATCATTTATTTTTTCATTTTTAAGGTTCATGATTTCATTCAACACTATGATACACATTTTTGAATATGCCCAACAAAAGCCGTGATGGCTCAGGCAATAGAGCGTTCGGCAACCCATGAGGTGCACTTGGTTCGAACCCCAGCAATGACTGGCCGATACGAATTCTACATCCGGCTTACACTGACCACAGTGCTTACGTAAAATATCCTCAGTGGTAAATGGATCGTAGGTTAGAGCCCCTTAGCCGTCAAGCTCACAGGAGGTTTTCGTGCTTTTCCTCTCCATGTAACGCAAATTATGGTTAATTCCATCAAAAAGTACTCCGCAAAGGCAATTTGTTTCTGATACTTGATCCAGGAATTCCCTTGTTTTTTGGATTAGGTTCAAAATTGCAAGGCTACGGCATTGAACATTAATAATCGCAAACCCAAAAGTTGGGTCGGTCGTTGAACGACGGTTATAAAATAAAATATACCCAACAATAAAACTAGCATAACTTCGATATATAGCCAGCTGACATTCATTACACTTCTACGCACTGCAAATGTGACTTGACCCAAAATAGTTTGCGATAATCTTGATTATTTTTGCAAAGCTCTCACAATTAAACATTTTACTCGTAAGAACAAATCTTAAGATGTTTGATTAAACTGCTAGCATAATAATACTTGATAAAACTATTTGTTCCCCTAAACTCATTAAGAAACCAAGCAACTGAAACTAAAGTAACTTGTTACTTAAAGTGCTCGAGTGAATATTTCTGAGATTAAAACTACTTTTCTCTTGAAGGTTTAAAATATCAACTTTGCGGGAATATGAATACTGAAAATGACACCTGCATTTGCCAGAAAGAGAGCATGCTACTTAAATTAGGAACAACATCTTGCTAATTAGAATGTTGTGAGATTTTAAAACAAGACTCGAAATGGAACAATTAAATACTTTGCATTATATATTTTTTCATTTATTCAGAGTCGTATTTAAAATATTGCAGACTGTATGTGTAGACTAAAATATTGTAGCTAACTTAAGATATTTAAATTAAAAGAATATTTAATTAATAAAGAAAATTTTTTAAAAATTCTTTTTTTGATGCTAATTTGTATAAACTGAACAGCTGTGAAAGAGTTTGTTATAAAAAAGAGCTCACTCTTCAATGTAAAATATATCGGATCAAATTACAGTATACAGTACCGACACTTTGGATGCATAATCCATAAAATCGATTTTCACCATAAATATTATATCGTAGTTTTACGGTATACCAAATTTTTAGTTCCGTAACTTGTTCCGGTAAAAATGAATTTTACTAAAATAATTACCAGCACGCTGAGTGCTAGTACTTTTTGTGGTAATTCATTCCGTAACTTTTTACAGTGTTCACCAAAAATATATCAACACAGACACACAAAGAATTTTTTATTTGTTAAGTTTTCTGTGACTATTTAAATTTTGAGGCATTATTTTCAGCCCTGTTGAAAATGTTATACTATTATGAGTATATTCAAATTTCAAAAAATCATGAAATAAAAAAAAATTAATGGGCAGCTCCTCCCAATTCCCTCTATAATATTAGACTTTTATTGATGAAGTACCTATAAATATTACAGTAAAAAGGGGAAAGTGTCCCCTCAGGAAGTTAAAATATTTTGTTTTTTCGTTGATAGACCCTATATAAGTATTAACTAAAAATTTTTGAATCAATTTTTTCTGTTAATTTTCCTAATTTGAATGTAATTCAAATGTATTTTGTATTTTATCCTAATTTGCATTTTTCTTAATTTGAAAATAGAGTTCCAATTCCTAAGGTAATAATAACTATATTAATACGTCTAATAAAGAATATAGTCAAGAAATTTTATTGCCAAATTAGATATTTCTGGCATAACTACTAATATAATTCTTTAAAAAAATATTTTTAAATAATATATTTTAAAAATATTTAAAAAAAAACTTTGTTGTTTATTATAGGTATATGATAAGAAATTTTGATCAAATATATTTCTTAATTTTTACGAATAATTAAAAAGAAAATTACAATGCATGTAGCATGAAACAAAAGTTAATTCTTCTTCACACATTTAAAAAAAAATTACAGGCTTCTCATCTTGTAAGTTAAANATAAATCTAAAAAAATGCTCTAAAAGACAAAAAATGTCCAAAAATGCAAAAAATGCAAATGTCATCAAAATCCGGGCCTTAATTATGATAAATATACATGAGAATTTATCTATAGTCTGGAAATGACTGTACTCATTTGTTTGTGCCAAAACGTTTTGAAAAATTATGATGAAAAATATATGTTACCCTGTATGACCGAAATCAAGAGAATGTCGACCTTCACCGGTGGATGTCAACAATCACATAGTCGCTTTGGTGAATGTCCGAAATATTTGCTATATCCGATTTGATAATACAGTGAACTCTCACTTATGCACCGGTGTAAGGGACCAAGAGTGAAAAGCGCATAAGTGAAAGAGGCGCATAAGTGAAAAACTTCAAAATTCTTAAACGCAACGTAAATTGCAGTGACAATATGCATAAATATGTTTCTAAAGATAAAATGTTAATATTTATACTGTTTTGGTATTTACTATAATTATACAAAGAAAAATTTAACGTACCTTAAGAGAATTTATTTTCTTACAAAATAATCTTAATGCATGCTTGTATTTGTTTTTGCCGACGTATTTTAAAAAACAGTTTTTTCCAGTTCATATAAATGGGATAAAGGGAGCTTCAGCAGCAAAATTAAATAGTAAAAAGTCAAAAATAGTGTCTAAAACTTCTAATACTGCTGTGTGATTTGGAGGAACTTTATCATCCTAAACGTTCTCATCGTCCACAAGTTTTAGTTTGATATAAATGAACAGTTCTTCACAAAAAATGTGAGTTTTATGGGAGGGGGTGAAACATCACATGATAAATTTCTAAGAAAAGTACTTGACGTCATAATATGCTGCACAATAAATTGTTCGATTACTACTGTCACTGTTCGATCACTACTGTCTTTGACTAAACAGATCACCACCTTTTATTTACTCATGTTGTCCATCTGACTGCAAGTAAGTAATCGCGGTCTCTTTCATCTTTCGTATTCCAAGTGTCTTTTTTTTCTAGAAAACAGCATGGGAGTTAAACTAACCTCTGGACAAGAGGAATGGTCATTTTCTAAAAGATGAATGGGCTGTCATTGTTGTTGGTGTAACAGAAAAGACACCCTATTCCCTATTCAAAATTCTAGAAAAAATGTCTTTCCAGAAACAGCAAAAATGGAAAGGTCACAGGGGGAAGAAAATTCAATAAGATCTAACAACATATATTTCTTTTTATTGTAACAAGGATTGCTTATTTATTTCATTTTCAGTTTAAAACATTTTTTTTAAAAAGAAAAAAATATTTAAAGGATAAAAAAATTAAAATGTTAGCCTAAAATTTCGGCGAATAATTGTAAAATTTATTTTTAGAGCGACGCATAAACGAAGGATGTTTATCATTATTTTCCTACCTAATGTACTGGG
The DNA here is from genome assembly GCF_043381705.1 of Parasteatoda tepidariorum. Classification (NCBI taxonomy): domain Eukaryota; kingdom Metazoa; phylum Arthropoda; class Arachnida; order Araneae; family Theridiidae; genus Parasteatoda; species Parasteatoda tepidariorum. The sequence continues at coordinate 85,150,433 of NC_092205.1, read as the reverse complement.
ACTTATAAAAATCGTCGTATAAATGAAAAAGGAGCATAAAAGAGGCGGTGCATAAGTGAGAGGTCACTTTATTTCTTCGGTCTATTGTATTAACCCTAGAGGGGAGATGAGCTACCCTCCCTGAAATGCGCTGCTCTTGTTTCCATATCAGCAGACGGCCTCACACTTTGTGACTGGGGGAGCTCTTACCGTAGACAAACTATAGATATTCCATTTCCCTAGAGTTTCGAAACTCAAAAGAGGGAAATGAGGGTTGTTCATTCTCATTTGGTAATAGTATTTGGTCACGAGGTGTATGATTAGAAGGCAGAAACAAGAAATGTTTGGCGGCTAGCCCACACTGAATTGCTTTAACTTTCTCAACTAAAAGTGTAGAACCAGTCTCGAAAGATTATTTTGTTTTTAAAACGTCGCCACGTTTTACTATAAATTTAAAAAAATAAACAAATTTCGAAGAATTAATTATGGGAATAATTTACCTCTACATAATGGCAGACTTTTAAAAGCAATAATTGCTTAATGCATTGATATATAATCGGTTTCTAAACGCCAATAAGTTAGAAAAACATATTATCTTTAGAATATATGAGCTATTTTAAAAAGCTTAGAAATTGCTATTTAATAGTTCTATATTATTGATTTATGCATTAATAAAAGAAATAAAATATAATATTTTATAATAAATAAATAATAGTAATAAAAAAATGAATCAGTAGAAGAAATCAACGGCCATCACTTCCGTTTAAGTTTCTGGTTTTCAAAATCATTGTTTAATCCAGGAAATAAAACGTTTTATTTAAAAATTACAAATCTAAATGATTTCAACTTAAACGTCTAATATTTATATTTCCTTTTATTGTAAATGCATATTTCTATTCATATACATACAGAAATTGCAGATTTAGAAAATAAAATTCAACGCATAAAAATTTAAATAATTTAAAAAGTAAGTTTATCTTTAATAATATACATTTACTCAAGAAATCTTAATGTATTTTTCTATGTTTATGCAAAATCTAAGGATTTTCTACGTTATTTCTAAATGAAATAATTTATTAAAAAATTGTACATTTTTTTAAAAATTTCTATTTAATAATCCTTCAATACCGTATTTTTCATAAAATATAAAATTAGCTTTGACGAATATAACTTAAACTGAAAATAATACTTTTATTTTGCTCAATTTTAAAAGCAGCCATCATTTCAAAAATAAATATTTTATTAAGAAAAAGAAAAGCTAACCGTTACAATAGTTACCTTTTAAATCCCTTGTTCTTGAAAAATTGTCATTTATCTTAATAAAGAATCCTCTCCTATTTTCTTGGAATAGTACTAATATCTATCTTTAAGCTTTATAACGCATAATACATTGTATTGGAAAAGGTAAAATTTAGAGGTAATCCTAGAAACCTTTCTTTTTTTTCACGAACATTAAATTTCAATTTTCTGTAATGAAAAGTAATTGTTCTATTTTCCTCGATGGAAATAATCTATTCAAAAATTGTTCTCGTTTTTGATTCTGAAAATAAAATGAACTATATAATATTATTTTTCATGTTACTTAAGATTAAAATTAATGCGATTCAATAATGTGTTACCAATAAAAATATCGTACTTATTAGAAATTTTGAAAATATTTTTACTCCATAAATGAAGTCAATAGATTAAAATAAATGCTCAGAAAAAGGGTGGGAATAAATTTCATTCGTTATTTTAATATTTGGTGGTGGACTTAAGACGTATCAAGATTCACATAATCTCTATTATTTAATGAATTATCTATCAATTGTTATAAAACTAGTTTTTTAGTAAAATTAAAAAAATAATAATCTGAAAAATGTGTTTTAAAGACAAATGGGAGTATTAGGAGTCATGAATGAATTAATGGGTACATCATTTGATTCTTAAGAATTATTTCAATTTTTTTTATTTAATTTTATTATTACATAAAGCAGGAGAAGTTATAATTTTTAATATTTTTTTGCCTCTTGCAGAAGGATATGGGAGCATATTTCTCCCAATTTCAAAAGGAAAAGCATATCTTTGTTATTTATGTTCCATAAAATGTTCAAAAATTTATATGAATCAAATTTCTAACATTTTTTAATGATTTTTCATTGCTATTAAAAACTTTAAGAAAAGAGGGTAAATCAAAATCTGTTTGATACACAGTTATCTGCTTTAAAAAGACATACAAATAGTTGAAAAGATGTACAAATTTTGTTTCGGGGTAAAATTGTATCAAATGATAACAAGGGCAAAAACAAATAAATAAAAATAAAGCAAGGATTTCTTAAAATAATTTCTTTAAACATTGAAATTTTTGAAAAAAAAGTATTTTATGAAATAAATTTAATGATATTTAGTATGTTTAATGCAATTATGAAATTATGATTTTGAAAAAAAAAATTATTTTCATTATCTAACATTTAAAAAAAAAGGCACAATGCATGTAGCATAAAAAAAAAGATATTTTCCCGAAATCTTTAAAAAAAAGTTAATGAATAAAAAAATGGATTTTTTTTCTCGTATTCATATTTATCGCTGCATCATTAATTTACGTCAGGAATAGATACTTGAAACTAGTAAGTTTTCAACGTTTCAAGATAAAAAAAAAGGCTTTTTTTATGAGAAATAACTTGAGTTGCTAAAAAAAATATTTTACAGAAAGATGTGATGTTCATCTTTTTCAGGAGTTAATCTTTTTGTTACTGTATTATTTCCATTCTTTGAAATTAAAGAAATTTTATGTAAAAAAATGTTTCTTTAGGTTTTTTCATTATGTATAAAATAAATCAAGATACTCACTTTGTTTTTACATGATATATGTTTTGATGATAAGCATAAGGAGAAAATAATTATTCATTCTGTCGAGACCACATAATTTATGAGCTTGTATTTAAATAAAAGCATTGCGCGAATCGTCTACAATTGTGATTAAAATGTAAAACAATGTAGCGCATAAAAAATAGAAATGTAGGAAAGTGTAAAATTTCCTTGTATGAACAACTGAAATTTAAAAAAAACTATATCATTATTTTAAAAGACTCATTACTCTCGGTTAGATAATTAAAATTGTAAATAAAACATTGGTTTTTGTCTTAAGATTTATAAATTGATAAACTAGTTGTATTTTTATTTAAGAATTGATTAATCTCGCTTTGTATTAATAGATTAGTGATTGGCTTATTAATTAATTTATGAAAATTAAAAATAATAGCGTTAATAAAGTTTTAGATATAATCCTAAATATCATATTTTATTATAAGAGATAAAGTTATCAGTTTAAAGTGCAGAATAATTTAAAATGTTGAACCGACATTAAAATTTTACGTTTTTCCTGCGCAGTGTTGCCAGAACGGCTCAACTTAATCCAAAGAAGTCACAACTCTTATGAAAAATAAAGTGTTTTTGAGGTTGTTAGGTGTAAATAAATGCAGCTGAGGTAGAAAATGAGGTTATTTTTTGCACTAAAAATAGCCTCAGTAATAAACTTCAATTTCAAGCTCATTTACACCTCATAGAATAATCCTCATATATAGCTCAATGATACTTTTAGTTGAAATTATACACACCTCAAGTACATTTATTTGCTTGGAGAGTAGAAAACTACCAACCTGTTCACCTAAAAATCAACCTCTCTTAGCTGTTTGCTCAAATGTAGTTTTCTGTCAATCTAAAAACAACCTCCAGAGTGAATAAAAAACTTCATACAACTTGATTCATAGCCTCGGGAGGGTTGAACTTCGAAGGTTGTTTTTAAAGTTAATTTCAAATAAATTTCAAATTAATCTTAACACCTAAAAAAACACGAACAAACCTCTAAACACCTTAAATTTTCGTAACAGAAATCACTGGAAAAATAAAACAATTTGCTTCCAGGCATTCATCAATTTTTAGATACCACTATTCAGTGAGCAACTAAAAGATAAAGTACAGGGCTTGGACAATATAATGGAAACACCTCTATACTAATACATCTTCTGATCTTTCCTAAGAACTACTTAAAGAATTATTTTATACATTTGGAAGTATTTAGGTTATGCGATTTCTCATACTCTTCAATGACATTTAAAACTTTTAGAGTTTTGAGGGGCAGAGAATAAGTATCAAATGGAAAATAATGCTTTTGAACACTCCATACCAAAATGCATTAAATTTGTAATTTGTAACACATATTTTGGTTATTATATGCAATAATTGTATAAAATATCGTAAGCTAAGAAATATTTATGAAGATATGTACTTTTTTATAAAAAGTGGACTTTTTTGCTTTATGCTATAAATTAAAAAATTTTTCATGAAATTAAACTAAATTTTAAGCAATTTAAAATTAATTACAAAATGTTTGCTTTAAAATTTGAAAAAAAAAATCTAAAAACTGTGCAATATATTAGCAATTAGAGTAGTTCTTTTATGCTACGGATTCGGAGGAAAAATTAAAAAAAAAATTCACATAATTTTGTGGTAAATCATATTTGGCAATCATTGAAAAACGTCCGATTTGAATATCTTAAAAATTTAAAAAGTTTAGCAAGCAATTCTAGCAATTTTAAAAGTAGTTTTTTACCTTCTAAAAGAAATGCAAAATGATAAGAGGTTTTCCACAAGCTTCATTTTGTACTATTAAGCATGATTTATTAAAAATGACACTGGCACTAATCTTCCTGAAAAAAGCATCTTTTTCTTTCGCCTGTTTTCTGTCTTCATAAAATCATATGTCTGTGTATGAACATTTATTTTAATGTTTTATCATTTGTTATTTAAATTTGTCTTATGATATAAAATAATATTTCTAGAAAACTCCTTAGTTTTTTCACTGTCTTTTCAAAAGTTCAAAAACTACTTAGAAAATTGATGAAACGTTTTAAATTTTTAAAACTAAAACATTTCTGAAGTTACAGAAATATGGAAAAAAAGTATTAGTATAGAAATTTTTTCCATTATTCTGCAAACGCCTTGTATATCTTCAGTTGCTAATATATTAACTGACTAAATTTTTTCTTTTGCGAAGAGTAGCATTTTTTTTCTTATCTTCGTATTTATCGGTGATAATGCTTACAACTAGAACACAACTACATCAACAATACTGCTTTCTTTAAAAATGAATACCTAAGTTTACTGGCTTTCTAACTTAAGAAACAATGACTAGCTGTTATTTTGATCCATTGTTCTATCAAGGTAAATATTTATCTAATCATTAATAATGATCAGTTAGTTGTAAATTTTCAGGAAAATCATTAGGATAGTTTATGCACGGAAAATTACGTGATCAATAAAGCTTGGGATGAACGGCCTTGATTAAGATCTTCTGCTAACAGTGAGCTATCATCCCAATAAATCATTAAAATAGTATGCAAAGCATAATTCAGATGAACCTGATTACTACTTATAGATATTTACATAACGTGATGCACATTTAAAGTGCAACACACTGGAATGAACTGAAAAGCAACACCTTATTTGTAGTTTATATTTAAATATATCTTATTAATATTTTAAAATATATTATATTATTTGTAGATTCTATTTAAATAACTTCCGCTAATTAAGCTTATTTTTAATTGCAAAGCTAATTATATTTTTTTTCACATTTTTGTTAAAAACAATTTAGCATATTTTTGTATCTGTTAGGATCATTTTTTCCACTTTTTTCATGGAAAAAGAAATAACCTAGGCTCATGTTTGAAATATATATATAAGCCATAAAGCGTCCAAAAGGTTAATTGAATTGAATTTCATATATTTTTTTCAATTTTCCTTGTAATTAAAAATTCTGAAAATTGATGATAAATCCAAATGTTATTGATACATAGACAATTACTTTATGAGGATATGCAAATCGAAAAATAAATATCATAAAATATTATTTTTAAGTGATTAAATTCTGTCTCATAATCTCAAGTATAAAACAAAATAAATAAAAAATAAAGCAAGAATTTCTTACACAATTTCTTTAAACGTTTAATTTTTACGAAAGAAATATTTTATGAAATAAATGTAGTTGTACAAATTATTTCTTAAAACAATTACATCATTATTTCCTTTTAAAGAAAGATATTATTTTAATTATCTAGCACTTAAAAAGGCACGGTGAAAGTAGCATAAAAAATTGGAAAAAAAGGATTTTTTTTCTCAATTATATTTATCGCAGCATCATTAATTTATGTCAGGAATATGTATTTGAAATTAGTAAATTTCGTAAGCGTCAACATAAAAAGGAAAACTTTTTCTCTTTAATTTAACCTGAGATGCTAAAAGAATTACAAAAAGATCTAGAGTATAATTTTTTCAAGAATGAATCATGGAGATCCGTATCTTTTCCATTTTTTTTTTGTAAATTAAGGAAATGTTGTGCTTTTCATTAAATATGAAATACATTAAAGTTATTTTCGTGATTTTAAAATAAATATGTTTTGGTTATAAGTATAACGAGAAAATAATAACTCATTCTGTCGAGATCATATAATTTATGAGTTGATAGTATAAAAATAAAAGCATTGCACGATTTATTTAATTTTACGATTGAAATGTAAGAAAACGTAACTCATGAATGCAGCAAATATAACAAAAAGTAACATTTATCTGTTGATTAGCAATATAAGACCTTTAAAATGTACGAAATACCAGTACATTGAAATTTATTGAAAATTTCGAAAAATATAAATATTAAATTTATAGGTCGATTATTTGTTTGTATTTACGATTAAAAAAGCTGTAATGACCAAATGGCTAAGGCACTGATAGTGAAGAACTGGGGTTCGTTCTCCAGTGGAAGCTTGATGCGAACCTAGATTCAGATCGATGGGTGCAAGCTTGTCATGGAAGTAAGGATGGCACGTGCGTAAGGCCGGTGATATAGACCCGGTATGTAGTTAGCCATACAATTGTGGCACTTTTACCTATATGGCCCCTTGACTATTATTTTCTTTATTTATGGTTGTTACTAAGAATTGTGATTGATTTCGTTTCTCATATGTATGCTTAATAAGTGGATAAAAGTTAAATATAAAAGCAAAATAATTTTTAATTATATTCTTAAATGACATATCTACTAATAGTTACTGAAATGAACAGTTTAAAGACTTTAAGAAATCAAGCTTTTAAGACTTCTTTAATTACTATTAGTTTTAAAAGAATAGACATTTTTTCTTACTTATTTATGCNGGCTAGATAAATTAGATAAATAAATTGTCACATTACATTAAGTGTAAATGTGACAATAAGTATTAAATTTATAGGTCGATTATTTGCTTGTATTTACGATTAAAAAAGCTGTAATGATCAAATGGTTAAGGCACTGATTGTAAAGAACTGGGGTTCGTTCCCCAGTGGCAGCTTGATGCGAACCCAGATTCAGATCAATGGGTGCAATCTTGTCATGGAAGTAACGATGACACGTGCGTTTAGGCTGGTGATATTGCCCCGGTCATGTAGTTAGCCATACAAATGTGGCACTTTTACATCTATGGCCCCTTGACTATTACTTTCTTTATTTATGGTTGTTACTAGGAATTGTGAAGAACTGGGGTTCGTTCCCCAGTGGCAGCTTGATGCGAACCCAGATTCAGATCGATGGGTGCAAGCTTGTAATGGAGGTAAGGATGGCACGTACGTTACGGCTGGTGATATTGCCCCGGGCATGTAGTTAGCCATACAATTGCGGCACTTTTACCTCTATGGCCGCTTGACTATTATTTTCTTTATTTATGGTTGTTACTAAAAATTGTGAAGAACTGGGGTTCGTTCCCCAATGGCAGCTTGATGCGAACCCAGATTCAGATCGATGGGTGCAAGCTTGTCATGGAAGTAAGGATGGCACGTGTGTAAGGCCGGTGATATTGCCTCGGTCATGTAGTTAGCCATACAATTGTGGCACTTTTACCTCTATGGCCCCTTGACTATTATTTTCTTTATTTATGATTGTTACTAAGAATTGTGATTGGTTTCGTCTCTCATATGTATGCTTAATAAGCGGATAAAAGTTAAATATAAAAACAAAAATAATTTTTAATTATATTCTTAAATGACATATCTACTAATAGTTACTGAAATAAACAGTTTAAAGACTTCTTCAAGCTTTTAAAGACTTCTTGAATTACTACTAGTTTCAAAAGAAAAGACATTTTTCTTACTTATTTATGCATTGTAAAGAGAGTTGCTTACAACTGGAACTCAATTGTTACAATCATCTTCTATTTATTTTCTTGTAAAAATGAATACCTAATTTTAATTTCCAGACTTCCATTTAAGAAAGTATAATTGGTTCATACTTTGAACTAGTATTCCTTCAAGACAAATCTTTATATAACAACTAATAATGATCTATTGTTAAATAAGAACATCATTATGATAGTTTATGCAGAGTAAATTACTTAATCAGTAGAACTTAGAGTGAATATTCTTCATTAAGATTTTCTGTTAACTACGAGCTTTCTTCTTATAAAATCATTAAAATAGTTAACAAAGCATAACTCAGCTTTGCCTGATTATTACACATAGATACGCATTTAAAGTGCAATAAGCTGGAATGAAAAATTTAGTTTGATGAAGATAGACCGAATTTTTAAAAAAAAATTAGGCATTTAAAAGTTAGGTATTTAAATTTCTCGGACTATTTTTAACAAATAAAATTACATTCGCCATAATGGTGTAAAAATTTGTATACCGCGCATTTAAACATTTTTTGAATATTAAATAAAATAATAAATAAAAACTTACAAAAAAATTAATTTTTGCATGCAGATTTCGTTGGATAAACGAATATTTTAATAGCGAGCAAAATTTTTCAACTCACGTGAAATGTTCTTGAGATAGGGCGAAATACGCTGAAAGAGAAAAGAACATTTATAAAGTTACAACATTTATAGATCGCTCTCCTGACCAAACTATTGGGACCACATTGTTCTTCTGTATTGCATTCTAGCCGACCGGTCTATGTAGGAGTCAGGGAACTGACCTTGCATTAGAAAGATTCTGGGTTCGAATCCCGGACAAGGCTTGGGTGTTCTTTCATTCTCTCTACTATCTGTCCTTACAGGGGGAGCAACGATGGCCCACCTAATATGGTGCCCTTGAAAGAATGGCTAACAAATCTGCTTTTCAAATGGCTGTCTGACGAAAGCTAATTCTCCTGGTGGAAATGGGGGAAAAATATTGTATTCTATCTCCCAGATTGTGGCTACCCTCTATATGCAGAGGATCAGAAATTATTATGTCTCGAAAAAAAAAGTTATGTTTATTCAGATAAACTACTTTTTTTTGTCTGATTTTGTAACTTAATATCATCTACACTAGGTAGTTAGCATATCATTTCCCCACGAACCACCCTCTCGAACTATTAAGATTGAGTCCTATCATTAAATCAAATACATAATGTAAGTAATGTACATAATGGTCAAGTAAAGATGCGAAAAGGTAGTATAAAATTCAACTTTTGTCTTGCTCTCTAGCAGATGCTTTCCAGCATTTACACTGTCCAGTTACTTGAGGAACATCTTTAAACAATTGCCCAAGTAACGTTCATAAGATTCAGATTTTATAAAATAGCGTAATTACAATTTAGTAAATTTGAGCCGCGATGGCTCAGGGGATAGAGCGTTCGCCTTCCAATGCGACGAACCGGTCTCGAATCCCAGTCGATACGAATTCCGCATCCAGCTTGCACCGACCACAGTGATGATGTGAAATATCCTCAGCGGTAGACAGATCGTAGGTTAGAGTCCCCTTGCTATAAGCCAAACCGTGAGAGGTTCTCGTGATCTTCCTCTTCATGTAACGCAAATGCGGGTTAGCTCCATCAAAAAAAAAAAGTCCTCCACGAAGGCAAATTTCTCTCAATTCTCGATCCAGGAGTTCCCTTGTCTTCTGGATTGGATTCAAAATTACAAGGCAGCGGAGTTGAATATTAGTAGTCGTAAACCCATAAAATTGTGTCGGCTGTTCAACGATGGTTATAAAATAAAATTTAGTAAGTTTTAAGGGTGCTTGGCAGGGATTTAAAAACTTCGAAAGCATCTGCCAGGCTGTTAATAACATACAAACTGTCTGCTGTTTGGGAAGCATCTTTAAATAGTTGCTCAAATAATATATATAAAATTTATCTTTTACAAAATGATGTAAGTAAGATCCGACTTTCTGCATCTTTGCGACCTGTGATCCAGGATTCATAATAGTCAACCGTTCTTAATGTGCTTGCATAAAAAGAATTTCATCCTTTGTACTTTGAGTAAGGTCTGGTTTACTCGGACTCTCAGATTATATTAAAATGAAAACTTTGTATCCGTCAAATTTATAACTTCAGAACCGTTGGCCTTCTTCCAGGAATTTGGACGGTGAAAGAAGTAATTTTTGCCATCGATCCCAAAACTTGTTAAAAAGTTTCAATTAGATCGTTCCAGAGAAACATTTGAAAAATAGCATTTTCTGATTAGTTTTCATTATTCATTGTTTTATATTAAATTATAAACTATTTGATATATTTGAACCAAAATGTCATTGATATTTACTAAGGTATAGCTCTCATTACTTAAAAATGGAGTTAAATTGAAGTTCTTTAATAATTAATTATTAATTAGTCCTCATATCAGATAAGCTAAATGATCAAAGCGAACATGGTATCATATGAAGACTACATAACCAAATTAGTGTTTCTAAAGTAATCTGAATCCACGCGTTTATTTCGGTTGTACCTAAGCTTTTAAACATGATTCCATAAAACTAAATAATTTGAAATCACGGTATTTGAAATAAAAAAAAGATATGATATAAGCATGATATGAAATGATATGAAGATATAAGATATCATATGAAAAATAAGATATAAATACTAAAAAATGAAAAATGGTTCTAATTTGTTTAAGGGAAGCATAAAATATCACCCTACTATGATTTAAGTCAATGCTGCTTAATTAATTTTGATGATAGTTACTAAAAGAATGAAAAAAATAAACTTTACTAAAAACTGAAATAATGAAGAAATGGTAGTTTAGGAGAAACGTAAATAATCGCCATCTTAGTATTGACGCCAATGATGCTTATTTGATTTTAGTAATTATCACTACTATATATTAGATACAAAGATACTCTTGTTAGTGTAATTATCACTACTATCACTATTATCACTTGTCAGTATAAATAGTACTTATTAAATCTGAAGTAATGCTGTGCAATTCCATAACAGATACTGTGAAAAGTATTTTTTTAATTTAGATTTTTCATAATGTGAATTACTAAAATCGTGGTTTGCTCAATTAAAATGCATAAGGCCACGGCAAAGGGAACCAAATCGGAATAATTAAATGAAAAATTTCTGTTTTATGCTTAATTTAATTTTTATTTAGTATTGATTTATATTTTATTTACGTCTGTCACCCCGTACAAAAAACGGTATTTCTGCAATTACAGTATATGGACAATTTGAAAATGAAAAATGTAATAAAAAAAGATCCTATTTAGACCAATAGAGGACACTTTTCATTCATCATGTAATTTGGAGCAGTTTAACCAATTCAGCTTTATGAACGGAGTATGTTCAGTTACATAATATGCAAAAGCGCCACGATCGGAGATTCTCGAAACAGGTTATTACCTTACTGGGCGGTTGGAGAGCGCTTTGCTGAGGTAGGTTGACTATTATTACAATCTACCCCATATAAGGTGTCTTAGTGTGCGAATGTGTTTTCTTCGGATCATCATTAAACATGAATCACTAGATCGTCACTATTATCTCAATATTCAAGTGTGACGTTAGTAACTTATAATTTATATACATTCAAAAAGAAGTTTAGATAAGTGAAAAGTCACAATGTAAGCATTAAAAAGTGACACAATTCAAAACTATTTCTAATGCATATATAATGCATAAGTATTGAGATTTATTTTTTATAATTCTTATAATGCGGCTGTGCTCCGTATGTTTTGCTTTATGTCAACAATAAAAGAAGAGTTGTGATGGTTCAGGGATGGTTCATTGAAGCGTTCGCCTTCCAATGAGGTCCCAGCGAAGCATGGTCGATACGTATACCGCATCCGGCTTGCACAGATCACAGTGCTAACGTAAAACATCTTCAGTGGTAGACGGATCATGGGTTAGAGCCCTCTTGTCGTCAGGCTAACCGTAGAAATTTTTCGTGGTTTTCCTCTCCATGTAACGCAAATGTAGGTTAGTTCCATCAAAAAGTCCTCCACGAAGGCAACATTTCTCACAATGCATGACCTAGGAGATCCCTTGTCCTGTGGATTGGGTTCAAAGGCTACCGAGTTCAACATTAATAGTCGTCAACCTAAAAAATTAAGTCAGCTGTTCAACAACGGGTATAAAATATTTAAAAAAAATATAATAATATAAGAAGAAAAATTATTTTGGTGCACAATTTGACTCCTTCCCCCCCCCCATATTTCTTCTTGAACTGCTATGGCTCAAGGAATAGAGCGTTCGCCTTCCATTGAAACAAACCGGGTTCGAATCCCAGTCGATACGATTTCAGCAACCAGCTTGCATCAACCACAGTGCTGACGTAAAATATCCTCAGTGGTACATGGATCATGGGTTAGAGTCCTCTTGCCGTCAGGCTAACCGTAGGAGGTTCTCGTGGTCTTCCTCTCCAAGTAACGCAAACGTGGGTTAGTTCCATCAAAAAATCCTCCACGAAGGCCAATTTTTCTCAATACTCGATCCTGAAGTTCCCTTGTCTTCTGGATTGGGTTAAAAATTACAAGGCTTAAGAGTTAAACATTAGTAGTCGTAAACCCATTAAATTGGGTCGATTCTACAACGACGGTTATAAAAATTATACAAGTATTTCTTCCAATACCTTCTCCCTGTTGAAAAAAATCTGAATTATGGAAATAAAATCTTATAATTGGGGTTTTAAATCAATATTTGTTTTTTCAAGTAAGAGAAAAAAATATATAAAAATCCTGTTTCAAAATTACTTCATCGTAAATTCGTTAAAACTCTTTTTGAAGATATGATGGATGGTAGAATCGCATCATTTATCTTCCGTAAAAGTAACGTGATTCGAATACGGCAAACTAACATTGGAATATGAATCCAAGAAAGCGTAGAATATTGCCCTCGTCCATTTAAGATTAATGGCAAAATAATGTATATCATTTCATTCTTTGACTTTAGAGAATTGAAAAGTTTGAATGTAATTAGTGCTTAAGTAAAGAGAAAATTTCACAAATAGCAAAGTTAAGGGGAAAATTTTCTACAAAGTTTGATTTTATATTCAAACTTTTTGAAACTATATTTTATTTCTCGAGATATATTTATTCAAATGATTAATAGTTTGTTTTACTTTTACATAAATGGGTTTACTTAATTTCTAGTCTGTTGAATAATTTACTATATACTAGATTGCAAAGTAGGAAAGGACATAAGTAGAAACTTTTTGCTGGAAAGTTTTTTTGATCCATAAATAATTTATGAGCATAAACCTAAAACTTTAAGTATGCATTTTGTAATTCTTTTCTTTTTATCACTGAAAAGTTTATTTAATTAGTAATTCCGTTTTAACACAAATTAAAGTCTTATTCGTTGTACTACTTCGTGTAGATATCTTTTCATAAGTTTAGTAAAGTTTGAAATATTGGAAAATTTAAATTTTTTGAGTTATCACTAACAACATTTTTTGCTCTCGTTTTCTCTCTAAATAGTTTGATTGAGACTTTGTGATTTAGTAGTCCAAATGGTCTAATTAGTATGAATTTTATGGTCTAAAATATGCCTCACTTCGGATTATCAGTTCGATTAGTTTGAAAAGCTTATAAACTATTATACTCGGCGAAATATTTCAATGATAATTTCAAAATTTGCATCAGAATTCTAAAACAGTTTATCAGAAATTCAAATTTTACTTTAGAAATACTTAAATGTAATATTTTGAGTCGCGATGAGTCAAGGGATAGAGCGTTCGTCTTCCAATAAGGTAAACCGGGTTCGAATCCCAGTCGATACGAATTCTGCATCCGGGTTGCACCGATCACAGTGCTGATGTGAAATAGCACTGTGATCGGTGCAACCCGTCAACCAAACAGTGTTCCACATTCCTCAGTGGTAGGCGGATCATGGGTTTGAGTCCTCTCGCCGTCAAGCTAAACAGGGGAGGTTCTCGTGGACTTCCTCTCCATGTAGCGCAAATGCGGGTTAGCTCCATCAAAAAGTCACACACGAAGGCAAAATTAATCCCAATACTTGATCCTGGTGTTCCCTTGTATTCTGAATTGGGTTCAAAATTACAAGACTACGTAGTTGAACATTAGTAGTCAAAGATCCAAAAATTAGGTCGGCTGTTCAACGATGGTAATAAAATGTAATATTTTAAAAAAGTTAATTTTAAAAAAAGTCTATGAAGTTCTAAGATCTAGTATTATAAAAATTATGAAGTTCTAAGACCTAGTATTATAAAAATTATGAAGTAATTGTGTCGGTATATGTCTGTCAGATTTGTGTATGATTTCGTAGTGCTGATTAATATTCATCATTTACTTACTTTTACACCTTATGAGAATAAGTTGTTGTCGTAGACACTTAAGGCAACAGGTGCGATTGTTCTTGTTTTCCTGTCGCGCCATCTATGGCCAGGAACTTGACTTCTTCCATACCTCTACGTCACACCAGCTTATAGGGCTCTCCCATTCTTACATCCATTCATTCCAAAGATCGTAATTTTGACCTGAACCAGAGAATGGTCAATCTCCAATTCAGTAGATCCAATCTCCAATTCTCCAGAGGTATAGTTTGTTATTGGAGCAGGGATGACTTTGTGACCCAACAGATTCAACGTGCACCGGTGATCATTTATTTCACGAGGACTCTTCGGCCGGCTGGATTCTAACTCCCGTGCTTAGGAACGCGAGTCCAGCAATCTGTTCCCGGCCCCTAAAGAATGAGCATTCAGCTAGTATAATTTCGATAGAACAATTTGTTTATCATTAAAAAATTGCAATGATTTTTCCACGGGGGAGGATGAGAGAAGCGAGCAGGTTTTCAACCCCCCTCTAGAAAACAGCAAATGGTAGTATTTACTTGTTGCGAATGAAACTTCTTCAGTCTAAATATGTTCACTCTTCTGATTTCATTTGTAATAATATAAAATACAGAAATTACTCTAATTAAATAAAGTTAATAAATGTACTCGAACGCTTCATCTATCATTTTCTTAAAAAAAAAACTTGTGTTTTAAACATAGATTTTTTGCTTAAAAGATGCGAAGTTATTTTATTAAAATAGAGTATTCATGAAATAATCCACTAAAAGGAAATGCAGAAAGATGCAGACCATAGACAATGGAACTTGGAATATAGTAGATGTTTTTAAAATAGAATTCCTCAGTTCCATCCGATAATGGCATCGAACGCATTGAATTTTCTGTTCCATTAACACGAACCAGAATAACTGAAAAATAAAATAAATATTTCTATACTATCTAGTAAATGAGATGCTTAGGAATTTTTCCCCGGTGATGCATGCGCAGTGCATTAGGAAATGGGAGTTCTGTGCACGCATGCTTTTAAAGGCAATGTATACAGCCTTGTATATTCTGCCACATTCAGCACTTGTGAATGTTTCTGGATTGTTATGCCATAAACAAGCAAAATATGTTTACTTTCAAAGTGGGTTTACAACACAATTATTTTAATAAAACAATATCCATGAATACCTCAAAAAGGTTGTGAAAAATCTTATTAAACTTTAATACATGAATATAGTTTCAAATTTAAATATTCTAAACTTTCAGCAAATATAGATTTCCATTTCTTATTTAGAAAAAGTAACTCTTTAAAACTCATCCAAATCTAATAAAAGCTATTGTCACTTTATAGGAAATATCGCTTGTATACACAATTAATTGGCTACTTCGTTTATTAGGCTTAAAAAATGACGAATATTAAAAAAAGAAGTATTTAGGGAAAATAAAGTATTTTAGAATATTTTCCCTTGTATATTTTTTAGTTTCCTTTGATTCTTTTTTTCCCTTTACTTTCTTATATATTTGATATTCTTCAGCTTAAAAAGCCTGCATACTTTTCTAACATAATTTATAAATTAAATTAATTAATTTTATAACTATGCGTGTGTTACCATTTTCATTATCCATAATGAATTCCAGACATCCCATATTTACCAATAAATATTTTGCTGATAAATGATGCTGAACAAGTGTTTTGTTTTTCTCTGCATTATTATTTTTATCACAAATTCAATTAAACTTGATAACCTGATCACATGAAACAAAAAAAAATTGTTCATCGTTGGCAACAATTTTCCTAACGCATGCAGTACATAAAGTATTTGAGTACGTAATCCTTTTCGATAAGTTTAAAGATATCGATATGCAATAAAGATATCGATATCGATATGCAATAAGTTTAAAGATATCGATATCGACCAATAACAAATGAAATGCTTCTTGAGGTATTCCGTGACAGTTCTCTAAAATATTATTTGAAAATTATATTTAAAATATCTTCTTCAGTTTGTTGAAACTGAAAGAATTGTTTTGTTAAAAAAATATTTGTGCTCAAACTATTCTATCCCAAACTGGAGTGTCCCGCAGTGGACTGATCGTAAAAAACACGGTTCCCAGTAGAACACCGAAGTCAATTACTACTGGCTGCGGTCCTAAAGCGGGTGAGTGAACCCCTTTGATCAGCCAGCGTAGGGACTGAGGATGCGCGGTATCGGTCCTCATTTAACTGTTGTTGTTGTTGCTTATCCCCTTGATCTAGAGCCCTAGACCAAGTCCGGAAGATCATGTCGCATCACCAAGTCATAGACAGTCTCTCCACCATTCATCAGTTGCCTCACAATCCAAAAGATGAGATGGAGAAGCGATGGCCGAGCAATGACAATAGGTATCATTTAACTGTTCTACAGTAAAGTACTCAATTTCACTCGTAGGTGGTTGGGGTAGAAAAGCGGAGAAGTCATTCCCTTTGTACAGGATCAGAATTGTTATTGCATGTCTTCGGATCATACATATGGATACTTCCAAGACTGGTACCCACTCGTATGTGGTTGGGGTAGAAAAGCGGAGAAGACATTCCCTTTGTACAGGATCAGAATTGTTATTGCATGTCTTCGGATCATCCATATGGATGCTTCCAAGACTGGTATCCACTCGTAGGTGTTTGGGGTAGAAAAGCGGAGAAGTCATTCCCTTTGTACAGGATCAGAATTGTTAATGCATGTCTTCGGATCATCCATATGGATGCTTCCAAGACTGGCACCCACTCGTAGGTGGTTGGGGTAGAAAAGCGGAGAAGTCATTCCCTTTGTACAGGATCAGAATTGTTATTGCATGTCTTCGGATCATCCATATGGATGCTTCCAAGACTGGCACCCACTCGTAGGTGTTTGGGGTAGAAAAGCGGAGAAGTCATTCCCTTTGTACNTATATCTGAAACAGGAGTGTCCGGCAGTGGACTGATCGTAAAAATACTGTCCCCAGTAGAACATCAAAGTCAATTATCACCGGCTGTGGCCAATAAGCGAGGGAGTGACCATTTTGATCAGCCAGCGTAGGGACCGAGCGTGTGCGGTATCGGTCATCATTAAACTGTACTACCGAAAAGTGCTCAACTTCGCTCGCAGGTTGTCGGGGTAAAAAAGCGGAGAAGTCATCCCATCTGTACAGGATCAAAGTAGGCATGTCTTAGGATCATTCCCAGCCTGGCGCCAATAGCCAATTGTGCAACTCTAGTGTATAAAATAACTACCTACCTGAAACACAAGTTTCTTCATACACATAACTGGGAGCTAAATGCGTATTGAGGACTTGACATCAGACAAAAATGTTTTGGCATTATGATAATTTTCCACAATACATAGTAACAGATAACCAGTTATGAGTTTGACAACAACATTTGAGTTATGCTTAATCGACAACTTGTTGTATTAATAATTGAAAAACATCATAAACTTTACAATTTTTCAAGGTTGTAAGAGTCGAAAGGTTTTGAGTGCTCAGATGCCCGAAGAAGACCAACCAAAAGGCAAATGATAA
This sequence comes from Parasteatoda tepidariorum, assembly GCF_043381705.1. NCBI lineage: Eukaryota > Metazoa > Arthropoda > Arachnida > Araneae > Theridiidae > Parasteatoda > Parasteatoda tepidariorum. The sequence goes on along the minus strand of NC_092205.1, from coordinate 85,132,419 downwards.
ACACCAAAGAGATTTAAAAAAATACTTTGGCAACGAAAAAAATTAAATCAGTACTAATAATGTTGAGAAAAAGAAGAAGAACCCACGGCAGCCGAAGCAGCGGTGGTAGCCAAAGGAGGCTGAGTTAGGCAGGCTCTTTATTCAGGTGGAATGGAAGAGAGGTGAAGAACTGATATCAATAACAAGGGAATTAAAATTCACATGAATTAAATAAAATTCCAGTGCATCCAAACTAGCTGGTGTGATAAAGTTGAAACATTTGAATTTACCCAAGATACCAAAAATGTGTGGTTATGTGGAACTTAACGAATTCTGGTAAGCAGACAAATCTGTCGTATTACCTTAATCTAAATTTTAATGAGAGCCAGGTTTGCTCGATATATTCAAGATTGCTTTTGCTAAAACTAGATGATTTCTTGAATTATTTCATATTAATTGTCTACGTACAATTTCTACGTATGACTACGTACATTTCAAATATCAGTTTGATTTTATAAATACCTGTATTTATACGCAGTTTTGGTTATGAGCTATTGTACACCATGGAAAACAAATGTTCGACCAAATGCTATTATCATAACTTTTACTACGAATTACAAAAGGGATTAATCTATTTTCTCTTGCTTTTTGGAAGACGTTTTCAAGATGAAAAATATCGGAAATTAATATTCTTGACGGAATCTTGTTATATTAAAACATCACACTAAAAGTTCTTTTCTTATTAAATATTTCTAAACTCAGTCTTGAGAAAAAAAAATTTCCTGATAAAACTATGGATACTTTGCTTAAATTTAGAAAATTATTCATTAAAAGTGAAATTTTACTGATAAAATACTTTTTTCAAACACGAAAAAAGTAATTATAATTAATGATCAAAATTAATGACAACAGGAAAAAAATGAGCCTCACTTATATTCCCTTACAAATCCCTGATGCTCAAAGTGTATAAGTTCATATATGGAGTGATTGAGCAGCAAAAGTTTTCAAAGTAAATGATGCCTTAATGATAATGTAATTTAAAAGAGTTTTTTTACGCGTTTGTGTAAAAAAGACGAAAAAAATGTTTAACAGCGATCGTTAAACACGGATTTTTTAAGAACCTGCTATTAAGGAAGATGTAATGAGAGGATAATAGGATAAATTATGGTCACTGATTATATCCATGCATTAAAAATTGAAACGAACTGTTCTTAATATTGGTAAGGAAATTTAGTGCTTTAATTTACAAATAAATATATCATTTTATTCTTATTAAGGATAATAGAATAAATTATGGTCAGTGATAATACCTATACAGTAGAAAGGGAAAGACATATGATTTAACACTTTATTGCTTAATTAAAATTAACATTTTATTGTTTTCAAAGATAATATGATAAATTGCGGTGAGTGCTTATATCTATGCAGAAAAAGAAGAAACGAACTGTTTATAATATTTATAATGAGTTTAGCACTTCATCGTTTTAATAAATAGAGAAAACATTAAAATATTTTATGTAAATTGCATTAAAAAGGTTTTTCTTCCTAGTTATGAAAGTGAATGATTTTTAAGGAAAATTTTAAGATTTATATTTGACAAAACTTTTTTAAAATATTGATGAAATATAAATGAAATTTTATTAAAGTATATTTGAATCCGTCATTTTTTATAAAACTGAACATGGAATTAAAAATAAAAATTCGTGTGCCTTTTTCCCGGATAAAAAAAAAATATTAAAAAAAATTCCTTTGGTTTTATTTTCAAATGGCTGATAAGCAGCTTATATTTCTGCATGATGCCATGTTGCATTCTGGTACTAAATAATTGTTTAAGTTTTAGGAAAAGAAGACGATCAAATCTCCCTATGATTAAGCCAACTTGCTTTGAATTCTTAATGATGAAAAAAATTAAGCTTGTTCCCTGCAAAATTATTTAACAACAAATATCTCTATATACTAATCACATTATTGCTGTTCTGCGTCTATGATGAATTTCATCTCTCGTGATTAGTTTATACATTAAGAGAAAACATATGGTAAAAACTACCAGACTATGGTAAAATGTATCATTTTTCTGGCTCTACGGAAAGGACAAAAAGCTCGGTCATTTTTACCGAAGCACTTTGATAATTATCATAAAATTATTAATAAAATGAACTTAATAATGTGATAAGATTTATAAATTATATAATTTATAAAATTTGTTATTTTATCTTGATAACTTAGAGCATGGTACGAAGTCTCTTTATTCAGAAAAATTTACTTTTCATTTTTGCAGTTTTGAGTAGTGGTAATAAGAGCTAAAAATTTGAAAACCAGAATTTCCAGTAAATTGTTACCATATGAATGGCAAAACTACCAATGAACGGTTTAAATATCATATATTTCAATTTTATTAAGCAGAACTATGTTTTTTTAATATTATTAATATACACTTCGGAAATTTTACTAGAATTTTTTAGTTCTTGATTGATATTTTTGTAGGGCTATAATGAGTATATGTTTTGCAATTTGTCAACAGAAAGGGAATGTATGTAAATAAATGTGTATATTCTAAAAAACGTATTGCTAATTGATTGCGACTCCATTGAAATTGTCTAACTTTTTTAACACGTTGAATGCCTCGCTAATTTTACATGGCTTGCTCGTTTGGCCAAAATGATTTTCTCAGTATGCATTGCATTAATTTCTTCAAACCATTTTAGTAACGATAATAACATAAAAAAAATTAAAAGCATTAAAATTTTACTCAAATTATGTGTTTCTAATAATCTCAGCCCCCCCCCCCCTCTTGTGACCTCGTCGCGCTAAGAACAAATGCAGTGCCGGTCACCCCCATGGCGCTACGAACAAACTCAGTGCCGATCACCGGTGAACCCCATGGCGTTCAACGTGTTACATGCCCTTTATTTACACCCATATATTTATTTTCATACGTAGTATTTTTCCGTTGACAAATTTTAAAATATATTTTCATCCTCAAAAATTCTCAAATGCTTGACTAAACTTAAATTTTGCAACAAGTTTTCCTTAATTACTTAAAGTGATGTAAATTGTAATTAAATTATGAAGCAAAAAACTCAATGATATTAAATATCATCATCATAAAAGATAGACTTACGTCATGAGTTCAGAATAAAAACTTCGAAGATCAGCTGATTTCAAATTTGGAGATATATGTATGCCTTTATACTTTTGCTACCTATATGCTAATAATTTCGCTAACCTTTTGCTAATAATTTCGTTTGCCTTAGCGCCTATAGTCTACTTTCAATTGTTTCATACATTGAAAACAAATTAATTTTTATCTTTCTGTCATAATTATATCGTAAAAGTTGGGGGTAGGTTGGGATTTGCCTTTATTCTGAGCCTCGAGCATTTTTCCGTCTTAACTAACTATAACTTAAAAATTGGAGGTAAGGTGAGATCTGCCGTTATTTTGAGCCCTGAACGTTTTTCTGTCATGCATATGTCTAAAAAAATGGAGGTAAGGTGGAATCGGCCATTATTCTGAGAGATGAGCGCTTTTCTGTTATAAATACTATATTTCAAAAAATGGAGGTAAGGTGGGATCTGCCGTTATTTTGAGCCATGAGCGCTATTCTGTCAAAAATATATCTCAAGAATTGGAGATAATGTGGGATCTGCCATTATTCTGAGCGTTGAGCATTTTTCTGTCATAAATATAACTCAAAAATTGGGGGCAATTGGAAAATTTTTTTTTACAGTTGATTAATGCCGTAATTATTTAAAAGCTTATTTGGATGCCCCTATATTTTATACAACAAATTTAAAAAGCAACTTTCAGCTTTATTACTTACCTTAATTTATAAATACTTTATTTGAATGAATGAATGAATACTTTTATTTACCAATGTTTCTTCATTAAATATTATTTATGTTCGGCAATCAAAATTTGCTGTTTACCCGCATTACCTAATTATATCTGTCCATAGTTTAAAATGGTATTTAATGAAGAATGAGATTAAATAATTTGGGATAATTGAAAAGCAACTTATACTATAAAACATTCTGCTAAAGAATTTAATTTAAAATACCCTGACTTTTAAAACATAAAAAAAAACTTGGTGTTTTAAAGATATCTTTACAAACAACTTGCTTATTTACTTTTTTTTGAGTGCGACGTTTGGAAAAAAATTCCAGAATTAATTTATCCCTATTTCTCTAAGCATTTAATTAAAGTAATAAATCATAATCATTAAAATTCAGTGACGTTAGAGCGAAAATTAGCTTCGCCAAGTTAATTAGCTTTAGTCCCATTTTACTTCACTTCAAGGAAAAACGCATTTTATCTCGTTTCCAATTTAGCATAAAGGGAAGAGAAATAAATTTCATCCCTCACGTTATCAAAACTGAAAATTAAAATTAAAAAATTAAATTAGCATTACAAAATTTCTACATTACTCCTTTTTCGTGTAATAAAGTATTGGTAAAAAGAATGATCGTGCCCATAAATCATGCTTGTTAATTAGAGAGTAATTATAATACTTCGAAAAATATGTTTAATCATCTATCAATCATTTTTTTTACTAATGGAACTAAACCTTATTCAAGAAATTTCAATGAAGGCTAATTGTTTCTAAAAATTCGTGTGGATTTTAACGACCATTGAATACGCATTTAGAGTGCAAATAATTGAATACGAAAATATAGTTAGTTGAAAATGAAAATGAAAAGATAGTAATTGAAATGAAAATATAGTTAGTTTATTTATTTAATATTACAGTAATATTTTGTTTCATGCACTGATTCAGTGATTTTACGGTAATTATTACTGTAGAAATTAAGATATATAAGAAGTTTTCGTTTCATAACATGTTTTGGGAAAAATTAATTTAAATTTCAAGTCATAAGCATATAAAGACATGTTAACTCGATTTTCTCTTGAGATATAGTTCGCTCACCAGGAGTTAGCACTTGGCTCCTCCTTAATCACGTGGTATCTGACGATACTATTTCGCTATTTTGGGGAGAAAGGTGTGAACAATCCTGAACAAGGTTGCTGTTTGGCGATCGTATGACAAAAATATTTATTTCGCAATCTTTGTTAACATTAAATATTTCATAAATTTGACGATCTTTTGAGTGAATAGTTTGTCCTTTTAGAAACATTTTGTAGCAATATATTTAATTAAGGATTTTCTCAATTTCAAGCACGGAGACGTTTCTCCTCCTACTCCCAGCGCTGAAATTAACTCTTCGTGCTAGGAGGTGGAGCCAAGTGCCAACTCCTGGTGAACGAACTATACCTTTTGTTAGATGACGTTTGACATTGTTGGTAGCCTAGTCCCGCATAAGGCTTCCGAAATATTAAAAAAAACGTTTTTGAAAACTACATGCACCGTAGCTGCACCATATTTTTTCAATCAACTTCAGAATGACAAAATTATCCACAATCAATCAATCCATCTTTCGTCGCCATTAATTTTGCTTTTTAGCACCATTTTTAATTGCAGTTTCCCATTGTTATGAATTATTTAGTTGTATAGAAACTTTTCAAAAGTGTAAATATAAGCAAAATAACAAGTAATTTCAGTACTTACTCGTAAACTTAGGAGATATTTATTTAGTCACGTTGCTCTCACATTCTCACTATCCATGCTGATTTATGAGCTCACCTGACGAAGCAAATAAATAAAAATATTTACACTGGGGAACATGTTTTTGATGTACAAGATTTTTAAACAGATCTTTAGTATTTTCTTACAATTAGTTTCAAATCTGCAATAAATTTTTCTCTCTAAGCTACATGAGTTTCAAGACATTTTTAGTCTATTTTTTTATCGAAATGTACAAGCTTAAAAACGTTATTTACAACAAAAGGTCACATAAAATGCCCAGAAAAACTTCTAGAAGAGTTAAGACTCAGGATTAAAATGGCATAAAAACTCATACCCGGAAACATCATCATACGCATAAAGAGGCTCTTCCATAAACTGTTTATTCCTGTTTTTCTGAACAGGTAATAATAGAGAAGTGCTCTTAGTCTCGTGCGACGACATTTTCGGACATGGGTCCTATGCAATTTTAATTCTGCTGATGATGTCCTATCTGCCGTGGAAGTTTGTCGCAATATTTACACCACCCCCTTTACACCACTAAACTTGTATATTTCGACAAAAATAGACTAGAATTATCATTCTGAAAAAAATAATCTTCAGCTGCAGGAGTAAAACAAATTTCGGATTTGAAATTCCCACACCCGAATTAGGCAAGATCAAGTATTTTCGTAAGTACAACAAAAATTTATCCCCTAGTGTTATTAACTTTAGTGTTATTATTTTATTATTAAATTTAGTTTTTGATTAAAAAGAACTATCTGTTAGCAAAATTCATTCATTTTATCTTTCAAAGATTTAAAAAAACAGTATACACAGTTTAATTTTTAAAAAAGCTTTTTATTATATTAGAGGGAAAAATTCATCTCTCTAATTTTTCCCAGAAGTGACATCTATATATAAATTTCTCTTACACGGTGACAAAAAAAAGCCTCATTACAACTCCCCGAATGGCAACGCTAGAAAAGCGACCAATGGTTGCCGCTAAAAATGTCACATACCAAATGTAGCTGAGGTGGCTCAACATATAGCGCTTTTAAAAACGGAAACTGAAATAACCAGAGAGAGCATTCTCATCAAATGTGATCTCTTCCGAAATTCACACTATCAGCTGCGGTAATCTCATACTATTAAGCTAGGCAGAAGTGAGTAGTCTTTGTCGATAGATCTCTATTTTAGTATTTTGTCGAAAGCGCTTTTTTTCACGAATTTATATATTACGAATTTATTTGACGATTTTTGATTTATATCGCGAATTATACTATAGCACATTGCTAATAGGTTTAACGAATTACATGTCATTTATTTGAATTCAAATTTATTTTAATGACTTAGTATTTACTAAAAAGATGTAATTTTTTTTAAAAAAAAAAAGTTGTTATATGGATTTGAATGATTGTTTTGAATTCTTAGAATTTTGTGCATTTGCAATGTACCTAAGTTAGTTTCGAGCGAAGAGAGCTTGGTTTGCGAAGCAAACCATATAAGATTGCACAGCAATTTTGGGGGGTTGGCAAGCGTTAGCAAGCAGGGGGCGCAGCCTGCTTGTAGTTTTTCAAATTTTCCAATTATTTTCAAGATTGAGGCCTAAATTGTCTCTTTGCATCTACTGACAAATTTCAAGATCCTGACAGAAACATTTCTGGAGTTTCGTTCACACACAAAAACACTTCCTTTTATTATTAAAGACTGTTATATTCTTTTTAATTTAATACCATATATTTTAGTTAATTGGATAGTTAGTAAGATAATTATCAACATATAATTAATATTTCGGCTTTTTTTTGTAATCTTTCTTTTTTGTAACCTTTATACTCTTACCTCACCTTTATAAGCATTGTTTTAATTCACTTTTATTGAATATTCAATAATTAAGTTTCACGAATTAATCGTATTAATTAATTTTGATTTTGATTGGTTTGTAATAATATAACTTACTGGTTAAAAAAAAGCATTTAACTTATAAATTAGCTTTTTTACCGGTAATTAAATTAGCTTGCTCAATAATACCATATTTTCTTTTATCGTGTGTCAGCAATTATTGTTTTTTCTTTTTAATTTCTTTCATTTAAAATCTTTTGAAGGATTTATTACTGGAACAGTTTTTATCCTTTTATTCAATTAAATTAACGATGATTTTTTTAAAAAGAAGAATTTTTTCTTTATGAGATGCATTGAAAAAATAATTCTCTGGAAACAATTAAACCATTCAAAAGGAATTCCTTATTCACAATATGTGCTATGAATAAAGATTTTTAAAAGTTTTAATAGAAGTATGCATTCTTTTATTTTTAATGTTTTCCAACTGTGGTTTTGGTTGGAATTATGGAAAAGTCTTTCATAAAATTTTATATGCGTATAGTTCAAAGATTATTACAAATCCTATTAAAAATGTTTTTAGGGCAAAATATGATATTTTCTTTTGCTGTTTTTTGTTTTTTTCTTATTTTCATTTCTCATTGTACTTCCGTTTCAAAAATTTTCACAAGTATCTACATTTTTTTAAAACTATTATACTCATAATTTTTAACTATTATATTCATATTAATAAATAACCCAATTAGTTCAAATATATGAATGCATACTCACTTTAGGCCCATATTTAGCATTCAGAAAATTGTTTGAAAAAACGAAGCTCTTTGGTGAGAAAACTTAGAAGTTAATTTGATTAACTTGCATTTAAATAAATCTAATTAGGTGAAAATACGAGCTCTTCTACTTTTAAGTGGAAACATTGTTTCTCTAATTGCTTTTCTAAGAAAGCAAATTAAATTAAACTCAACGGCTTATGAGTAAAGAAGTATTTACTTTTTTAAAAAAATACATATTTTGTAATTATACAAAATGTGAGTTAAAAATACAGTGCGGATCATATATAATATTTAAACAGTTTTCATAATTTACAAAGTACACCCTAGAAAAATTATGATATTAAAATACTATTTAGCACTAATGAAATTATGCTTCTCAGTTTGTTATGAGGTTTAGTAAAACAGTATTAATTTGTTATAAAATCGGATGTTTTCAAAGTACTATAGCTATATCTTTGAAAAAACAAGTATCATGCTGAGGGACACATTTTTTATTGAATTTGCACATATTCCTAATCAGGCATATACCTAATTTGCGATATTGCCTTATTGGGATGTGGGAATTTAAAAATCTGAAATTAATTTTGCTCCTAAAGCTACAGATTTTTTAAGTTTATTTTTATTGAAATGTACGCGTTTAAAAGCGTTATATGTAACAAAAGATCGCTTAATGTTGTGACACACATTTTGGGAAATCAATTCACATAATCAGGATTCAAATTGTATTGTTATTACTTGTTGGCAGTAAGCAAATTTAATTAAGATTTGGGATTTCGAAATAAAATGAAAATAAATAAAGATTCTTTTTTTAAATGCAAGCATATAATTTTGATTTCTTATTTGGTTTTTGTGTAATATCTATGTTCACTATTTCAAAGAAATATATAAAAATTTCCTACATTTTAAAATTTATCAATTTAAATTAAAATTTAATACAGTTTAGATCGAAAATTTTATATTTTGTTCCGACATTTTTTAAGGATAATTAGGTAAAGGTTAATGATTAAAATACGGTAACTTTGAATTTTTGATTTACTAAAAATGTACTTTAAAATCATTAGTTCTTATTTGTTTTGTGCTTGTAAGTTTACTTGTATGTTTTGCTGGTTACTTTTTGAAATCGAAAATTTCTAAATTTTATATTCATTGCTTTTGCTTAAAGTATTTGTACTTTTATTTGTTACTTTTCTAAAGTAATGTTTCCATTTATGATTATTTCCTATTATGACCTGCTTAGATGCACACGGAGAAATAGTACATATTAGGGAAGCACCCCTAGTGGCTTAAGACGTTATTTCCGTGCACGAGTTCTTATGCAGATTTAATCCTGATGATGAGCTATAACTCCACTAGAAGTGAGCTGCAATATTTACGTTATACCATGTTATACATAATGTTTTTAAACTTGTATAATTAAAAAAAAGTCTAAAAATGTTTAAAAAAAAACTGTAGTTCGGAGTAAGAAATCGATTGAGAATTTGAGATCAGCTACATGAACGTATCCAAGATCCGTTAAAATTCTCATTCAGTTTTAAATCTTGAGTGATTAGAGAAATTGTTACAAAATGGTTTTACTGTTCTTGATTTGCAAGTACACATTTATACTAAATACGCATTTATAATTAGTTAATCCATTGTCACTTACTCGTCTGAAACATTTGCTCTCCCTTTGTTAACAGTATTCAAAATTCTTGGTAAAGTCTTAAGTGGACACAGTAAGTGAAACTAGTGTAAGTGTCGTAAGTGAAGTGAGTGTTTCACCTTTATAACAAATTATAAAAGTTAAAGTGAAGAAAAAGTGATTTCTGACAAGCCTAGAATTTTTACATACCAAAGAATTTTCACTTACCGAAAAGAAATTTTGAAATATAAAAGTTTAAAAAAATATATCAGAGGATAACAAAAGATTACTCATTGGGAAATTCTCTATCAATAATTTGTTTGCATTTTGATATTATGAATTTTTCATATGGCATTTGAATTCATATTGAATTCGCCCATGGCATTCGCCATACTTGCTATACCCTAGATACGCCACTGACTCTGACCGCCACAAAGTCTGCGGCAGTCTGGTGGTATGGAAACAAGAAGAGGACATTTTAGGGAGGGTGGCTTCGATGAAGAGGTCTCCTCTTCTTTCGTCGAAACCAGTCCTAAAGAGGGACCCCGCATCCCTACTTAAAATAAACATACCTCGTTACCATAGTCACCGCCACAGCTCCAGACGAATGTCTGGCAGAGTGCCTATCGTAGATAAACAGGTTTGCCTAAGATAGGTACTCTGACCGCCAATAAGTCTGCGGCAGTCTGGTGGTATGGAAACAAGAAGAGGGCATTTTAGGGAGGGTGGCTTCGATGAAGAGGTCTCCTCTTCTTTCGTCGAAACCAGTCATAAAGAGGGACCCCGCATCCATACTTGAAATAATCATACCTCGTTAAAATAGTCACCGTCACAGCTCCTGACGAATGTCTGGCGGAATACCTGTCGAAGACAAACAGTATTTAAGAGAGTTGAGAGGATTTCTTCTCTAGAAGTTGCCGGGCGTGTCATGCCTCAATTTCTACAGAATATATAATTCTCCTTCTAAAGCGTCTATTTGAGTAAAAACTTGTTCAGAAAGTCAAGATCAAGTTGAATGTCAAATACTGAATGTACTAAGAAATGCTAGCTTAATTAGGAATATTAAAATTTTCTGTCGGACAATGGGCTGCAACAACTGAAAATCCTGTTTATGGATTTTAATATTATGGTGTATGTGGGGCGAGGAGTTTCCGACCATGTCAATTGTCATCGATGAAAAGGTACTTCCACCATAGAATCGAGTTAACATGTCTTATATACTAGTGAATTGTAATTGTATTTTTGTAGTGGTAGATACGCTGCAGTACTCCCCCACCAGAATTATGTCTGTGATAGAATTCGATGAATGCATACCACTAGCTGATTCATTGCTGCTTTGTGAGACGTCGGGAGAGCTGTATTAAGATCACCGAACCTTTTGCTGATCGTGAGAGCTGTGTTAAGTTCACGGTAGTGGTTGCTCCTGTGTTGCCTTTTAGCAGTCGAGTGTGTACAAACCGACGTTGTGTATGATCGAGACGAGACTGAGCAGCAACAGTGCGAGGAGTTGGTTAATGTCGCAGTCACAAGTTGCAAGTCAACTATTCAATGTGGACCATCCAACGAAGTAGGCGTTTTCAGATCAAAGTGGGCGTTACTGTCAATATAGGCGTGTTCACATCACGTCCGGATCACCAATGTGGGGAGAGAAGTCGTGAATATTCAATATCGACAATGTCAACCGTCATCTTTGAAAAGGTACCCCTCCATAGAATCGAGTTAATAAGTCTTATATACAAGTGAATTGGAATTGTTTTTTTGTGGTGGTAGATACGCTACAATGTATGCCCCCATTTGTACGTCAGTCTTAATCAAAAATAATACAAAAATTACTTTTTGTACGTCGAAGACCTAATCCCGGACAGGGATCAAGTGATAAGCCCTCCCGTAATTCAAGTAATCATGTGTTTGCTTGGAATTTAATAGACCAATTTGTTCCAATGATTTTTTTCTGAACTAAACGCTTAAATAAAAACAATCTCCCGGACTCTAAAAACCTAATAATAAGAAAATTTATGAGACAGAGCTATAATTTCAATCAGCAGTCATTCTAAAATAAAATGTAAGTATCGAAAAAAAAACTTAAACTCATGAATTGAAAAGTAAAAGAGCTGCAAATGAATATAAACTCAAAGAAATTGGATAGAATATCCTCAAATTCAGTTCAAAATATCAAAAAGCAATGAACTAAAATCGAAGAAAAACAGTTCTATGAAACCTGGTATAGAAATAAGTTATTTCTGCATTAAACCATACTTCCGCTCCGAACTAGGATGATGTGATTATTGAAGTTGAAACTGTGGAATAATTTTGCTCTGTGTGTGGGAGGAATTCAGTTAGAAACACGATGCATTGTGTGCGAGTTGGAATTTGGATACATGTAAAATATACCGGTCCAATATCAAAAATAGAAATTGTTGGATAATGAACTTAAGACATTGCGCAAAAATATTCATTCTTAAGAAACATTCATTGTCTTATAGCGAATTATGTTTTTTTTTTCGATAAAAATTATACCAGAGCTTTCTAGTAAGCGAAATTTATGTTCATAATTTTTTTTAAACCTTTAATACCATTTATTGAAGTAGTAACAGTTAAGAAAATGCAGTATTGTATTAGCTAGCTTTAATATTAAACACTTGTTTTGGTATTCTAACTGTCTATTTATTATTGTTTGTAATAAATTGTTTTTAGAAAACTCCTACTTTTTTTTTTAGGGTAAATTATTTTTTCCACTCTTTTCATGCATTCTTTTACGAATTCGCCACCAGTAAAGGGTTTTGGTTTTTTCGCTATTAAATTTGCTACGACATAACTTGCTGTCACAATGATGATATTTTGAGTAGCTGTCCTTTTAAAAAAAATTTTTCAGACGATAGCAATTTTTTAGTTCTATGATTTTATCTTTAAGGCAAACGCCGAGATCATATTTTGTAGCATGCTTTTAACTATATTGTCATTTCAAATTGTAGATTTCAAAAACAGGGGCACAAAGTCCTTACAAATTAAGTAAAGTGCTTTATTATTCTCCTCAATGGAAAAGTATTTTTTCACCCAGTTTTCATTAAAAAAAAATTTTTCATCTTCGATTTTCCTTTTTTTAGGTTCTGTTTGGTTTTTAATGACGTGGAGGCCATCTAAAAACAATTATGTACTTTAATTTTATTAGCAAATATCCATAATGGATATGAATTATTCAGACATTTTTAAAGAATTTGATACAAGAATTAAGAAATCAAAATACAGTGCAATATAGTTCATGTAAATATGGTGATTCTTCAAATATTTCGCTGTCGCGTGGATACATACATAATTCGAAAGGTACGCAATAAGATGAGCTCAACGGTCAGATTCTGTTTTTTTTTTTTCAAATCTTAAGGGATAAAATATATTTAAATTCCCCCTGTTTACAGTTCGGTTCTGGTTTTCATATTTAAAAAAAATAATGATAAACCAGAACCCGAATGTTGCGTCCTAAGATGTTTTTATTTAAATTTTTATTTCAAAATAAATGTCGANCATAGTCACCGCCACAGCTCCAGACGAATGTCTGGCAGAGTGCCTATCGTAGATAAACAGGTTTGCCTAAGATAGGTACTCTGACCGCCAATAAGTCTGCGGCAGTCTGGTGGTATGGAAACAAGAAGAGGGCATTTTAGGGAGGGTGGCTTCGATGAAGAGGTCTCCTCTTCTTTCGTCGAAACCAGTCATAAAGAGGGACCCCGCATCCATACTTGAAATAATCATACCTCGTTAAAATAGTCACCGTCACAGCTCCTGACGAATGTCTGGCGGAATACCTGTCGAAGACAAACAGTATTTAAGAGAGTTGAGAGGATTTCTTCTCTAGAAGTTGCCGGGCGTGTCATGCCTCAATTTCTACAGAATATATAATTCTCCTTCTAAAACGTCTATTCGAGTAAAAACTTGTTCAGAAAGTCAAGATCAAGTTGAATGTCAAATACTGAATGTACTAAAAAATACTAGCTTAATTAGGAATATTAAAATTTTCTGTCGGACAATGGGCTGCAACAACTGAAAATCCTGTTTATGGATTTAAATATTATGGTGTATGTGGGGCGAGGAGTTTCCGACCATGTCAATTGTCATCGATGAAAAGGTTCTCCCACCATAGAATCGAGTTAACATGTCTTATATACTAATGAATTGGAATTGTATTTTTGTAGTGATAGATACGCTGCAGTACTCCCCCGCCAGAATTATGTCTGTGATAGAATTCGATGAATGCATACCACTAGCTGATTCCTTGCTGTTTTGTGAGACGTCGGGAGAGCTGTATTAAGATCACCGAACCTTTTGCTGATCGTGAGAGCTGTGTTAAGTTCAGTAATCATGTGTTTGCTTGGAATTTAATAGACCAATTTGTTCCAATGACTTTTTTCTGAACTAAACGCTTAAATAAAAACAATCTCACGGACTCTGAAAACCTAAGACTAAGAAAATTTATGACGCAGAGCTATAATTTCAATCAGCAGTCATTCTAAAATAAAATGGAATTATCGAGAAAAAAAAATTAAAATCAGGAATTGAAAAGTAAAAGAGCTGCAAATGAATATAAACTCAAAGAAATTGGATAGAAAATCCTCTAATTCAGTTCAAAATATCAAAAAACAGTGAACTAGAATCGAAGGAAACAATTCGTTGAAACCTGGTATAGAAATAAGTTATTTCTGCATTAAACCAAACTTCCGCAACAGGATGATGCTATTATTGAAGTTGAAACTGTGGAATAATTTTGCTCTGAGTGTGGGAGGAATTCAGTTAAAAACACGATGCATTGTGTGCGAGTTGGATTTTGGATTCATGTAAAATATACCGGTGCAATGTCAAAAATAGAAATTGTTGCATAGTGAACTTAAAACATTGGACAAAAATATTAATTCTTACGAAATATTCATTGTCTTATAATGAATTATGTTTTTTTTCTCAATAAAAATAATACCGGAGCTTTCTAGTAAGCAAAATTTATGATTCATAATTTTTTTTTTACCTTTAATACCATTTATTGAAGTAGTAACAGTTAATGAAATGCAGTATTGTATTTCTTGCTTTAATATTAAACACTTGTTTTGGATTACTAACTGTCTATTTATTATTGTACGTAATAAATTGTTTTTGGAAAACTCCTACTTTTTTTAGGGTAAATTATTTTTTCCACTCTTTTCAAGCATTCTTTTATAAATTCGCCACCAGTAAAGGGTTTTGATTTTTTCGCTATTAAATTTGCTACGACATAACTTGCTGTAACAATGATAATATTTTGAATAGCTGTCTTTTAAAAAAAATTTGTTCAGACGACGTCCATTTTTTAGTTCTATGATTTCATCTTTAAGGCAAACGCCGAGATATACATCATGTTTTGTGGCATGCTTTTGACTATAATGTCGTTTCAAATTGTAGATGTTAAAAACAGTCCCTACAAATTAAAGTGCTTTATTATTCTCCTTAATAAAAAAGTATTTTTTTATCCAGTTTTCGTTAAAAACTTTTTTTTAATCTTCGATTTCTCATTTTTTTTGGTTCTGTTTGTTTTAATGACATGGAGGCCATCTAAGAAATTATTTTATTTAATTTTATTAGCAAATATCCATAATGAATATGAATTATATATACAAATTTAAATAATTTGATACAAGAGCTAGGAAATCAAAATACAGTGCAATATAGTTCATACAAATATGGTGATTCTTCAAAAATTTCGCTGTCGAGTGGATACACACATAATTCGAAACGTATATTCTCACGGCATAAAATGCTCACGGCTCCAATTTTTTTTTTAAATCGTAAAGGGGGTCACGAAATATATTTAAATTCCCTTCTGATTACGGTCCGGTTCTGGTTTTCATATTTAAAAAAATAATGATAAACCAGTACCAAACGTTGCACCCTAAGATGTTTTTATTTAAATTTTTATTTCAAAATAAATGTCAACGAATCGGTAATACATGAAAAACATTGCAAACATTTAATTTTTCAAATAAAAATGTGTAAATTTGAATATTTTCATAATTTGCGTTTTTGCCGGGCTTTAGACAAGCATGATTTAGAACTAAATGAGTTTAAAAAAAAAGAAATGTTTTGAAAAAATATTACCAACTTACTTTAAAGACAATGTATGAAGTCCTTCTACGCTTAATTTCCAGCACAAGATCACAGCATAGATTTTGTATTAGAACTCATGGCAAGACTGGACATACTAATTAATACTTAAGGTATTAAGGTTAATTAATATTTAAGTGAAGAAGGAAAAAAATGCTATAGATTCTCTAGTTAAAAATGCATTGCAAAAATCATGAAAACCAATTTGATTGCTTAATGGAAATCGCAGATGTTTCAAATAATCTCCATTTTCTCTCTGTTTCTGGCGCCAATAAAACAAGCTTTTAGTTTACTTAGTTTCGGTATAAACACTAAAAAGATTACGATAGCACGATTTTGTTATTTTTATATGCGTTTTTAAAACATGTGCATTTTTTTACTAGCACCTGAAAATGTGTAGATTTTCGTCATTACGAACAGTACGAATGTTAGATACAGATTAACAAATACAATTACATGTGCATTCGAAAGATACAATTTTATTTTATCGAACGTTAGTTCAAACAGTGAAGTTATCGCAAATTATCATCATTTAAAAAAATGAAAATCTTTCACTTGTTGTAATACATCATACAAAATCTTTAAATGTGCTGCATTTTGCTTATTAAGATAAAATAAATAAAAGCTTGACAATCTTTTGTTTAAAGTTTCTTTTAAAGAAATCATTAAATAAATAAAATATTATTTGTTAGAACATAATTATTCACTTGAATTCAAAAAACATTAGCTAATGTATTCTGAAATTTTAAAAGAGATTTAAATTATTAAATTTTTTTTTAAAAAAATAGCTTTTTAAAGTAATTGAAGCAAAAATTAACCAGTAAACGAAATTTTGTTTTCAAAAAAGTAAAATATGCTTGCATAGTATAAATTAATAATGTATCTGACATAAATGTTTAATTCAGTTTTTAAAAATGGAACAAATAAAGTAATAGCAATGCGATATCCATTAAATTACTCTGAATTAAATCCCTAAAAATCTAAATATGTAAAGTAAACTTTTATTTGAGTAAATAAAGAAACTTTTACTCCTCTTCTTTTGCTAAAAATATTACTGCCTGGTTATTTTTTATTTTAAATGCTGTTTTAAGTGTTTTATTGCTAAGTAATATTCATTGATTTTTTTTTTCTCCGAAAGCATTTGTCAAATTATTATGAAAGAAATCTGTAGCTTCGGGTTATACAGCTAAAAGTTGATAAATGGAAAATTCGCTCATAATTAAGTTACGTATGCTTAGTAATTATATATTTTGTGTGTACCTTTGGAAAGGGATTTTTTAAGTGGAGGGGGGGGGGTTCCAAGAAAGAGAATGATGAGTAAAACTTTAATTGCATTAAGTTTTTGTTAGTCATTGATAGAATTAAAGAAGTTTTATTTGAGGAAATATGATTTTGAAAAGATATCAAATTTAATAAGATAGTTAAATTTTTTGCTCATTTTCATATTTTCTGATGATTATGTGGATTAAATGAAGTGAGTTGAAGACAGCAAAACTGCATCGCTTGCGGAAAGGTTAAAGAAATATTGTCTTTTATATGTGTACACTGTTAGAAATTTCTCAGAGAAAATTGTTAGATAAAAATTTATTTAATTGTTATTTTACCATATTCAAACAAAACAGTCGAATTACCATAAATAAGACGGTATTCAAACTGTTGACTGTGAGAAAAACTGTTTACTTGCTGCTTTCATCTAATTTGGTTAAACAACCAGAATTATATTGCACCAACTAAGCCCTTGAAGTAACTTAGTTCATTGAGGCTGAGCGTTGGCATCACAATATTTCTTCCATTTCCTTCAACACATGAAGAGTTTACAGTGTGAACAGTGCACTGATCAATTTGTGATCCTGGAATACGATACTCTAATCCATACATAGATGGCAGCACCATAAAGCTGCTTATTACAAAAAAGACTAGTATTTCTCATCTCTTAGGATAAGTGAAACAACCAAGTAAACTAACAAAAACACATTTCATGGTTCTCATCATAACCTATCTCCAATGATTTCCTAACGAAAAACCTAGCTTCAATGCCCGATTAAATTTCTTTTTTACTGTTTTGAAACCCTGTTAGTTGTAAATGGTTAAAATATGGTATTGCTTTGTATTAATTGTGTTTTAGCCATACTAGTTGCAAACAGTTTAAAAATTGCAAAGATAAAAAATGTTCTTTACCGTAAACTTTAAGGTTAACTGGATGGACAGACTGCAGTCGGTTATTTTACCGAAAATTTAAAGTGAAAATTATCACAGTTTTTGTTACGTTTACGTATAACGCATGCATTGTTAACTTAAAATAAAGTTGTACAGTAATTGTAGGTTGTAGTTCCAGTTGGAGTTATTGTGGTAACCCTATTTCAGCGTGTTCTAACCCTAACATTCTCCTAACATCTGATCCCTGATTTAATTTAATCAGTTCTGACAATGCCGATTGATTGAAATAATGGATTTACATTTATGAGTTATCTCATACATGAAATCATATCCCTTGCATCAATGACACTCATAATTCTTTTTGTTCCTCATTCAATTAAAGAAATATATATAATGGACTTACCACATATCTGCTTATGCCTTGCTCTTTCGTGTATTTTGATTTTGGAGCGCTATTGGGTAGCTAGTGTGCGCCTTGAGCCTACAAATATATCATGTCTTATTCATGTTATGTATTTTATTTGAAGCCTAATGGTCTTGTAACTTACATTTGGAAATAGAGAAATAAATGAAAATATTTTAAAGTTCTCCCTAAAGGTAGTGGTTTTCCTTGAATTTTGATCGACTATATTCTATCTATGAGACATGTAAATGCCCTTGTAGTATTGACTTTGAGTAGAATTTGAACTATTGATATTGTATTACCGTTCATTTTGAAGGTTAGTTAACAAATATGTAATATTTTAAAATCAAATAGGTTTAAAGCAATTTTTCTCCTAAAAAATTGTGTTTTCGAACTTGAAAACAGCACATTATTTTTTAGAATAGCTGGGATTCAGATAAAATTTTCTATTGAATGTTGACTTATATTGGAATATATCATGTATATCTCTCAAAATTCAAAGCATGAACTTCAACGTTCTTCTATTGCACGCCATCGCTGAACTGAAGAACTAAATTTTGATTATTTCCGAAATCTACTCTAAAAATATTTGTCATGCATTGGCACAGATTTCTAGGAAGCTTTTAACATTGGGAAATGCAACAATTCTTTTATTACCTAATTACTGCTCCACATTAGCCCAAACGTAGTAAACTATTCCTTTTTAAAAAAAAATCAATTCAACATTTTCAACATTCTGTTTTCTTTTTCGATAAAGATAACTGTCGATACTGACTTTGTGATTTCGCTTGAAAATTTTCGTTTTATATCATCCTGCCATCCATTTTTTTTTGTTAATAAAAATACACCACGCAGCATAGAAATTAATCTAAGATTTCTGTAAATTATTTGGGACTTAATCGTTGTCCTCACTTAATATTCTTTTCTTTTTCTAATGAAACCACTGTTGACATTTCTGTTTTCTCTTATCCTTTCAATGTAGCAAAAAATACGAATTTTTAAAATTCATTATTTCTAATAGGATTATGGATAATCTCTTATTTAAAATTCATAGCATGATTTTTGGGGCAACAATTTAAGATCTTTAAACATCTTAAATTGTTACTTAAGATCTTAAGATATTTAAAATGCTTTAAATTCGCTTTAAAAATATAGCAATTAACCTCCTTAATTTCAAATAATTAATATTATATGCGATAATGAACATGCATGTTAAAATGAATTTAAACCTTTCTGAATTCGCTAAAATCACCTGACTATTAATGGAGAAGATAAAGCATGTGATTTGTAAAAACAAGAAAATGTGTAGAAGAATGTATCCTAAGAAACTTAATAGTGTACCAATATTATTAACTTATATAACCCATGATCGGTACCTATGGATACCTATATAACCCATTCAAAACCTGGAACGCAATTAATATATTTTACATCCACTCTAGGCCTGATGCACAATTCATAGCCTAATAGATTACTGGATGGTATATAACAGTTTCTTAATGAGGCTATTAGATATGAATATCAATTATTAGAATATAATAATGACTCCTTATTCGAGATTGAAGAAAATTCGCATCGAATGAAGACAACAAATTACGATGAGGCATCAATTTGATTATTTGATTCACTGTGGGAAAAAAGTATTCACGAATGCATGGCAAACTTAGTAAAAAAATAAATATTTGGTGCTTGATTAATAAAATAAACGCACAGTAGAAATGTTTTATGAAATTAAATAAGAACAAGCGTAAACCTATTAAATTGAAATTTGATTAAAAATGAGAACTGCAAGAAGCTCAGGAATAAAATAGGAGTTCTTATTCGTTATCTACAGAAGGTATAACATTATTATTAATGACAGGTTTGTTGCAATATTGAATGCTGTGTTTGCATTGCTAGTCGATTGCTACAATTTAGTTTTTTTTTTAAATAGCAAACTTAGAGGCATCTCGAAAAACTGTGTATTGATTTTTGCAAACTCATTTATTCATATATATTAGAACCCTCTGCTCTTCCTTAATAAAATACCTTAAAATACAAAAAAAAAAAAAAAAAAAAAAAAATTGGAATGGGAATTTGCAATTTTACCTACTTTTTGTAATAATGTTAAAATTTCTTTTGAAAATATGTTTAGAAAAAAGTATTTGCAAAATTTTAAAAACAGCATTTTGTATATTACAAACCTTGTTATCTTAATGCGTAAGTCAGCAGACTTTTGTCAATAAACATATTGCCTTCAAATGTAAATCAAGAAAAAACATCCATTATTGTTTCAAAAAATATCGCCGTAATATTTGAATCATGAAGAAAAAATAGAATAAGAGATCAAAAGGAAACGTGAAATTTTATAAAATGTAAGTAATTACCTGCAAAATTTTAAAATTGCATTTAATATTTTGCTTGCACAAATAATACTTTAGTGAACAAGTAAGTAAATTAGTTCTTAAACTAATCAACAGCACATGTAGAACAATAAAAACAAAAGAAAAAAACATTTAAGTTTAAACCAGAGAAAGAGGTAGACTCATGAGTTTTTTCTCTCTGGTTTTAACAAAAAGGAGGGATCATTGCATTTATGCAAATGCCGCCCCCAACTGAACGTCAACAAGTCATAATTTTTCGCATCACCCATAAATTCATATGCATCATTTGGGAAGCAAAATAGTTCACATCGAAGAAATCATTACATCTAAAATAATATTAAAGAAACATGCATAATAATTGCATTACATAAAAATAATTAACGTATTAATTACATTAAAACATCATGTTTTTATACTTATAAAATGAAAAGAAAAGCTTGAACAGAAGAAACTGACGCACTTGCTTGACGCTGCTACAAATTTTAATGCAATCCAAATTTTGATATAATTACTGATCAAGATATTATGCTGACCAACAGTTGGCGAATAGCAGTAAATCTGGACAAAAGTACGCTCGTATTTGTTCTGAAACAGAAATCCTACCTGTTAGACAGAATTCGATATACAAAAATGAGGTATAACATTATTTATCATTACATTATTTATCATTACATTATTTATCATTACATTATTTATCATTACATTATTTATCATTACATTATTTATCATTACATTATTTATCATTACATTATTTATCATTACATTATTTATCATTACATTATTTATCATTACATTATTTATCATTACATTATTTATCATTACATTATTTATCATTACATTATTTATCATTACATTATTTATCATTACATTATTTATCATTACATTATTTATCATTACATTATTTATCATTACATTATTTATCATTACATTATTTATCATTACATTATTTATCATTAACAGCTTATTTATAAGCAAAACATTATTTATCATTAACAGCTTATTTATAAGCAAAACATTATTTATCATTAAAAGCTTATTTATAAGCATAACGGTATTTACCATTAACAGCGTATTTATAAGCATAACATTATTTATCATTAACAGCTTATTTATTGCTAAATAAATTGTTTGTCAACACAAATAATTGTTCTTATCACGCAACAAAACGGAATTAAAGATATTTAGTTTTTAAAAAAGTTAAAGTTCTTAAACACAGGTAACGCTAAAAAAATATTATACGTATTTAATTACATTTCAGTAAAATGTTTATAATTTTGATTTTAATTAAAATTGTAGTTACACACGCGGAGAAAAAATAATTAATCTCACTAATTATTTATTTTAAGACATTAAAGTGCTTTTAAATTAGTATATTATGGAACCATACTTGAAACATTTAATCCTCACATTTAGTATAGTTTCAGAGAATTAAATGCTTCGCAAATTATTTCAAGGAATTTAATTATTATAATGCATAGTATTGATCTGAAAATCCTCTTTATGTGAAGATTTTCTCATACTGGGAAATATATTGTTTACTAAGAAGCTGATTTGGTTTTTCCGTTATCTTTTCTAATAACTTCCGTCAATTATTGATTTCATAAAATAATAGCATTTAACATTAATTTATAATCTGTAGCTCGCTTTCAGTTATTACTTAGGATTAAAATATTCAAAATATATATTTTAATCATTTGTTACGGAAAAACATATCAATATTTTGTCTTATATTTTCAAGAATTTGCATACGCAGTTTGGTATTATTTAAATTCAAAACATAGTAAATACTTTTCTATGCTTCAAAGGTCTTTAATGCTTGTGTAGTAGGCCATCAGTAGATGCACATGATTACTATCTTGTTGAGTTATCTTATCCAGATTAAACAATTAAAAAGGTAAGAAAATAAAAAAGGCGTAGAATAGTTATTATTTGAGAGAATTTTTATTGAACTGATAAATCGATAAGAAAATGCTCTTCAAAATTGGCCGCCCATTTTCAAAACTTGCCAGGCGTGAATGTAAAGAAACAAAAATGATTTGAAATGATTTGAATTTGTGCCTATTTTTGAAACTCCTTGAAACATGCCGACTGTTTTTACATGTTTGCATATTTTTGTAGCAAATGAGGTTTTCAATAAGGTAACATGTATTAAGCGCGAGTTCAGATGAAAATGTTTTTACAGCATGTCCAAAAAAGTATTTTTTATATCCTATCACTTCATGAAAAAAAAATTATCAGAAAGTATTAATATAAATATTACAAATCTTGGTGGCTCAAGGGCCCCTCGCAATGAAGTGAACCGGGTTCGAATCTCAGAGATGGATGTTCAATGCGAAGTCTGCACTCGGCTCACACCGACAACAGTGCGACATAAAATATCCTCAGTGGTAGACGTATCATTATTTAGAGTCCACTTGCCGTCAGACTAACCGTGGAACTTTTTCGTGGTTTTCCTTTTATCGCAGCCCAAACAGGGGTTAGTCCTCTCAAAAATTCCTAAACGAAGGTAGAATTTCTCCAAATACTTGATAAATGAGTTCCATTGTCTTCTGGATTGGGTTCAAATTTATAAGGCTACGGAGTTTAACATTGTAACTTAAAAACATTGAGTTTAACATCGTAAACTTAAATTTGAGTCAGCTGTTCAATGACGGTTCTAAAATTAAAAAAAAGATATAAATAATGCGTATTCAACGGAATTACACAGTAAAAAAACCGTTTACATTATAAAGTACTGGCACATCGGGTTGGTCATCCGTAAAATCCATTTTACCGTAATTTTTACGATAATATTTATTTAATTAGAATGATTCAGAGATTTTACGGTAATTATTACTGTAAAAATTACTGTATATCAGTTTTATTCTTCCCTAACATCTTCCGGGAGAAATGCATCATACGTTAAAAGTACCGGCATTCTGAATTCCGGTAAATTTTACCGGAATTTTTCACAGTATGTATATTTTTCACTTAATCAATATTCTGCCATTTTCTCCAGCCCCACCGGATAAAGCTTTCAGTAAATATAGATTATATATCTCTATTTTATTAATATTTTTTTCGAGGATCTGAAATAATGTAAGAAATAAAAAGCTCGATTTTAAACTTATCTTACTTTTTTCAATGATCCCAAAATAATTCGAAAATCGAACTTAAAAAAGAATGCGTGAATGCAAGATAGTTTTTCATTTAAAAAATATAGCTGAAGGGAAAAATATAAGTATTTTCACCAACCCACTGTCCACCATGTGGTTTGGGGGATTAGAGTCTTATCGAATTTTCTTTTTACTTTGCAGTACTTGTAATTATGGGCTTATTTCGTTTCCTTTATCCTAAGGAAACATATTGATAAAAAATATATTTCGTAGAAAAAAGTTTTATTAAAAATGGAGGTACAAAAAATTTTGTAATTTAATTCAGATGGATAAATGCTCTAAGAATTGTAATTGCAGTTTTAATGATATTTGCTGTATAAAAATTATTTGGAAACAATTGTATATACATTAAGCAATTCATTAGTCATCTGTGGCAGATAGACTAATGAATTCTTACAGTGACGGAAAACCGATACGAATACTTGATTCCCAATCCCTGATGTAAAGCGTTTAATTTTTGCTAAAATCCAATAGTAACTTTCCTTAATCTTTAGTTTAAAAGATAGATACTAATGATTCCCATAAATATATGCATATTTGATTCCGAGTGGTATTAGCACTCGCTCGTTAATTATAATTTTTTTTTAAAAATTAAAATAAATAAATAAATTTAAGAACATTTTAATACTTTATGGCATTAAACGTGTTGTAACAGATAGGCATATATGGGTATTGCTGTAAACGATACTGGGTCTTTTTAAAATTACTATCGCGTTGAAAAAATAGTTAATTAATTAATTTTAATTGTTTTCTTTAATTAATTAATTAAAGAAAATTAGAGGAAGATCGATACTTACTTTTTATTACATTCTTCTTAAGAAACTAGTTTATATTTAGCACCTTAAACATATCAGCAAATAATAAAGTGCCATCTAAAAACGTATACAAAAAGCGCGTACAATACATTTAACACGTGTACTTTTATACATATAAGCATACTTAATACGTATACAGGTTAGAATTTATAATGTTTTTTCTCAACAAGTACAAAATATAGTTACACATAGCTCTCTAAAATATGGAGTTGCAAGTTTGACAAAACATAACAAATTTCCTCAAAGCATTCATTTTTTGCATCAACTGTGTGGCGCAATCGGAGGATAAAATAGTAGATAAATGTGAAAATATGTTGTTGTTGTTAAATTATGCCTGTTTAGGCAGAAGGGGTGCGATTGTTCTTGTTTTACAGTGGCGCCATCTATGGTCAAGAATTCGATTTCTGCCGCACCATACGTCTCACCCGTTTATAAGGCGGACCCATTCATACATCCATTAAATCATCCACAGATCGTAATTTTGACCTGATTCAGAGAAAGATCGATCTCCAATCCAGTACCCCCAGAGGTTCTGATTTGTTATGGGAACACGGAGGACTTTTGCAACTCGACAGATTTAGCGTGCATCTGTCACTTTACTGCACGGGGAGTCTTGGGCCGTCGGGATTCGAACCCACGAACTCTCGGACATGGGCCCAGAGCCCTACCGACCAGGCTATCCCGGTCCACGTATAATATGGCTTGACATTCAGCAGAAAAAAAAAGTTTTGTTTTCAGTCAAACAGCGCCATCTTTTGAAAAACTGTGTGATAATTTTTGAAATTGAAGGATAACAATTATAGTTTCCTAAGAATAAGATCTCTACTGAGGAATGCATCTGAAACTTGGGCATGGAATTTCGTGTATTAAAAAATTTTTGAGATTTTTAGAAGAAAGATGTTTTTGCTGTGTACTCAGTGAGAACCAAATGGACGAACCAGGGAGAAGATGCCGTAACTTAGAATTCAACAAGTTCTATAAACAGCCTGATGTTGAAAAATTCATGAAAAATCGCAGAGAATCAAATGGGTTGTTCATCTGGATAAAATGCAAGAAAAATTATTTTGACGAAACACATGTGCACTAAATCTCAAGATAGACCTTCACAGAGATACATTGATTGTTTTAAAAGGACTTGACTGAAAAGACTTAAAAAGTCTTAGAGTCCATCCATGACTGTCGAATCAATAAAGAAGTGAGTGAGTAATTATTTAGGTTTTACAAAAAAATAATAATAATATGAGATTAAAATATTTAAACAGAAACTAATTAATTAAAAACATATTTGAGAATTAGTTCGAAATATAGTATGATGTATGTTTAATTAATGGATTGTTCTATTTCTTTACTGTCTTGGGTGGGTCTTGGTTTCGCCGGACATCTTTATTTTTTGATGACGGTTCCTCACCTAAAGAGCGTTAAGGTCTTGCTGTAAGAAGTAGTATATATGAACTTTTCTAGAAAGATTTTTGTACTTATTCCAAAAAAGCTTTATTATTTTTTGATAAAACAAAAATATCATTTAAACTTATTGAAACATTAAATTAATGACTAGTTTAGAATGTTGCCTTCAAATTTTATAGAAAGCTATATTTCGCACCAGGAAGAATTTTCCGATGGCCTATAAATTAACTATAATATTTTAATTTTACGTTTCAGGTGGTGAGCTTTTTATACTAACTATTTTGATGCTATTGTCTAATGATGAGAAATTTCAATAATATTAATCAATTAAAATAACACTCCCAGATAGTAAGCATTCTCACGACGAACATTGTATTTTATTTTTATTTAGTTAGCATTGAAAGATCGACTGATTAAGCCTTTTTTAATTTACGCTTCTTAGAAATATTAGCATGCAAAGCGTGTCACCATAAAAACTAATTAAAATTTGCAAAACAATTTACAAAAAAATCTAATTTTTAAACTATTTATAACATACACTTTTAACCATTTTCTTAATTCTAACTTTATCTAGGCTCTCAAACGCAACATTTTGTTTGTGTTGAAAACTTAGCAGGTCAATTCTCCCTTATAAAGTGTTCCAAAAAGTTTATAAAAACCTGCATAAATAAACGTTGTTTTAGTTAGGGTTAAAAATTTCTAAAGCAAACCTTGAAAAGGTGAATTTGTTTTAGAACGCTTCCTACTCTTAATTTGCGAATGATTCATTATCAAATTTCAGAAAGTTTTTTCTAGTCTTGTTTAGTAAAATAAGACTCAATATCTATAGAAAATGGTTGTTTATGCAAGTGTGATGGAAACCTCATAGCGCCTAAACTTGCATAATTAAATTTAACATTGTTTCAATCTTATTCTGCTATCTGGGTTTGCTGTTAACGTAAAAATAACTATTACAATTCAAGTATTTTAATTTTAAAAGGAATCCATCTGGTTCAATTATTCTCGATTTCAGAAGGTTTATCGAGCCTTGCTTTGAAAAAGAATATTTAATTTAGATTTAAAAGCGTTATGTAAGATTAATACGAATCTAATCACGCGTAAATCAGGATAGTTAAATCTAACTTTGTTTCAAGCTTGATGGTTTATTTGCTTATCATTTAGATATCTTGTTTATCTTTGTGATAAAGGTTATTGGCATTAAAATCAACCCTGCATTACTATCTGGGATTGATAAAAGCATAAATTAACTATTCCTATGGATTTAATTATTTTTCTTTTAAGGAATCTATTACACTGTAAAAAAATTCCGCATAAAATCAAAGAACAAAGTACTGGCACTTTGTAAATGCACTCATACGTAAAATCTGTTTTTACCGTAAAATATTATACCATAATTTATAAAGTAAATTTTATTTATTTAGAGTGATTTTAAAATAATTATTACAGTAAAAATTACGGAATATCAGATTTATTGTTCCGTAACATCTTCCGGTTAAAAAATTGATTTTACGGTACGGTATGTAATACACCCTCAGTGCTGGTACTTTTTACCGTAATTTGATTCGGAATTGTTATCATTTTTTTTATCGTGAAGCTTTACAAGAAACACTCATCTCTAATGTATATTCCACATTACGAAAGCTTGCTGGAGGGCTAATAAGTTTGACGCATTGCATATTAATACTTCTAAAATGATTCAGTATTTAGAAAAATATGAGTAATCGGCATTCAACATATATTCTTANGTGCTGGTACTTTTTACCGTAATTTGATTCGGAATTGTTATCATTTTTTTTACCGTGAAGCTTTACAAGAAACACTCATCTCTAATGTATATTCCACATTACGAATATTCCACATTACATATTAATACTTCTAAAATGATTCAGTATTTAGAAAAATATGAGTAATCGGCATTCAACATATATTCTTATAAATTTCATTTATATCAAATTTATTTATTTATGCCTTTTTTATACTGATAGACGAACTGAATAACAAATAGATTGCTCTTTCAAGGAAACAGACAACAAAACAACGAAAAAGAGCTAGAGATAATTTAATTTAGAAAGAACCTAATTGATTTGGATTAAACAGAAACCTTTTCAAGGCGACATTAAAATTGTTTTTATTAAGGAGACATGGGAGGTGAAGCGGAATATTTATTGAGCAGAAAGAGAATATTTTAAAGGGTTTTTAAAATAAGCAGTAGATTTATTTTTTGTTGTGTTGGGAAAATGAACTCAATATATTTGTAACCGTTTAACCTTGTGCACTCCACTGCAACTAAGAGGTAGCATCAAGAGCTACCACTTTGAAATTTAAAAACTATGTATCTCAATCTTACATTACCACTTTATTTTATGTTTATTAGCTGTTATATAGCATTGCGTCATGTATTTCAAGTAAATTGTGCTTACATTTTAATTTAAGAAGCAATTTCATGAGCTCAGAGTGACAAAGGTCAAACATACACTCGAGATACGGCGAAATACGCAAAAAAATAAAATTCAGTTAGTGGGTCCAATTTTTGGACCGGTCTCCTGACCAAACTATGGGGATCATATTTTTCTGATTGCGACTACGTTGTTTTGGGGATCAATAAATCGGAATCTGTCGAAAAAAAGGCATGTTTATTCAGGGAAAGTACTTTTTTTGTCTGATTTCGTCACTTCAAATAAGGTCTGCACTTATTAATTAGCATATGCGTAGTCACACCCTTAAACCATTAAGAGTCCTAGAACTGAAAGCTCCAATCATTAGATCAAAAGTTATTCAGAATGGACCTTTTTTTCGCACTTTACATTATGAAATAGAATGTTACACTTTAGCTAACACTCATTTTGAGGTCTTGCTTTATAAGCTTGAAGGTTGATTAAAGTTAGATATTTATGTAAATTAAACTCATTATTTTCCTTACTCAAAGCATTTACTCATATTTTTTTTTCTTAATCAAAATTCGTAACGGAAAAATATGAAAAATAATTGCGAAAAGTTTATTCTAAGCAAATAGAATAGTTGTTTCAAGGTTACACAATGTTTCTACATTCCACACTTCCCCATGTTTTCGGCAAATTTTGCTTTTTTTCCCGCGTGTGTATGTTTCAACTTCTTACTGAAATACATTATTAAAAAAAAAATCAAGATTTGTTGCAACCATGGTAACAGAAAGGGGCAAAGTGAGGTGAGTGGGAAAATCGAATTACTGTTTGGTTCAGTTCGGAATTTGGAAAAAGTACAATAAAGAAAAGTGACATAATGTGAGATCTACTAGTACGGTTAGAAATAGTTTATAGAAAATAAAATCTAAGATTATCAGTACTTTTTTATTTGATTTAAATTAAAAAGATCTATATTCCCTTGAATGATAGAAATAGTTTATTTAATGTCATTTAAAACTTTTTGTAAAGGAGTTTCTAAGTAACGATAACGGTATGAAATTAATATTTTAATTCATATTATCGAGAACATTTGTTACAAGTCTAATAAGATGTAGAACTGAACTCTGTTTCGTTGTGTGGAATCTCGAATTTTGTAATTAAGTTAAGAAGTTTCTTTTTCTGTTTTACGTTTAAGGATAATTTGCTCAAAATTTTTAATAGTAACTGGTTAAACATAATATACAGGGTGTTTATAAAGTCCCGGACCCATTTTGATGTTCAATAACTCATAAAATAACAAAGATAGATTAAAATTACTAACATAATTGGTTAGATAGACTCAAAAAGTTTCATGACCCTTGTCAATGAACTTCCACGTGTGCCCCATTCGTCGCACAGAGAATATCAAGTCCATAGTCAATTTCACGCCAGGTAGCGGCAAGCATGTCGGCATCAACAGAGGCTATTGCGGTTGTAATTCTGGCTTTTAGGTCATCAATGTTCGACACGATCCTCCTGTAAACATTGTCCTTCATAAATCCCCGAGGAAAAAAGTCCAGCGGCGTTATATCAGGTGATCAGGTGACCGAGTCATTGGGCCTTTCTCTTTTTTACAGAAAATACGGTCTCGTCAGTCGTATACTTAAACTTGTTGGAAAACTTCGTATTTCCACAACTAGAAGAGCTTCGGCCACATGTCTTTTTGCAACAAGATGGTGAGCCACCTCATTAGGGTATCATCATTCGTAGTTCTTTGAATGGCCATTTTCCAGGAAGATGGATTGGGCGAGGAGGTCCAATTCCTTGGCCATCCAGATCACCTGATATAACGCCACTGGACTATTTTCTTTGGGGATTTATAAAAAAAAATGTTTACAGGAGGATCGTGTCGAACATTGATGTCCTAAAAGCCAGAATTATAACCGCAATAGCCTCTGTGGATGCTGACATGCTTGCCGCTACCTGGCGTGAAATTGACTATCGACTTGATATTCTCCGTGCGACGAAGGGGGCACAAGTTCATTGACAAGGGTCATGAAACTTTTTGAGTCTATCTAGTCTATCCAATGAAGTAAAGCATCACTGGCTACGGTCAGTGTGTGGATGGGTGACCACTTGGATCAGTCTGCGTAGGGACCGAGGGTGTGCGGTATTGGTCCTCACTGTGCTACCGTAAAGTGCTCGACTTCGCGCGCAAGTCGTCGGGCTACCGAAGCGGGGTGCCATCCCCTCCGCAGAGGATCAAAATTGTGATGGCATGTCTTCGGATCATCCTCCGGGATGTTTCCCAGACCGTCGCCAATAGCCCATTCTGCAGCTCCAGTGCGACATAAATTAACAACAACAACAACAACTAACCATTTATGTTATTAATTTAAATATATCTTTATTATTTTATGAGTTATTAAACATCAAAATGGGTCCGGGAATTTATAAACACCCTGTATATTACTATTTATAGTATAAACAGTATATACCGTTTTTTAAGGAATCGGCTAAATATAACACATTGTTATTTAATAAAGAATAATGCAGGGAATTTAAAATAACTTTATTTATCGTATTTTAACAAATGCTTTACATTTTTAAATACTTTCATGCATATTCTAGAAATGCGTGACATCGAAATTGTAAATTAAATGGCTCGTAGCAAGAAACAAAACATATTAGAAAAATATAAATAAAAGTTTAATTTCAGACCTATGAAATTAATTAAAGTATTAAACCAATACAGGATCAAAGTTGTAAATATTTAAAATTGAATTTATTTTAATGCATGGTTTCCTGCAACATGAAGGTAAATATTTGAAATTTAATTTATTTTAATGCATGTTTTCCTGAAACATGTAAGGTTTTTTTCCGTTTCAAAAAAAATAATAATCTAAGAATAATTAAATAATTATATAGTCTTTTAAGACAGCAAACTAAATTTTTAATTTTTAATGTGTAATACAATGTTCATTGAAAATAATTTATAATTTAATGAACCAAAAATTAATGAGTCTGTTTCAAATGTTTCTAATTAGAACCAGATAAATTATTTTAAATCTAACGTAGCTGCAATTTTAGCGACGGTTAGATTGAATTGTGACGTTCATCTTTAAGAAAAGAGACTTTTTACACTAAGAAATAAAATATGATCAAACACTTGGAAGAAAAATTGCTGCGTTTCTGGCTTTATGGGAACAACAAAAACCTTGGTAATTTTTACCTTAGTGGCTTTGGTAATTATTTCAGTAAAATTAGTAATAACAGTGATATAATGTATAGGATGCAAAATATGCTGCTTTTATGAGATGCTTTTACAAGACGTTACAAATTTGGTAACTTTGTCTTAGAGCATGGCATCAAAAAACATTTATTCGGTTAAATTTACTTCTCATTATTGAAATATTTACTAAATCTCGGTAAAAAAAAAAAAATAAATAAATAAAATTAAAAAAAAAACTATAATTTTGGAAATTAGAAATTTCGATTAACTTTTACCACACGGAATTATTACCAAACGGATGATTTAAATATTGTGTATTTTCTTAACAGAAATGTTATTACCATAAAGTGATGTATTTTCACCAGAATTTTTTTCCGAGTACATAATTTTGATTAGCTCATTTTGTTTCCTGCAAAACATGTTAAGTACAATACAAGTTTCATAAAATCCGTTATCATTTCTTTTTCTTTTCAGAAGTATTCAAAATTCTTGATTTATGTTGTTTATGTATCAAAGGAAAAAAAATTGCAATCATTACCTTTCCTCAAAAATATTCAAAGTACAAAATGATTCCCTGGAATCTATTATTATTTTTCACTTTTTATAAAACTTATGATGGTCAGTTTCAATAAGAAGACTTTATAAACAGCACCTCAACTCAATTTTTTTCCCAAATCATTTTAAGTACAAAAAGTTTTGATAAAATCAGTTATCATTTTTTATTATTTGAGAAGAAAAAAATAAAAATTCATTACAGTGCTTTCCTGAATAAAAGGTTATGATTTGGACTTAGGGTTCTTCTAACATACGAGGTACACCTTAAAAAAAGTCTTTACAAAGATTACCTCGGTTCGTTTTGTCATCAAAACATATTTTCAATACGAAACAAAATATGTGATATACGTTATATTTTCTATCAGAAAGATTTTTCCGTCTTTTTTTAAACAAAACTTGGCCTTAAAGCATATTAACAGTGTATAAATTTAATTAGAAATGTGTGGTATCAAAGGAGGCATTAAATCTTCCAATTATCACTTTCTGCAATGCATGGATGTGAAATTAAACACAAACCACTCAGTTAACTAGAAAACAAATGACGTTTTATGCACTCTGACAATCGTATTATTGTTCCACAGATTTGTTTCTTGAACTTTCTGTAACTCTAAATTATAAATAAAAATTCATGATTTCCCGAAATGCAGATGAGAAATCTGGAAAGAATAGTCAAAAGATGACTTTATTTATTCCTTTCTTCAGAAAAAGTGTAAAATTAAAAAAAAAAGCTTTCACGTTAATGCGAAATTAATTCAATCATTATTTATACCAGTTCAGATATTTTATGTACAGTATAAAAACATGTAAGATGGATCTTTTCAATGCAGGAAGCACTGGCACATCTTCAAGTAGTCATGCTTCATTTTTAAGGCTTTAGAATAGTCTTCATCTAAACAAAAAGTAAAAATAAATAAATGATAATGAATTGATAAACATAAATATTTATTATAACAGAATACTAAATATTTCGCAGAGACGTCGAATTATACAAATATTAAATTAAATAAAGTTGAATAATGCTGAATATCTAACAAATCAAAACTATAAAATCATACAAAAAGTACTAGCAGCCTGAGTGTTGTGGAACTTTTTACCGTAAAATTTTACAGAACAAAATATAAATAAAACGTAATTTTTAAGGTAATATTTATTGTTACATATTCTCTGTAATTAAACAAATATTACTGTAAAAAGTAGGTATAAAATTTTAGGTAAAAACAAGATTTTACAGTAAAATGTATTTTGCGTTTGCTGCACTCAGGGTGTTAGTAGCTTTTACTGAAATTTTATCCAGAAATTTTCGCAGTGTATTTTTAAACATATAACTGCCTAGCACCTCAATTCTAACGTTAAAAATATTATTCCCATATTTTTTTTACTTATTTACTGTGTGCATCACGTTTTGATAAAAAGTAAGTGCTTCTTTTCTCGAAGATAATGTTATTTTGATACTAAAACAATGACCTTGAAAACTGTGGCAACCTTGTTTAATCATAACTTCTTTCATTGATATATTTACCTAGAATTTTATTTCTTTTCATATACATTTATTCCTCTTTTTCTACAATTTAATTCAACTTTTTATATACATTATTTCTTGTTGAGATTAACCTAACCAATTATAATACATTGGGATACATTATAATAGGTTAGGTTGTATTATATTGGGATAACCTAACCGTAACCTATGGAATTAGGTTAAGGTTTGGATAAGGCTGGAATTAGGTTAAGGTTGGAATTAGGTTAAGGTTAGGTTAACTATCCTTAACCCGTCCTTAACCTATTAGAAAGCACTATTTCAGAGCGGTTTTGCTTTACATTATTGAAAAAAAATATTTACTATTATGTTTTAATAATCTGGAAATGAAAATAGCATTATTTTAACTAATAAAAGGGTTTTTATAATTTAACCTTATGTTTAATATAGATATAGATCAAAAGATATCAAACGCTGAGAGAAAAAATTGACAAAACTACCAGAATATGGTAAAAAATTTTGGAAAATTTAACATGCTACCTTATATCATGGCATAAAAATCATTAATTTGTTTGAAATTAATTTTCAGTTTTGTTTCTCTTATATTAAATGTGTGGTAAAAAGAACTATAAATTTGAAAACAGGAATTTCCAATTATTTGTTACCATATAAACAGAAAAAAAATTACTAAATGAATTGTTTAAGTACGGTATGCTTTGGTTTTATTAAATAGAATTTTTTTGGAAGGGGGGTTGACCCAGAAATACCTTTACCATATAGCATGTTAATTTTATCAGAAATTTATTTTCTATAAAATATCAAGAACTCATTTTAATATCTTTTACTGAATATGGTAGAAATTTTTGTCCCATTGTTTATTACATTATAAGTATCCGAAAGTAATAAGATTTTACATTTAGGGCTATTTAACGCCTGTCTTTATTGCATAATTTGATTATGCGTAATTAAAGCACTGTCGTACCTACCTAAATCCAGGCCATAGTGTGATAAAGAGCATTATGAGCAACAGTAAGTTTCTGAATGTGCAGTTAGATGCTGAATCGACTTCTAAAAGAATAAATAATTAAATAAATAAAAAAACAAGCAAAAAATATAAAAAAGTAAACATGAAAACATTTCAATTTGAAAAAAAGAAGAAGAAAAACAGAGTATTATTTAAAACACTAGTTTTTTTTTATTTAATGGAAGTTTATCGTTTGTCATTTCTATAAAAACCAACAATAAATTTTATAATGATGATCCTTTTCTTCTTAAAAATTTTTATTTTTTACTTTTCTCTTTAACTTCTCAAATAAAAAGATCTAAAACAAGAATTTAGTACAAAAAAATATAAAGCAAAATCCCTACTGTTCAAAGAATATATTTTTTCATCAAATGAAGTAAATTAAATAACGTCTGTTGTATTTTTTATGCATTTCCAATTGCGCGTAACTTAAATGCTCCAATTAATTAATGCAGACCGAAATTTTAATCACGATTAACTAAACTGAAGGCAGCCGATAAAAAAAAAACATTTTCGAATTCTTTTAAATTATTTTTTAATTTGAATGTAAATTATTTCTTTTTTACTTCAGCAAAAGTTACTCGCAATTTCTTAAAATGTTTTAAGATTATGAATGGAATAATAGTTCAACAATCTAAATAGTTTTAAATTTAAATAAAATCCAACTGTACTATTTTAACACTCGAACTATGGATCACGTAAATATTCTTTCTGTTCCAAACTGTGACTTCTGAGAGTGAAAAATTAGAACAGAAATTTTAATTAAAATTTCTGATTTCTTAATTAAAATTTCTGATTTCTTAATTAAATTTTCTTAATTAATCAAAATTTCTTAATTCGATTAACTAAAATTAAGATAGCCGATAAAAAAAAATACATTTTCAAATTCTTTTCAATTAGAGATTAACCTAACCTATTATAATACATTGGGATACATTATAATAGGTTAGGTTGTATTATATTGGGATAACCTAACCGTAACCTATGGAATTAGGTTAAGGTTTGGATAAGGCTGGAATTAGGTTAAGGTTGGAATTAGGTTAAGGTTNAAATAATTTTAAATTTAAATAAATTCAATTACTAATTACTATTTTAACACTCGAACTATGGATCACGTAAATTTACGTTCTGTTTTAAATTGTGACTTGTGAGAGTGAAAAATTAGAATAGAAATTTTAATTACGATTAACTGAAATTAAGATAGCCGATAAAAAAAGAAATTCAAATTATTTTCCATTATTTCTTTACTTTAAAAATATTTTTTTTTCTTTTTCCTTTCAATAAGCATTAAATGCAATTTCTTAAAGTGTGAAGATTATTAACAGTTTACCTGAACTTACTTTCCTCTATACTTTAAATTTTAACCTCTTCCTTCTCGCTCCCGTGAAAATGACGGGGTGAGGTTTCTCCCTCTATTTCTCGCTACCGTGATATTGACAGGTTGGAGTGTTCAGTAGTAACGCGCTAATAAGGATAAAACTAATTCATTTCTTTTGCTCGGAAAACATTTTATTTTTCATTTTACACACCAGATGGCAGTATCAGGATATTTTTAAGGTAATTGTAAATAGTTAGTTTATTTTATACTAGATGTCAGCACTAATCAAATATGTACTACAAATACAAAAGCCAAAATAATATGCCCTTTTATGACCATTTTTTTGAAAATTAACCGAACGTTAAGGGGTTAATATACCAATGGTGATGAAAAAAGCCTACCATGATACAGCGTTCTCTTAAGTTTTAACATACTAAGATAACATGTAAAAATTTAGAATGGTGTTAAGTAAAGCCCGCTTCACGTGATACTTTCATTTTTGAGAATTCAGGAGAATCAATAGGATTTATTCGTGAATTTTACGTAATTTTGATAAAATGATATTACCATTGAGATGTTTGGTAAAAAAAAAGCTTTGGTATAGTTTACGTAATATTAACAGAATGGATTTTACTAACTACCCTTTGGTAAGATTCAGAATTAAATTTTACGAAATTAAATTTCAAGAATTAAATATTTAAGAATACAATTTCTGAGAAATTTTTAAAATATTTGAGAATTTAATTTTACAAAAGACTGTCTAAAGAATATTTATTATTTAGATTAATTGACGATGCAAATTTACTATTTAAATTTCGGTAAATTTTGGTTCTTATTTATGTAAAAATTCCTTTTTTTTTTTTTTTTTTTTTTTTTTTTTTTTTTTTTTTTTTTTTNTTTCAACCTATATACATTTTGACGCATTGTTGACATAAATATTATGTAAAAATAAGATATTCATTCTTACCAAGTAAAAAGTGGTTGGTAAAATATTAAAAAAAAAAAAAAACGAATTTATTTACTGATAATTTTACTTGAATTTTAAATTTTTTTGAAAGCCTTTTTTTGCTATAATTCGACGTTTTATTTTCACGTAAATTATAAGTATTTTTGACATAAAATTGATGGTTTTGTGCTACCTGGGCGTCATTTTGAGGGCATTATTCGTAAAACCCATTTTGTAGTAAAATATTATGCATGAATTTATACAGTTATATTTATCTAACAAGAGTAATTCAGTGATTTTACCATAATTATTACTGTAAAAATTATGGTATATCAGATTTTTTGCCCCGTAACAAGTTCCGGTAAAAATGAAATTTCCGGAAAAGAACCCTGGCTCACAGTTTGCCGGTACTTTTTACCATTATATAATCCGTAATTTCTTTTACGGTATATGAGTTATTGTAAAGAAACGGTTAATTTCTGTAGTTTAAATTAAACATTCCTCAGAGGAAAGTGTTGATTTGTGACTTTCCTCTGAGGAATGTCTCCTCTCTGAGGAATATATGTCATGTATTTTTGTGAGGGGAGACATTCATTCACAAAATGTCATATCAGTAAACAATAAAGATTCTCTTACCAATAAGTGTGATATCTCTACTGATAATGGCTACTCTACCATAAAAGGAAGCTTCACATTTTATCGCTAATCTCCCGTTGCTTAGCAGTCTCTCGGTTACCGGAATCTGCAGTGTTTTGGATGTGGCTTCTAGGTTTTCTGTATCGACAATAACTCCATGGTCTACAGTGGTGTCATTGTCATCAATCTGAAATAAAAATGAAAACACACAATTGATCTTTGTTGCTTTCAATTTATACTAAGGGGATTCAAGATATTCTGAAATAATTAGGTTCCAAATTGTGCCTTAAAAGGGTTTCCAGATAGTAGGGGAGAGTGGGGTCAATTGTAACATTTTTTACTTAACTATTTTTAACTAACAAAAAATCCAATATATTATTAGTATTAATTGACAGACGAGTAAAGTAGACTCTCCTCTGGTAGAAAAAAAATAAATACCTTATTTTAAATGTTGTTATATTAGTTATTAACAATTTTTGACAGTCGTGCACTTGTTACAATTGTCCCCACTTACGGGGTCAATTGTAACAGTTCATAAATTCAACTAAAACATAGTTAATCATACATATTATCATAGTTGTGATATATTTTTTTATTGATTAAAATAGTAGTGATATTTTAGAAGTAAAAATAATAATGAGCAGAGAACTAAGGGGTTAAAAGTTTTAATTTGTGCTGTGAAAGGTGACAAATAAAATAATGCACATGCAATATAATATAAATGATATAGGAAACTGTTGGTGGTTCTTCAAGAGTTAAGTAATGGTTTGTAAACAAAAGAAATGGGACCTAAAGGGTTAAACAATTGCAATTGAATTTATGAATTTATTTTCAGCTGTTACAATCGCCCCTTTACTTATTGTTACAATTGTCCCCAAGACGCCATTTCAGCTTCATTTGTTAAAAACAATGCTAGTTAATTGACATAACTAATCTTTTTTTTTTTTAAATGTTAATTAAGGTGTCCACTTACATATTCTGTTAATAATTTTCATCTGTTTAAACAAAATTACTTTGTAACAATATAATATTCTAATACCAAAAAAAGTACTTACGCAGCGTCAAAATATCTTTTGTGATGTAACTCTTTCAAAAGTACATAAAAATGGCTGACAGCAGGGGTGTACATGTAGATTTATTAAATACACCTTGTGCGCCACCTAGGAACCAAATCCAGAACCCGACACTCGAAATTTTTGCTCTATTACAATCGTACCCTGTTACAATTGACCCCACTCTCCCCTATTTATAAGATTAATTTTAATGTTGCAGCAACCTTTATTACTAAAACCCAACAAGGTTTATAAATGAGAAGCAAACAAACCATGCAAGCTTGAAACATGTTAAATCTAACTATGCTAGATTACGTGCGATGAGGTTTGCGTTCAGCTTCCATAAGCAGTAGTTTTATATGGAGATTGAATCTAAAACAACCGCGCATCATCATTAAAAAATGCTGCTTATGAGGAATTAACAAAACACGCAAAGGAAAAAAAATTAAGAACAAGGTTTGCAGTAAAAGCAGAGAAATTAAATACTTTTTTTTTCGTAAAGGTTTATGCGAACCTTTATTTAATGCTTAAAAAAATTAATATTGACATTGTAACATTTCTGCTTTGTAAGAATAATGATTAAGCAGTCAAACTTATTCACCAGTAAACAAAATTAAAATACAGCGTTTGCAGTAAGGTTTGCTTGTTATGTGGGATACGGATTAAAACTGGTATCTATGATTAGAAATATCGTAAGCCTGTTGGAAATCCTCTCCACAATGGACCAGTTTGATAACCGGTAGATTATTTTGATGCTAAATCATTAGATTACAATAAAACAGCATCTCTTGGTGTAATATAATGCAATTTTCGTGAACAATTATTATAAAAAAATACGATAATTTAGTTAAATCGAAGAATCAGTTCAAAAGCTCAAGGGTTGTCAGTCCATAATGGCTTCTCACCCCTAGGAGCAGATGGCATTTCAAAATATGGGTTGCTGTGCAATTATCATAGTGATGTCCACTTATGTGACGTGCTCTTCCCCCTTTTTCTTTATGTGTACGGATTTTAAAACGCCTTTATTAAAAATTTCAAGTGAGTTTTTAAACTTCCAAGTTCAGGGAGCACGATATAAGTTCAAATTTTGAGGCAGATTCAATTATGATAGTTAGATTGATGCCAATAACAATTCGAGTTTAGTGTGAAATAAAAATCGTGCATGTATTTAGTTTAAACCACAGAGATTTCAAATATTCGAATGTATCAGAGAAAATCAATATGGTTTTGCATGTCAAAACAAGAGGTCTAAAAACTTAACTAAACAAAGAAAGAAAAATCCAAATAATAAAAAGATAATAGATAACAATTTTAGAAAACACACAAAATTTCAACTTACGACTGAAAATACTTAGACCAACGTGTTGATAAATAACTTATATTTTAAAAAGAACCTTCAGTGGAATAAAAAGAGATAATTAATTAAACTTATTGCTTCTAACTTTTGTTTCCTGTGAGACTGAGAAAATAGATATTAAGTTTCATACATTTCAAACACAAAATAAGAGAAAATTTACAATAAATACTCCTTTCGCACTTTTACTAAATGAATAATTAAACAAATTATGCAGTCGGCGCACCAGAACGAACTGTTTATTGAAATATGAACCAGATATGGAAGAAGTATTAGTCTTCTAGATACACTTGGCAACTGCTCATGGTTACCTTTCTGCCCACATCTACAGCATTATCATTGCTGTTTGCCTCCTATGAGACAAAAGAAGCAAATGTGGGGACAAATAACACCTGCGTACTTGTGCTCTCCATAGAGAAACAGAATCGACAAGATATTAGAAAGCAAGAGGACTTGGGTTGATAGTGTTTCGTTTTCTTAGGAACTGTCCGATGCTTTATATATATCACGGCGAAACACCGAAATCGGTGGTTGTTGACTTTCCCCGGTGAATGTCGACAAACACCAAATACGATGTCTTAGATTTTCTATCTAAANTGCCCGGTATACCCTACACTGATGTTTTTTTAAGGTCAAGCGCCATTGCCTGGTATATATTTGCCCGATACTCCAAACACTGATGTTTCTTCTGATCTATCGTCAGTAAGTATTAAAATATAGAAGAAATATAAATATATCAAATAACTATATTAATATTAACGAATAAATTAATATAAATTTGGATATAACAAATATTTCGGACATTCACCAAAGCGACTATGTGATTGTTGACATTCACCGGTGAGAGTCAGAAATAAAGGTAGTATTTAGCAAATATTTCGGACATACACCAAGCGACTACTTGAATGTCGACATTCTCCAGATTTCGGTGTTTCACTGTAACACATTTAGTAAGAAAATGTCTTAAAATAAGTAACAATTTCATTATATTTTCTGCTATATTGTATTTGTAAGATCAAACACTTTTAGAAAATATGAGTTCATGTTTTAGAAATAAACAATTTGATTGTTAAATACTTACTAAAACTCCATTTACTACCCAACTCAATTTGGCAGCTGGTTTTGATTTGGCTGATGTGCAATTTAAAGTAACATTATCCCCAAAATCGTATTTGCCTTTTCCCCCTGATATGACTGGTCCTTCCATTGGTAAAACTAAAAAGAAAATATTTAATTTGAATTACAAAAAGCAAATATTATCAAACTTTTAAGGTGTTTACCATAAATATAGATCATTATTATACAGTAGTAGATGTTTTTTTTATTGAGATTCAAAACTACTATAACTTTTTAAACCACTTCATATAAGGAATATCATTTATTGCAATTACATACGTACAATTTGTTCTGTTCATTGTTCTACAACAAGATTAATTTTGAAATGTTTATCAACAACGAATTCCTGTGAGTTTCTACTATTATTATAATGCTATAAACTAATATGTTTAATGCATAGCAATACATCATTTAATAAAGAGTTTTTTTGCACATTAGTCATAACTTTTATTGGTATTTTAATTTTTTGTAATTT
The DNA here is from genome assembly GCF_043381705.1 of Parasteatoda tepidariorum. NCBI lineage: Eukaryota > Metazoa > Arthropoda > Arachnida > Araneae > Theridiidae > Parasteatoda > Parasteatoda tepidariorum. The sequence continues at coordinate 85,090,687 of NC_092205.1, read as the reverse complement.
TATTAAAATTAATTACATCAATTTCTTTGGTAAATAACTATCTATATTTTTTAAAAGTTACTTATTAAAATAATTTAAATAACCAGTTACTTAGAATAATAATCAATTGGTTGCATTAAATTATAAACACATATTGTCCTTACTACTCTTTTTAGCGACTTTTTTTTTAACAAACTTAGTACTTAAATATAATTATATTAACTAATTGTATCAGGCTGTTAGGAAGGACAACTTATTTAATATTATTGCTAATATTAGATGTAATATCTAGCTGATCAAACTATATTAACGTGCACTACTAGTAATAGTTAATGTTATGAGGAAAATTCATGATTGGACTAGTTCCAGTTTCTATTCTAAAGATATTAATCAACAGATGATGGCTATTTCACATTGGGTATACTTAGTTGCATGATAATTCTAAACATTATTATTAAATAGTTAATATACCCAGGTATAGTAAAAGTCTGACAATTTCAAATTTCAAAATTGATTATATTGCTTATGACAGTAATGTTTGTGATATGTTTATGATAGTAGCTAGAAGATTTAGCCTTTTATGTACAGTATCGAGTTTATCCGCATGTTATTCAATTTATAATCTCAAATAAACACCTTTGATGGACTTCTTATTCGATAGCAAACAATATAAAAATTCACTCAAACAAGTTAAAAAGTTCTTGGCAGGAAATAAACAAATGCCCGTAAATTTAACATGGCCATAAAAATAAAGGCCAGTTCCTTATTTTTTCCTTTATTTATTAATTTATCTTGAGAAATACAAAGCTACTAACTGTAAAATAACGTATGCTCTCGTAAAATGTATCCTCAGTATGAGCCTTGACGTTGTTTGAGACTCAGGGCGACGCTTTTGTTGAAGCAAGGCGAACAGTGGAACAAGGCGAATGTCAAAATATACGGGTGAGAATTGGGGAAAAAATCTAGTTACTTTTGACGAAATTTGTTTCCTCGAAAAAGTGACGATAGTTATTTCCTAAAATTAGATCGGCTGCTTAAAGACAATTATAAAATAAAATAAAAATATAGTTATTTCCTCACTTTGAGGAACCGCTCATTACCAGCATATATATCAGGAAACGGTTTCGTCAAAAATGAAGAAACTTTTATGAGATTTGAGAATCCATTTTTTAAAGCGTACTAAATTAAGTTGAATCAGCACACGAAAATTTTAATAAAAATTATTAGACGCAGAATGTACTAATAGTCTATTTCAAAAATCCCAAAGGTCACTTCCTCTACTACTGTTTGGCTACAAGAGTTTTAGCTCAGGTAATTAAATTCAACAAATACTACACAAAACACGACATTTACAATGTGTTGTGAAACCCGAAGTGACGTCAGAGTTCATTAAATGCTGCTAGCTATTTGAAAGCTTTCAATTAGAGGATATCAAATGAACATCAAATAATTTTCGAAGCTTTACCTAGAACAACAAATCAAATTACATTTTCCGAAATATCTTAAAAGTCACTCGTTGGAAACGGAGCTATTTATAGAAAATGCGCCACTTTTAATCTAATTTACATTACGAGTTGAATAAGATTTCTGTTGTAATAAGATTTCACGGTAAATGAGTTTAGTAAAGCAAAACATACGTCAAGTATTTACGTAAGGAAAATATTATCTCTTTATGTACTTTTTCTCGATTTTTGTTCCTTTTTTTCGAGATTAATATTTTTATCTCTATTAAAACTCAAAGTAGTTTAGGTTTTTAAAGGTTGTTTTGAAACATATATTACCTTAAACAAGGGTTTTTATAAATTGTTTAGGTTTTTTTCTTATTTAACAACCTTAGATATCTGAAACAAATAAACTATTACTTCTTAAGATTTAATGACTTTTCGAATCATAATGAAAAAGTTTAGACAGTAAAGATTTTAAACCCTTGTTATAAAAGTTTTCTTTTGCACGTCGATTTTTTGATGCGTAAAAAAGTTAAAAGTTTATTTTAAGGACATTTTGTTTATAATTTACTGAAATTACACTTCAAATGAGTTGTTTAAAACTTAGTACCGTAAATCGGGGCGAGTCTACCCACTTTAGTTTTATTTCATTTTCACTATTTTAAATTGCAAATAAATTTTTTTTTACCGGTGGAGGACTTAGTTCAGACTCTAAGGAAGATGGCGCTGTAGTAGTTTGATCCGTTTTTATTTATTTGGTGTCTTTTTAACCGACCTGTTCAAACGTCTTTTGAGAGATTTGTATTGAAAATCAGCAAACTTTTAGTTGGTGCTCCGTAAGTATATTATTATTATTACTATTTTCACTTTGGTTAAGTGATAAACTTATCTAAGACTAAGATTACATTAATTTTATATAAAAAAAAACAAAAAGAATGTAAGTTTTGCTGTTGTAAACAAAAAGCCAGAATTCGCGGGGCGAGTCTACCCATTCGTATTTAGTTTTAATAAAGCATAATAATATAATTTAGAACTTTGTTTATATTAAAATTAAGTCATTTTAAATGAATTTGAGTATATTATTTTAATTCTGCATTGATAAATTTATCATTAATAAGAAAATTTATAGGTTAAATATAAATGTAAATATAAAATATGTTTATTTTACCTATTTTTTCAATTTTTATATTACAAAATTAACTTTTTTTATTTAATGCAAGTTAAATAAATTATTATTTATAAATTATTATTACCTCCCAAAAGAATGGGAAAAGGATTTTTCATGATTCCCAATGTTTGAATTTCGATTTTGTTAATAATCTTTAATTATTATTATTTATTAATTATTTAATTGTAAATTTATATTAATTTTAATTTATTTTTATCAACAATAATCAGAAAAAAATGTTATTTTATAATGTTAATGATTATAAAAACAAAACTGTGATCAAAATGTGATAATCGATCAAATACTCAATTTGTGTTATTTTATGAATAAAAAAATGGAATATATAATAAAGTTATGAATTTTACTTCATAAATATCCTATATAGTAACTAAAATAACAATTTAATAGTAAAATTTGATTATTTACAATGTTAACATTCATTTTAGTAGAATGGGTAGACTCGCCCCATACGAGAGATTTGTCAGCAGTTCTATAAAAATATACAGTAACAGCGTAACTGTTAATATTTTCTAAAATCGATTTCACAGCTTTAAAGAGGGATAAATAGCGACTCCGAAACACCTATTAAAAGCCTTTTTTCTTTAATATTTACAAAAGTTTGACCACTTGAAAGTTAGCAAACTGAAAAAATGGGTAGACTCGCCTCGGTTTACGGTATGCGTTTTTCCTTATCAAAACTAAGATATAAGTTTAACGGAAATATTATTAGGTCCATTGAAATTAATACTATTCGAAAACTGAAATTAACTATAACTTAAAAATATTTTTTCTATTTGCCTTATAGTTGGAATTTGCCAAGTTTTTTCCTTTTGAACTCTCAAGTAAGATTTGAAATATGTTTTCTAAATAATTCATAAATTCTTGTCTTATAATTTAATCAATTCAATATTTTTTTAACAATTAAAAAGAATGTTATCTAAAATATTATTAAAGAGAAAAAAACGAAATGTAATGAAATTTTAACTTAAGAACTATTAATGGTCTAAATACTTTAGAACAAGCGTTACCTTTAACGAGAAAAAAAATGGTAAAATTATCGAATTGCTATGGTAATGCCAATTCTGGTAAAATGAAAATGAACCATAATGCTGGTTATCATAAATATTAAATGGGGTTAAATATAATATGGGTTACAGCATTTAAATAGTTCATTTGGTCAGTTTTCCTTTCATATTGTAACGGTTTACCAGAAATTCTGGTTTTCGAAATTATTGTTATTATTACAATATATTTAGTAAAATAAATACAAAACTGAAATTTGACTTTAACCTAATAAATGGTTTTCATGTCATTCTCTAAAGTTATTAATGTTAACATAGTTATCAATTTTTGTCACGTGCAATAATACCCTATTTATTTGTTGTTAATTTTACCAAAATCATTAGCGAAGCACTTCGGTAAAAATTACCGATCTTTTTTGTGTTCCCATAGAGCCAGAAACACGGTAAGTTTTACCATCGTCTGGCAGTTTTGACCAATACTTTATTTCACAGTGTGAAGTCTCTTTTTTTAAAAGTAAAGATCATAAGTCAATCTAAACCGTTGTTCAAACGGAAACTACATTAGATTTGAAATAATGAATCTTGTGACGTATAAATAAATAGATTTTATGTTACGCTATAAGGTATCATATTAAAGTTATCAAATTTTATCACATATTACAAAACCATATTCAATTGTTAGTTTTAGAAAATCATTACCATGCATTTCATTAAAAATTACCAACTCTCTGGTGTTCTCATAAATCTAGAAACCTAACCTATTTCTTTTTACAGTGTTGGATTACATGAAAGAATTTCATAAATCATGTATTTTCATTAATTTATGAAAATGAGAAGTTGTTGTTGTGGTAGGCAATTAAGGTCCTTGCTTTCCGGTGTCGCCATCTATGGACAAGAATTCAATTTCTGCAACAACCACGCGTCACATCCGTTTACAGGGCGCACTCATTCATACATCCATAAAAATGAGAAGTGCTTCACATAAATTAAATAATTTGAAGCAACACACATTGATAAAGTATATAAATGCTTATAAAATTTAAATATGCACTTACTAACTACATTCATATCTTTAACAGCTTGAACACAACTGTAAAGTGGTGCGTCTGTAGACACTTGACACTTGTACGTTCCTGCTGAGTCAAGAGCTACGTTTTTCAAATATACTACGTTGCTACCTGACTTTGATAACTTAAAAATAAAAATACTCACATAAATATATATTTTTTGAAAAGAATAAAGCTATATATTTTTAAATATTTTAATCAGTAATTTTGAAAACTTTAATTGCAGTGGAGTTTCCAAAAAACAAAAAAAAAAGTTCAGTTGCATAGAATTTGGGTATTAAAAAATTCATTTTAACAGTATTTACAGTATTTTATCAGTTATATGTTATTTTAACTGTTATTATTTTAAGAGTATTTTAACAGTATTGACAGCATTTTATAGTATTTTAAAAGTATTGTAACAGTATTTTAACAGTATTGTAGCAGTATTTTTAAAAATTTTTAACAGTATTTTAACAGTATTGTAACAATATTGCAACAGTATTTTAACAGTAATTTAACAGTATTGTAACAATATTTTAACAGTAAATTAACAGTATTGTAATAATATTTTAAAATTCAGTAACAGTATTTTCACAGTATTTTAGCAGTTATTTAAGTAAATGTTAAGTAAATATTATTAAGTAAATGTAAGTAAATGAATGAGGTTTAAGTGTTAAACCTCATTCAATTCTGCGCTCTACAATACAAATGTATCAATAGCCATTCTATAATTTAGCTAGCAATGTTAGGTGCGTAAAAATGTAAAACTAAAAAATTGGAATTATTAGCACGTAAAACTTTTATAACTTTGAAACTATTTGTCCATGCATCTCCTGTACGTGTCGTTCACTTCTGCTCAGTCAGTTAAAAAAATACACGTGAAACCAGGATAATTATAATTAAAATTGCCCATTCAAAAGTCTAAAAGGAAATAACCATCAGTCAGAGTGACCTGTTTTAAATATACGTGAAGTAATGGGAATTTGTTTTGATTAAAAAAATAGTTCAAAACTTGATTGATGGATTTTAATATACTCGACCAATTAGAGTCCTCCTAAGCTGTTAACTTAAAGACATGCACATGGTTGCTACACTCCTTGTTTAAATTCCATCAACGATGAGGTTTTGAATCGAGGTACGAAAAAATATCGGTTTTTAACTGTGCATAGGTTAATACAGAATATCATTCCAGCCTTTTTATCAAAAGTGCAATGTGAGTTGTGCATGTTACGTTTTTTAAAACATCTTATGACGAGTACAGCATCATTTATCGGTCAATTTTTGAAATATTATTATTTTTTTTAACAGAACAAATTCCCATTACTTCACGTGCATGCTCAGATAAAATTTTAAGACGATATAATCCTTTTAAAAATTTCTTTCATTAATTTTTTTTTTTAAAAAGGCAACTAGAATTATAATTACTTTGTGGTTGAAATGGTAAATTTGCATTTTCTTACAATTTTAATAATAATTATTATGTGCATAAACTTGTAAATTTTCATGTATTTTTATATTTGTTTTTTGAAACGTCAATTATAATTGCAATGGGGATAAAATTGTAAATTTGCATATTTTTTGTTTCTTTTCTTAAAACAAACCTTGCGTTTAAGAATCTCTTACTTTATCATATATTACCTAGCATACGTAACAGTTATAAGTTATTTCTGATACTTCCAAAATCTGCAATATTTCAAAATCGCTAAATGCTTTTCACATAATTTCCAACACTTGAGGTTTTTGCAAATTTTTTGTTCCAAAGGTAGTGAACTGAAGCCGTAGTTTTTAAAGCAAATGGAACAGTTAAAAAATTATCATGACTTAATAATATGTCTATCTGATCTTTTTATATCTTTTTTAATTGTTTGAATATAGCAATGCACAAGTTTCTTTGATTCGAATTTACTACTAATAATGATAACCATTTTCGATACCGCCATAAAAAGTGTTTCTGAAAATCTGAAAATTCCAGAGTGGTTGCACAATTATATGCAAGAGTAAAAATGTATTCAACCGTTTTCAGAAATTCTCTTTACCCTAAATTGAATGGTATTAATAGAAATAATAATTAAATGCTTCATTCTCTTACGTTATATTTCAAGCAAAAAATCTATTCTGTTTCACTGAAAACTAATTGAAATACATTTTTTCTTCACTCTAAAATTACTTTGTATAATGATGCATTGTTTAAACTAGATATTGCTATTATATGACAATACAAAAAGATAGACATACACACAAAGAAGAAAATATTGTATTGTGTCATTAATGTTTTTATTTTATTATTTTCGTTTGATTTTTTTTTACAAAGAGCAAGTCAGTTTTTAGTCTCAAGTCGAAAAAAAATAACTCCATCTATTTTTGGGTTTGAAGTATACTAAAAATAAAAATACTTAGAATAACTTTTTAAATGAAAATATCTTTTTTGAACACAAACAAAACACATTTTATGCAACTTTAACTAAGATAAAAACATATGTTTGTTTAACTTTAAGCCGATGAAAGAAAGAAAAAAATGTATTTTCAAAGGAACATATATTCAAAGATATTTTTCTTTTTCCTTTCTTTTTTTCTTCAATCACGCAGAGAGTAAATTGAGGTAAAAGAAACAAAATACTTCATATTATGTAACAAAATAGGAAACAAATACTGAAATGTGAACTAAGGAATTTTTTTTAAAAAGAATCATAATATGCTTCTTTGAAAGTTGTATACATGGATCTCTGATTTCCAGAGGGACAAATATAGCCGTGGGAAAGAGCTCGATTTCTCAGTTTTAGGGGAAAAAAATGTTTATATATTTTTTTCATGTTTTACATTTGATACTAAACTGAAAAAAAGAGGTTAAAATAAGTTAGACTGAACTGAAAGCGAATAAAAGTGTAAGTATAGTTTAAATATTTGCGTAGCATTCAAAATTCAAGATTTTGTGGAAGAATCTTTTACGTTCTTAGATACACTGCTCGAATTTTTTAATGCAAGTAGTATTCATATTAACAATGGAATTATAATTAATTTTTTATATCAAATATTATCTGAAAATCCCAAAAGTATTCTGAATATTAAAAAAAAAAAATAAATAAACCCTTAATTTCCCAGAAATAGTTTGAAATGATACTCAAAATTTTGAAGTGTTTACTTTCTGCAATCATTATGATACTTTTTATCGACATTTCTAAAATGTTCTAGAAACAATGTATGAAACCAAATAGTGTCAAAAGTTAGATTAGAAAATTTGTGACACTTTTTTTAAGTTTCAAATTACAGGTTTAGTAGTTAGTATTAAGCATACGTATTTTTACATGATCTCACACTGTAGAAAAAAAGGTTTCACAAAAACGAGCAAAAATTTGTCAAAATAGCTTTGAAACAAATATAGTCGTATTTAAAAATCTCCGGGTATTCAAAATAGAAAAGACTTATACTTATTTTTGAGCAAAGTACATAGCTGTTAAGGAGATGTAGAGGGGTTTTAAAATGCGTAAGAGGTGATGTGTAAATTGATGTGGAGGATGAATGTTCATTAGCTGTAGGCAAGATTCAAATCAAGATTTTTGGGTTCTTTTTAGGATGCTTAAGTCAACATCAGTAGTACACTCAGGGGTAGGGATTTTTGGGGAGATTTATATCGTGGCCTACCCAATGGCATATCAAGACATACGAATTTCCAATATCAATATTAAGAAGGATCTCTGTTTGGAAAATGAGGTCCCAATAATTAAGTCAAGGAGATCAGTAATGTTAATTTCACTTTTTAATTTCACTTTATCATAAAAACCTTTGAAGGGATTCACAATGGTTACTATATAAAGCATCCTACCTCTCCCTGGACTATGATAGTTAAAGCATCCAACTACGAACTTTGGTTCGAATCTTGTTGATAGCCAAAGTACATTTCTTCCTTCACACCGATTTTAAGAATCTGCATTTTGCTCTGGGGTTTTCAGATTCGACTATATTTGTTTTGGAGTAATTTTGAAAAGCTCTTTTTTTACCGTTCGAAAAATTTACAAAACAGTCTTAGTCCAAAAAGTCGTAAGTCCAAAACATTCTTTTTTCTACCGTTTGAAATTAAGCATCTACAAACATTACGCTTTCATCTTAAAAATAAATCTTGGACTATTTAAATTAAAGTTGAAATTTTTGGAGTGATTTTTATTATTCTAAAATGTAGAAGAAAAAACTTTTATTTCAAAGAAGCATTCGTGGAACACTAATTATTCAATGCTAACAATGAGTAAATTTCCGAAAAGGTAAACAAATTATTCGAAATCTCTAAAATCAGCAATTAAGTTTCAGTTGCTCTAACTTACATCGATGTCAATGCCAGGCTGAGAGAAATATACTGATTGGTTGTCATCTTTTGGTTCGAATCTGTAAAATTCTAGATCGTCTTTGTACCACTTGACGACATAAAGTTCTTCACTCCCAAGGTCATAGTTGCAAACAAGAGTGACTGACTCTCCCAATATGGCGGTAGAGGGAACTTTTAGTTCAGTTACTCTCACACTTTTACTCGAAACTATATCTATAATTCAAAAATTATGGAATTAGAAAAAAATTTGTAAAATATAACAAATACAACATTATTTGCATATTCATAATACTAAATACATTTTAGTAACATAAGCGTAATATATTGTACTTCACCGTACTTGTACTAGTAACTTTCTTGGTCTTACCATACTTCTACAATGCGCCAAAAAAGCAAACCACTCTAAATAACTTTTAATCTAATGATCGGATCTCCACGTTCTAGGAATCATTCTTAATGGTTCAAATGGATAACCTCAAATAGGCTAATTAATAAGCTCAGACGTTATTTTAAGTTGCGAACAGAAGCATACTAAAAGAGGTAGTCGCAATCATGAAAAAATGGTCCCCAAAGTTTGGTCAGAAGAACGGTCCGAAATGCGGACCTCTTAATGTTAATTTCACTTTTTGCTCCAGAAATTACTCATTATTATAAAGTGTAAAAAAAAGTTTCGTAAATATTTGTTTTTTTCTTATTTTACTCAACAATAGTAAATTTTTTAATTGTTAGGTATACAGGTTCTTACATAATTTTAAATTATGTAATGTTTGTATTTTTCAAGGCAAAATGCAAACTTTGAACAAAGTCGGTTGAATAGTTCCTGAGAAATCTAATTTTTAAATTCGACTAATTTAAATATTCAACATTTTTAAAATTAAATTTCGCAGGAACCAAAATATCGTCTGCACTAATTAATTAGCATATTTGAGGTCACCTCTTTGAACCATTAAGAATGAGTCCTAAGGCATGACGATCTAATCATTAGATCAGAAGCTATTCTAAATAATCCGTTTCAGTTTTTTTTCTTTGCATTGTACAACAATAGGGTGTTAGGTGACAGCATCAAATTTTGAAAAAAATTATAAATCGACTCCACTCTAAATTTTTAATAGCTAAATTTTTAGTTTGCCACATTTTAGTTATCTACATAATTGTACTGAACATCATTATACATCTTGCATCATTATACATAAGTGTTAATGCTTTATGTTATACATATAAGATCGTATTACTTTAGGAGTAATATATAAATTACTATTTATGCAATACAATGTATTGATTACTTATAGTTTTAAAAATAGCATATTTTTAGATAAGCTCACAAATTTAATAAAAAAAAGTTGAAAAAAAATATTGAACTATGTGGCGAATAAACATTTTTTCAAGAGTATATTGCTTCTCATTTCCTCAAACCAGTATGCTTTGTACAGTATTCTTAATACTGCATTTTATTATGACAGTTAGACCTTCCTCACTTTGAATTGTTCACATTATAGAGCAATATATTTCAATTTAACATCCTATTAATACATCATCTAAATTTGTAAGCTATTATCTATATTATGGTTCAACGACATTACTTAATTTTTGGCACGCTGGGTTAGAGTCCTTTTCGTTAACTAGATTTTCAGGATTTGATTCCTACACTGTAAAAAATTCCGGATCAAATTACACTATAAATAATGCTACTTAGCGTAACATCAACAAAAATAGATTTTACTGTAAAGTGCCGGAACTTTGAATTCAAACTTTTTACATTGTTGATCGGAGATTAATTCATTTTTAACTTTTTTTTTACCTTAAATATTAAATTTTCAGTAAAATGTGTTGGCACATTGAAAGCCAGTTCTTTTTACCATGAATTTTAAATTTTTTTCCTACAGTGAACCAAAATTAATTTTAATTCTACTGAATATTTCATGCACACACAGAAAAAAGCTCATTTTTATTATTTTTAAAAATGTTTTCAATTAAATATGTCACGAAGTTTTGTAATCAATAATACAGTTCAATACTTCAACAATATTGAAAGTGTTTCGATTTGCACCAAAATAAAAGAAATGTATTATTATGTGATCATTTGTAATGAATTCCATTCATTTATCTAACAATTCGCTCAGCTACAATCTATTAATATTTAAAAAGAACCTGTCATGTTTTATTGTATTAGTTTTTCCGTCCAATTTCCCGTTAAAATAATGCTCAAAACCCACGCATTATATTAACAAAAAGGTCAATTAACATTTTGTTAAAAATACACTGATGCTCCGAATAATAAATAATTTATTTGCGTAAAAAAACGCAGCTCGTAAGCAAATTAATCATCCAGATTCAAATTTATATTTGATACCTAGCGAAAATCTGATAAACACAATGATATTCAGTAGCAAATATTTGCACAAAAAATACGACAAAATTAAACAAATCTATGTAAAGCCATTTTCGACACGCAAAACCATTAGTTACCAATAAGCATTTTTTTTGCTTCTAATGCCTTAAGTTAATGATATGTAGTTTGGAAAACCATTAACTTCTGAATGTGTAATACCCGGGGATAAATTTCAGCCTGACATTAAAAACATTTTTTTGATTTATTAAGGTATTTATTAATGGTAATAATGTACTTTAAATGCTTTCATTTTTAAGTGCGGTTCTTTATGTGCTTGCTGAAAGCTCTGACCGATAAAAATGCGAACAATGAGATATTTATCAGAGAAAAAATAATTAATCATTTCCTCCAAACTATGTTATTTTACCATTGATAAATCTGATTCTACTTTTTTTCTTTACATATTTGCTTTGATACATGGAATTCATAAAAGATAATAACAAACAGAAAATTCATAAATAAAAATGTTTTATTAAGAAATAAGAGTACCTTAAGGCCTTAAATTATATACACTTTTTTTTTATTCCTTTGTCTGTCTTCGACTATGGGTATAACATAATTCAACCCTTTCTACGAGTACAAAACCCAAGATAAAAAAAGCTTTTAAAAGTTCAGAAACAGTTTTAGCAAAATAATTCATAACACGAAATGTAAAATGACAAATGTGACAAAAATGAATGACTGTTGAAATGAAAAGTTTGAGAAAAGAAAAAAAAATGGCATTTAAACACTATAAATTAAGTATAATGTGTGTATAATATTTTAAGAAGGATAATTCATCCAACCTTTAAGTATACGAAGGCTACAATTATTCTGACATCGATGTACTGTCTACTTTGGCATCCTGTCCTGCATGAATTATCTTTATGAGTTTGTGAATTTTGGCAGCTTGCTTCCACAAAAGCTCTTTCTGGAAAAATTCGTTAGTTTTTGTGGCCGGTAATCCTTAAGAACTATTGATGGTCTTATGAATTCGGATCAATGGTGGTTTCAATTATTCTTTTGGTAGGGAATGTTTTTTCCTTAGAAAATAGTTTTAAGTAACCAATTTAATGCATCTTTGATGTTCTATTGATTCATTTTGACTTGTGCTGGGTCCGTTAAAAAAAAGACTTATATTTTCTTTTTTATGCGCAAAGCCCTAGACCAGGGGTGGCGAACCTTTATACACCAACGTGCCATTTTCTCTAAAAAAACTGCTTGATGAGGTCATAGACGTGCCGTCAAATAATTTTGACTTCGTGATTATTGGGATAATAATACTAAATACTATCAACTCAAAACTTTTCATTTACATTAAAAAAAAAAAAATACCTTTCGCAATGTCTCAGTTATACACGTAATTCAACTTAAAGTAACATCATTGTGACTTCTGTTGTTGCAGATTAGATGACCAATAACTTATTGTTAGGTGTTAGTTTAAGCAGAACTGTTGATTGTTTTGCTAGTTATTTATTGTTAGCTTGTTTTCGATGGTTATAAATTTTTTTTTGCCATTAATTTTTAATTTTTTTATTAATAATTGTTTATTATTTTGTTTGTTTTTGTGAAATTTAATATAATTGTTACATATGCTTCATAGCGTAATAACATTTGTGTAATAACAATTCATAGTGTAACAACAATTCTGATCGGTGGAGTGCCCAAAATATTGTGTCGCGTGCTATAAATGGCACGCGTGCCATTGGTTCGCCATCCCTGCCCTAGACCAAAAAGTATATAACCTATGATTTCCTTGTTTATATTAACTTGCTTAGTTTGGCTTGAAATGACGAATGGTAGTAAAGTACGTTGCAGATTTAATTTGTGTGGAATTAGATATATAATTTTGCGAAATCTAATTGTTTTTTATTTGAAAAAATGTCTTAATATAATTATTTGATTTTGACAAGCAATATATTTGTCACCCATATGCGTATTTTTCTAAATAATTTCAATAGATTATTTGATATTACTAAACGTTACTAAATAAAACATTTCTTGCACAGAATATAAATTTTTTTTTGGCATTTAAGTTTTCAAATATGAAAACTGTGCTTAATTTTATTAAAATATAGTGTGTATTAAAAAAATTCTGAATTTTTTTTTCTGAATAAAAATAATTGTTTCTTCTTTTTAGAATTTTACCACATCAACATTTAGTTTGTCATATAAATAAATTCAGAAATAAAACTTTAGTGTTCCATTCTTGATTAGGAGTGAATTCAATGCAATATTTCCATATCACAAGTTAAAAATTCATATTATTTACAAATATAAAATTATTTTTTTAACCTTCTTAAAATAGAAATATAATTTTTAATTAAATGGATTTAAGGGGGACTTGTATGTCAGTAAGAAATTTTATTGTTTTTATTACTTATTTTTTAAGAAAAAATTATAATGTTTATCGAATTTGTTCAACAAATTTATTACTTCTAATTTCGAAGTAACAAAGTTTAAAAATATTTGATATTTTCAAAATTAACATAAATAAAAATTCTTCTTATATAAAAACATTTATTTTCGATTTCCTCATATTTTTAGCGTATTTCTCAATTTCTGGATTTTTTAATGCATTTTGTAATTTTTTCATGCATTTTAAAATTACATGTAAATTAAAATTTGTTGCTTTTCAGTTTAAAAATATGTTTTCTTATATTTTTTAATGAAATTTAAGGTTACTTTGAATTTTTAATTTTCTCGAAATGCACCTCAAAATCGTTACTTTTTAAGTACTTATACTTTTACTTCTACTCTTTACTCGTTACTTTTTAAAATTAAACCTACTTTTTACTAGTGACTTTTGCTCAAAGTACTTGTACTTTTACTCATTACGTTTTAAAAATAGCTTTTCCATGTATGGATTATTATGTCCACATTGAAGTACTCACATGGGAGTGTTTTGATATCAAGAACAATACTTTTCTTCCATTTGGATTCACAAACACTGAGACCCGCACTTTTTTACTTGTGATCATCTTATTTGTGATCTGAGGTATTGAACAAGGCTCATGCGGAAAAAGAGCACTGTGAAAAATTCCATGTAAAATTATAGTAAAGAGTACTTCAGGGCATCAGAACTTTTTTAAAGGAATAAAAGGGACTAAAGTTCTTGTGAAGAGTCCCTTTATTGATTAAACGATGTAATGAAAGTAATAGATCAAATATATATAATATAAGCAATTTTCGATAGAATTGGAAAGCAAAGTTTTGCAGAAGGGATTGGTATTTGCGTATTTAAACAAATAAACAGTTTTCTTTTCTCTCAGAGGAGCATTGCCATTAAAACATTTTAAAATGTAAATAAAACAAATACTGACAAAATAAAATCCTTAATTTTGTTTGAGTTAGGAGAAACAAGTTAATATCGTCTTTTTGTCTCCATATAAAATAGCGGTATTGATATTTAATATGATATACACAGTTTTTTTAGATATCTAAATTCTAATTGGCTAAATAACTTAAAATTCCCGGAATTCATAGATACATGTTTTGCTTCTCGATTACATGCCATGCTGAAGCGTTTGCTCAGAAAATGAGACGTTGATATATATTTTTATCGTGCTGAAATTAGAATATGGCGTGAATGCTTCTTCCTTGAATAACTTTTGTTTGCAAAACTAGTTTATTTATACAGCAATCGATTAAAGCGGTCACAATACCCTCGCCAATTGTGTTGATAATTTTTTTGCATTCACCTCAAAAGAGATATTGTTGCTATGGTAAACAAAAAATAAATTATTCTTTAGTTACCACGTTTGCTCTTGGCTAAACAAATTTTAATTTTCTGCCTATAAAGGCCTGTAATTTTGAAGCATTTATCAGTTTGAAATACAATAAACAAAATTTTTAATATCACATTTACTTAAAATCAATAATTTATATAGGGTAATAATAATAGTGGAAATAATTAAGATGATCACCGTAAATATAATTCGTTTGATTAATTTATTTTATCGTACAACCGGCGTTGAACAGCAGATAAAATTCTGCGTTTACGACTATCAACGTTCGATTCCGCAGCCTTGTAATTTTGACCCTGATCCAAAAGATTAGGGAAATCCTTGATCATACTCGGGAATAAACTTGGATATTTCTGACTGAACTAACCCGCGTTTACGTTACATGGAGGGGTAAACTACGAAAACCTCCCACAGTTAGTCCGACGGCAAGGGTATTATAACCTATGATCCGAAAAAAAACATAATTTGCTCGTTTTGCACACATTTTTTCCCAGGCACTAAATAATTAACAGTAAGAATTATTTCGCGCCTGGTAACAAATCTGTCCAAAACCAGCAAATCATGTTTTTTTTTAAATAAAATAATTGTTTATTTTCTAAAATCCTCAAAATTTTGTAATTAAATATCAACCTTATTATTTAAATCTTTGAATCATCCAGTATTATATTATTACTTTAATCGCATCCATTTTCGGGCCAATAAAGCAATTAACATATCAAACGTGCATCATTACTGCAATAAGAATGCATAATTAAAAGGATCCATTTATTTACGCTTTCGTGTCCATATTTTGCAATTTGGCAATTTTATTACGTAAATATTTTAAATCATTCTTGAAAGATTCCGGTCCGCGTAAGTTTATTTGAATTCGCCACTCGCTTCATAGATTTCGTTTTGTGTTTTGATCTGTATTTTCGTTGCATTTTTTTTCTGTTTTTTTTTTCTTGATATATGTTTCATTTCGTATATATTTTTTTTCTTAATATGTTCTATTTTCTTTTCAATTTCTTTAGTGCTCCTTACACTATTGTATGATTCATTTTGCTTTGGCTTTATTGATCTAATATTAGTTAGCACTCCATTTTGCGCATATAATCGTGTGAGCTGATAAAGTCATTATGTCTTTTCATTATTTTGTTTTCCGGCTTTATGATATTTTTTTAAATAATTTTTATTCTTCTCTTTTCTTTTCTAAATCTTCAATATCTTCATATATATATATATATATACACAAACTGTAGTTTAACTCATTCGAAAACTTGGGTTGAACGTTGCTTTAAGATTTACTTCATTGTTTTCTTTAAACATTAAAAATTTAAGACCCGGGAAAATTAAGCTTTATAGGAGGCTTTCAAATGCTGGTCAAACAACTTGTTATAGAATTAATTATTCAACTTTCATAGCATGCAGAAAGTTTTCATTGTTAACTTGAACATCATGCTTAATGTTTGAGTGAATCCTTTGGGAGTAGTAACAATAGCTAGACTTTTAATTTAATCTTTGTTACCTTAACTTAAATATTAAGATTGGAAGTTTCCTCCCATTAGAGAAATTGAAATAACTAATAACACATTTTCTTTTCCCATAAAAGTTTTTTTTCCTAAGAAACATACTTAGCTAAAAATTCCGGATCAAATTACAATAAAATGTATCTGTATTCAAAGTGCCGGTACATTTTACCATAAAATGCCTTTTTTCCGGAGCAAAGAATATTATATACCGTAAAATAGAGATCTAATATTTTACGGTACAATGGATTTTAAGACAAAATGGTTATATATTTTTATAGCTTTATTTAAGCAAAAATTACTTTCTTCTGTAAAATTTTTTTTGCATACTTTTGATGGTTAATTTTATATTTGACTTATCATGACTTACAAATAAGGAAAATTTACGAAGTTGGGCAGTAGGAACAGTATGACGAATTAGAATGCGTCAAAAACTTTTCGAATCAATATGTTTATTTCGTTTAAACTTATATTTTAGAAACTTGCTTAGTTCAACTTAAATAGTTTAAAGCATATGGGAATTGATTTCAAAATTGTACCTATTGTTTCCTAATTCATCTAGAGAATAGAAAATTCTGGAAGGTATATAATGTTTTTGTTGCCAAAAATATAGCCAAAACGTTATTCTTTTGCTCTTAAGTTTGGAAACTTAGCATGGTTTTTCGAAGTCTTTTCGCCAAGGAAAAAGGCATAAAGAAATCAAGAGTGAAACTGTGACTTTAAATTATATGGGCAATCTTGTTGTGGAGAATTATCTAGTCTTCAGAGAGAACAAATTTAAATATTTTAAAAATTACTAAACTTTTTTAAAAACACCAACTGGGTGACATTTTCCCATTTAAAAAGATTTATCAAAATCAATGCCTCATTCTCATATTTTGCAATTTTGTATGAGCCAGATAATGCAGTATTGAAGTGAATTTTTTAGCATTAAAATATTGGAACAAATGTTTTTCCTTTTCTTAAAACTGTGGCTTTTCTCCATAATGACGTTTTGCGCCATTTTCAGAACAAGCCTCGAAGGTGCTGGCAAAAGATAGGTTAAATTTGCTTGACAGTCATGAGTAATTGTCCCAAACTTAATTCAGTAGTGAAAATATCAAATTATATTGAAATTAAAATGAAAATTATCCGTGCATAGTTTCATCAGATGACGAAACCTTTGAAAAACAATCTTTTAAAATAACAACGAATTCATCATTTTTGCCTAAAATATGCAAGAAAATTCAAATTTTATCTGAAGGAGAATTTGACACTGAACACTGCAAAATTAATAACGAAATTTCGTCGTACTGCGTATTTAATAAAAATTGTACAATTACATAAAAATAGAAGCTGTTGTTTTGCTGCAAAGCACATTGTTATGTAGATAAATCTGCTTATTTTCAAATATATAAAAATTCAACTGTCAAAAAAGGCTTAAAATATGAAAATTAACGCCAATTATATATTTGTAATTTAATATAATTATAACGCCAATTATTATACCAATTATATATAACGAATACCTGTTCTTAGATAGCAGTTTTCTTTCATCATCCGAAATTCTTATAAAAACTATTATTCTACTCGTAATGAAATTACCTCATTCTCCGGTGTACCCATGGAATCTTCTTCAAAATTTTAGCGAGTGGGGACAAAGGGTTGAAACGATAGTAATAAAAGAGATAATATACTCAAGAAAAAAAAAGACTGAGAATCTCTGAAACCATAAGTGAAAATGCTCAAAACTCACGAAAGATTAGGGAAAAAATCGATGCAGTTAAAAGTATTTTCAGAGTTTGTTGTTGACTAACATACCAATGGTGTCAGGACTGAAATTATTAGAAAAGAAGTTGGGTACTACGCTTAGTAATTTGAGCGTTTTTAACTCTCCTTTAACTCTCTTTTAACTCTCCAAAAACGAAAAGGATCATTATCCCCCATCTTCGTAAAAAAAAAATTCTCCAAGCGTCTAGTGAATTCTCAGCTATTTCGATTTCTAATGCATTAAGAACCCAGAAACTACTAAAAAGGTATATTATGTTTTTGCAGCAAAACATTTAGCCAAAGCGTTTTTCCTATTCCTTTAAGTTTCAAAAGGTAGGTAGGTAGTTACTTTATTTACGTCACACTAGAGTTGCACAAAGGGCTATTGGCGATGATCTGGGAAACATCAATGAGGATGATACGAAGACAAGTTATTGTAATTTTGATCCTCTGCAAAGGGGATGACTCCCCTGCTTCGGTAGCTTGCCGATCTGCGCGTGAAATTGAGCACTTAATGGTAGAACAGTTTAACGAGGATCGATACCACGAACTCTTGGTCCCTACGCAAGCTGATCGAAGTTTTTCCCCTCCCACTTACAGACCGCAGCCAGTCATACCTGACTTCAGTGTTCTACTGGGAACCGATTCTTTACGAACAGTCCTCTGCGGGACAAGTTTGAAAAGTAAAACTGATTCGTGGTAAACTAAACATAATTGCAAATTCCTTATTTTTGCCAAAAATAAACAAGAAATGCATATTTTCATTCAAAAAATATTTTTTATTATGTACACTGTTACGAAATCTATATCGTAATAAAGTATTGGATAAAATTCGAAAAAAATATGACTATTTTTAAGAAATTATTATAAATGGTCAAAAAATGGTGTGTGGTCAAAAAACAAATCTAAAGCTTTATCTCTCAGATAATGAACCTTAACTTTAACAACAAGGAATAAAATGGGTAGGCTACGTTATCTGAATGGACGAAGACAGTACTAAAAAAAGAGTTTTCAATGTCAGACTAGTTGGCTCACGAAAAGGGGCCGAATTCGAGATGAATAGATAATCTAGAAAAAGACCTTTTGGTCTTAAAACATAAAAACTGGAAAACACTTGCAGGAGAAAGGTCAGCCTGGAAAAAAATATCTTGAGAAGGCCAAGGCCCACCCTGAGCTGTCGAGTCATTGATGATGATGATGATGATGATTGAATTACATACCAATGGAAATTTTTGTTTATTGAAAAGTATATGTTATGTGTAAAAAAATTAAATTTTCAAATATTAAAAGATTGAACTGTAACAAACGAAAAAGCTTACAATATAAATCTTATAACACCAATTATATATTTATAATAACAAATATCTGTTCTTAGATAGCAGTTGTTTTTTTCATCATCGAAAATTCTTACAAAAACTATTCTACGTTCGAAAACTCTTAACGAAATTACCTCTTTCTCTGTTGCACCGATGAAACCTTCTCGAAGAATTTAACGAGTGGGGAAATCTACTTTAAAACAAGAGAGGGTTGAAAAGATAGTAATAAAAGGGAAGACACTCAAGAACTAAAAAAAGATTGGGAAGTTCTGAATCTGCAGGTAAAAATCCTCAAAACTCACGGAAGATTAGGGGAAGAAATCGATGCAGTTAGAAGTATTTTTGGAATTTGCTGTTGACTAACATACGAAAGGCGTTAGGAGTGAAATTATCGGAAAAGAAATTTGGTAATACGCTTAGTAATTTGTGTTTTTTTACGTGATCTCTTAATTAACCTGGTAATTTCAAGAGACGTATACTTTTTCCTCGAAGCAAGTATTTGGGAGAATCTTTCGAGATTTGTTTACATTGTGTTTCGAATTTTTTTTAATTGAATGTGTAATACTTAGAAAGATTTTATTTTTCCACTGATTTTTTTAAAGTTGGTAAGCATGTGAAAGTATTTCTCTTCGACACTATGCTTTCATTAAGAACAAAATGGTGGTAACTAGCCTTTTTTGCAAAACACCTGAACTGTCATAAGAATTTTGTGATTTTTTAAAGTTAGACACTGTTAGTTTGTAAATTGCAATTCAATAGTCATCTTTTTTTTTACAAAACTATTTTCATTTTACTTTTT
This sequence comes from Parasteatoda tepidariorum, assembly GCF_043381705.1. Taxonomy (NCBI): domain Eukaryota; kingdom Metazoa; phylum Arthropoda; class Arachnida; order Araneae; family Theridiidae; genus Parasteatoda; species Parasteatoda tepidariorum. The sequence goes on along the minus strand of NC_092205.1, from coordinate 85,070,223 downwards.
TTAAGCAATCCCGTTACCAAAACATCCTTTGAATTTTTTAAGTACACTAACTTTTTTTGTCATTTTATTAAACTTTGGTTTACATTTATTGTTAAAAAACTAAATAAACATGGATACCGAAATTTTAAGTGGGCATAGTGTATTAAAAAGATATCGCTATGCATGTGTGATTAAAAAACTAAACAAAAACAGTTTGTTAATGTTATTAATTTCTTTTTAAATAGTGAAAGCCATTATTATTATAATTTACTGAGTATAAAATTTAAAAAATATTTTTCTACGGGCTTTTTACTATGATTTGTTTCAAATTTTACAACTAAGTACCTCAAAATATAAAAAAATTAAATGCATGAAATTTAAAAATTCTTAATATTTGGTTTCATATTGTTCACAGAAATTAAGATAAGACTTTCAGATTTATGTAAGAAATATTGCTTTAAAAATTTAAACTTTAAATTTAGATGTTTTTAAGTTTATTAGCAAAGAAGCAAATGTAAGAAATAGTGTAATTTATGGAAGATAATAAAAGAATGTTAATTTTGCTTTGAATAAGAATGTTAATTTTAAATTCAGAATTTCTTAAGTTTCTTTGCAAAGTGGCAAATGCAGGAAATAGTGTAATTTATGGAAGATATAGTACTTTGAATAAAAATGTACATTTTAAATTTAGAATTTTTGAAAAGTTTATTAGCAAGAAGGCAAATGAAAATTATATTATGTAAGAAATAGTGCTTTGAAGAAAATAGTAAATTTTTTAAGTTTAGTAAAGCGACAAATTAATTGTGAAAATAAGTTTAAAACTGATAATTTTGAAACATAATATTTTTAGTAAAACAAAATAATCAAAATTATATTTTTAAGTTTTAAAATACAATTTTAAAAATTTAAGAAAGAAGTTTTGATATTTTTTAACGACACATTAACACAATACTTCCAAATTTATTACTGAAACCCATGTACGCGTCTTTAGTATTTCTTGCATTCACAATAAAACAATTTTTCTTGAAATATTATACTAAATAGGCTGGATAGATCAGTGTTTATAGCATTATACTGTCATTCTGAAAAACAGAGTACCCAGATTTCTGAACTGGTAGTTATCTGATTCAGTTGGCTTGAACCCTACGCAACTTTAGTTAGATCGGTATCAGCTAGAGTGGGAAGTAAGAGTGGCTGGTGCCTAATACCCAGCACATTGCCACCATTTTGTGATTGGTCATTAAATTTTGAATCATTAACTTTCATTACTTCCTTGGCAGACAATTGTCTATAGCCGGTGTATTTCCCTTCATTCCACGAAACTTCTCTAAAATTAACTGGTTCCTAATAAAGTTAGTTCAATTTTATTTATTTTTCTGATATTTGCATAAAAACTTTAAAATCGTTCAAGTTTTAAGCTATCCTTAAATGGGCATTTGGTTTTATTCATTGAAATGATAAAACATTTCACCGAAATAGCTTTTCAATTATATATATTTATTGTCTCGTCTTCAACATTTCTAAAAATAGCGAAGTTTCAAAATAATAAAACTTTATTTATTGTAAAATTGTTATTAAATATTTAAAGGAAATTATCATTTCGAAGAAAAATTTTTTTTCTCCATACTTGTTTTTATTTTTCAATTTTTGCTACATTCCAAACAACAAGATTACTAAAGTGAAAATGTTATTAATAATAAAAATGTAACGAATTGAGATTTTAACATTTATTAAAGGCTTGTGAGAAACCCAATGAAATTAATGTTTACCAAGTAGATTTTAGCTTATAAATTCTTTGATTGATTTGTAAAGGAAAAAATTCAATATTCCATTCAATTTTTATTCTACTATTCTTGATAATAAATGAAGCATGTTCAATAAAATTAATTTTTAAAGAAATGGACTTTTTTGTATTTTTTATATATACTTCTATTTTTTTCTGATGACAACATTTTTCAATAAAAAAACCATTTCTATTCAAAGGTATTCCTGTACTTCGCTCAAAATTGCCTCAAGCATATTTCGAAAGCCACTTAATTCTTTTTTTATTATTGGGGATTTTACCCGAAAATATTTCACGATATCGAAAAATACGAGCCTGCGTGCGTGGGAAATGACTTTTATAATTTTTATTTAAGGCTTCGAGAAATTTAATTTACAAGCGCTGTATTTTTTTTCTTAGTACAACTGGAATCTTTAATTTTCGATTTCAGGAATCTATCTGTAAACGTTTTTGGTAGTTAAATAAAAAATATACTGAATTTGTTATTCACTGTGAAAATAATTTTTTTCATTAAATGAGATACTTTTTACTTGATAAATATTTTTCCATTGAAATAAATAATTATTTATTTATTACTTTTATAATAAATTTCAAAAAAAGTTGAATAAATAAAATATTCTAAGTAGCAAACAATATACCTAAACATTTTAACTATTCACGCATTGTGAAAATAGCTTTTTTTTTTCCTTATATGTGATACGTTTCACTTAATAAATATATTTGCACTGGAATAAATCATTAGTTATTTATCTTTTTCTATAAAAAATTTCAATTAAAGTTGAACTTTTAACATATTCTTAACAGCAAAACTATACCTAAACATGAAATCTATATTGATTCAGAAGTTTCAATAATTTATAAATGATCTAATATAATAAACAACTTTTGTGAAATCTAAAATAGAAAGAAGCAAAGAAAAATCGATATGATTCAAATAAATAAAATGCTCAATTTGCTCATACTTAAAATTTATGTTTTAAAGCTTTCTTTTAGAGAAAAATTTTAGAACTATATAGCTTTATATGCATTCATTTAAACTACAATTACACTAAATACAATAGGCTATGTAGCATAACTTTCTAGAAAGCATTTGCATAAATCGACTTAAGGATATGTTGGAAAAAAAATTCTTCACTCTTATATGAGATCACAGTCTGTCGTAAAAACTTTAAGAAAATTATGCAGTTTCTTTTTCAAAATATAACTCTTCATGTGTTATCAAAGTAAGATTTAAAAGTATTAAATAGAGAGAAAAATGGAATGTTAAAAATCTTTGATACATTAAAATGTTGAAAGTTACCTTGTAGGTAGAAAATGATTAACATGAAAATGACATTTTCCAGCATTGTCTTAATTCGACTTTATTTCTTCTTGTAGAATCAAGTTATCATCCTTTTCCAAGGCATCTTATTCCCCCTATGAATTCAACTGAAAAAAAGATTTATAAAACAATTTATAAAAATTATATAAAACAATTTTTTGCACTCTTATAAAAATCTACATTTTTTTTTAAAATACAAAAGTATTTATCAAAACGAAAAAAAATGAGTACGTCATAATAGTAAATTAGTTTAATGCAGAAATAGTATAAGAATTTGCATTACTTTTTGTTTTATTTTAAGAAACTCAAGGCGAAGGAAATAATTAGAGTTAAATCACTTGCATGATTTACGCAGATGACTAGTGCAAACTTAATATGGAAATTCGACGAATTGACTCTGGTCTCATTACATATTAATTAGGTGCTAAATATTAAACAAAAAATAATTAAAACTATTTCTATTATATCTTTTTATATCTTTATTACTTCCATAATGGGAGAATAAATTAGTTTTTATAAAGAAATTATTGCAGTTTATTGAAAAATATCATTTTTACACTTTAATTTTCAAGCAATTTTACTTGGGATTGATAAATACTTTCCTACTCATGATTCTACCAACTCTTATGATGAAAGATTTGGGAAATGAAACAAACAATAGAAATTAGAGTAATAATGAAGATGATCGATGCTCACTCTCCTATTTATGATTCTACCAACTCTTATGATGAAAGAATTGTGAAAATGAAACAATAAAGATTCGAGCAATGAAGATGATCGATGCTCAGTCTCCTACTCATGATTCTATTAACTCTGATGATGAAAGAATGGAGAAAAATGAAGCAAGACATTCAGTAACTCGAAAGAGTCTCGGAACTTGCAAACAAGTGGCACTGGAACTATTAAGTTTGTCGAAATAAAACTGTGTAGCGATTCCAGGCAAAAAAATTCAAAATTCTTGTCGTGACTTGTAACCTTCCTGTTTAAAGTGAAAAGACAAGGGGATCTAAAAAAATTTTTTTTAAAGATAGGCGTGACCTAAGTTGTGACCTTTGTAAGAAATGTGTGACTTTTCTCTGACCTAAGTTGTTTTGAAAACTCCATTTCGTCAAAAACTAAATTGCTCAAAATATTTTCAAACATTAACAGTTATTATTTTGGGCCATCATGTGCGTTTTCGATCTTTAATTCGGATAGCAATTATCTAATTAAATTTTAAAACGTGAACATATTAATTGAAAGAAAATCTAATTTGCAAATTCAATTTTTCAAAAATATTAAATATATTTTTACAACCGTTCTTAAAATCTTTTTTGCTTTCTTTACTCCAGGTAAAAGTAACATTTTTGTATGCAAAAAAAAAAACGATACCTTTGTTTTCAGAATAAAAAATTCATTTATTTAAAAAAAATTTAAAATAGTTTCAAAGTAGGACAGTTAAAAATGGTTGAAGCATGTGTGACCGCAATAAAGGAGGTTTTATGGAGCCCATAATACTTTTGCTTCTTGAAAGCGGATTTGTTTTCTAGAAAAGCACATTTAACCACAATATTAATTTTTTTCTTTCACAAACTCGTCTTGAAACAAAATGCATATGAATATATATCCAAAAAACAATTTGAAAATAAAATATAAAGAAGATTTTATTTGTTCTACCAAATTATATAAAAAATTGTGAACAAAGAAGAAAAAATATAATGTTTTGAAACTTTGGGAAAGTACTCATATGGGTTGCAGCAATTAAAAAGAAAGTTCCCTCTTCCAGAAGGGGTACTAAAACTCTTCCTTCCTAAAGTGATTTTAATAGAAATTAAAGCTTATATTTTTATGAATTTTGAAAAAAAGATATTCTCCTGAAGTAAACGCTAAAAAATATCATTTTTTAAGTGATAACAGCTTAGAAAAATTGAAGTTCCATTTCTCTTTCCCATTTCTTCCTTCAGAATCTTAATTTATCGAAAAAAAATGTGATGTGATTCCGACAGTTTTTTAAATATTTTTTTTTCGAATTTGAGCATAATAATTTCATTTACATTGGATATATTAATGAATAAAAATCCCCATTTAATAGGGGTCCCTCCAATGAATCATATTTTATGAAGGTCACCAATACGATGTTGCCTTTTTTTAATTATTAATTTATTTTACAATTCTGCAATTCTTCTCTTCTAATTAATATATTTTACAATTTTAATTCCTAATAATTAAACATGAGAATATTACTAATGTAAATTTCTTTAATAGAAAAAACTCCTATTAACTAAGAGGGTGCTCCCCCCTTATCTTATAACTATAATTTTAGGATTCCGAATTGAAGTTTTCTTTTTAGCTTCTGTTTAATTAAATGTAAGAAATCCTTTAAAAGGTACAAGATATTTAACCATTGGCTTGCCAGTTTTCCAAAAAAAAAAAAAAAAAAATATGGACTTTGAGTTCGAGTTTATCGAGCAATTAATATTTTTCCTACATTTAATATTTATATTATGAAGTTGTTTTTGCTTTCAGTTTGATTCCGTTTCTAAAATTATTTAATTTTTCATGAATTTTAAAACTTTGATATAATTTGTTACCTTTTGTTATCAAGTTCTCCGCTATCTAATCTTTATGAGACGACTACACTATTTTACGAACTTTCGAAAAGGAAAATAACTGTCTGTTAAGAATCTTATTCCAGCCTTTATTTTAAAATATTAAAATTAAAATATTAGTTCAAAGCCTATTCTATTCTATTCTATTCTATACTATACTATTCTATATCTATACTATTCTATTCTTGAAACAAATATTTTACGAGCTCTGTTTTTAGAAATCATATGATTCATCAAGTTTCGCTGAGTACTTGTAATTCAATAGCTATTATGACAGTGATTTAATAAAAATAATGATGTTGAAATTGAGAAGAGTGGTGGAAATCGAAACTAATCTTAAGGTTCAATTTCTGTTCAATTTACAGATGACTAATAATAACGACAGATGTTAACTCTATCGCTAATGCAAAGTAAGCATTTTTTCATTATCAGTACTTTTCTCTTTTGTTGAAATTCTTATTTTTGAAATAAGAAATTTCTTATGGTAAGGTCCTGGCTTTCAGAATCTTTTTCTTTTGTTATCTGACTGTGATAGAGTTAAAATTTCAAGTCAAAGATATTTCTCACTGTGTGATATTTGTTCCTTCCATATTCTTGTGATTAATATTATTTTCAAGTTGCATCTGCTGTTACCGAGTGAGGTAAAGAATGGTTAGCACTTCTTTTATAAGCCTCATTTATAAATTTATCTTGCTATTAGTGACATGTCTGAGAGAGATATAACAACGGAAGCAAAATCTTTCTTAGAAAATCTTTCTGATTCAGAATAGGAAGATTTAGAGATTTTTATGCCTTAGTTTTGCGAAATAAGTAACCGATAAGAATTTAGTTGATAAGGAAAACAGTCTAGAGCCTGTTACTCCATTTTATGTCTGTGGAGAAGAGTATGTCGTTTTTATAAGTAATATTAATGCAGAAGAAGTGAAAAATTAAATTCCAGGAACAGTTGCAAATTAATTCGAACAAAAAAGTAAAATTTGATGAGCAAAAAGAAATGGAAAACCTTGAAAAAATTTTGCAAAAAAGTGCTAAAATAATAATTGTGCTCATTTTGTTATATTTCAAAATTACTTCTTTAGAATATGCAGAATATCTCGATCATTAAAATAATATCATTTTAAGATTACTAAAAGTATTAAATTGGAAAGGCTTGAAACAATTTTGCAAAAAGCCATGAACGCTGGTCGCATTGAAGTATTTTAATAACTAAATTGATGTATTTTAATGACTAATATATTAATCACGGGTTAGAGTCCCTTTGCCATCAGGCTAACCGTGGGAGATTCTCCTGTTCTTCCTCTCCATATAACGCAAAATGCGGTTTAGTTCCATCAAAAAAGTCTTCCACGAAGTTAAATTTCTCCCTATGCTTGATCCAAGAGTTCCCTTGGATTGGATTCAAAACAACAAGGTTACTGAGTTGAACATTAATAGTCGTAAACCCAAAAATTGGGTCGGCTGTTGAACGACGTTATTAGTCTTATAAAATAAAATAACAGCATATTAGTTTTATAAAATTAAATAAAACTAATATTATTCTCATAAAATTAAAATAAAACTAATATGTTGAACACCACAATCGTTAATATAAGTTTACTTCAATTTTATCAAAAAAACAAACATTAATACATTTCCAAACTTGAGGATTTACAATTTTAAGATCTAAGCAGAAATGCTCAAAGTTACGCATTGGAACGCAGACTAAGCAACCGTAACCATCAGTAGTTAGAGCTCCTACTCCAATGTTCCAAATATGGAACACCGTTAAAAGAGTATTCAACGTACTAACATAAGATAACTGAATTCATGAATAACGGATTATGTTACTCAGATAATTATTTTCAACTCTAACCACAGTTCTTTTCAGAAAATCTTAAGCCTGCTTATTTAATTCATTTTCACCATATGCATACACCAAGAACGACCCATAATATTAAATACTAACTGAATTATCCGTCCTTCGTACAGGATAGAAAAAGTAAATCAATAAATCATATTGATGACTAATCCTGTACTAAATCATTGAAATAATGGACTTAACTGAAAGACATATTCAAACACAATTAAGTTAATACTTTGCTTATTTATATATTATTATTTGTTGCCTTTTTTGGTCTCTATGCGATATTAGATTACGCAAAACATGTTTTTAAAAGCTCATTCCATAAAAATAAATATAAACCAAATTTACTATGATTTGGCATATTGCTATTGTTCAAGTCCCGATAATCGAAAATTAGGTTGACCGCAAAAAATCCTATTTCTACAATACCTACGGTAGGTATTTTGCTACCATAGTATACTTAGTACCAATTAGAAATTTACAAAATGACTATAATCTTGCTTTCATATTGTCTGTGAAAAGAACTCCCCAAGCGATTCATCTGGAGCAGGGGCGGTGACTATGGTTACAAGGTTTAACCACTTCAAGCTGGTGGTCCAATACTTAAGACAGGTATTAGTTCGAGTCGGCGAGAGAAAGGGAACCAAGGGAGAAACTTCGCTTTTTGAAAAGCGGTATTTCTTGTTTCCATAGCAGCAAGCTGCTTTAGACTTGATGGCGAGGGGAGTCCTTTCTATAGAAAAACTATATTGACTATTTGTCTGAATAAAAATTGAAACACCATTTAAAAATAAGTAGTAACAAAACTGAATTTTGATATATTTATTTAAGCCGAAAATTGTTTATAAAGATGAGATATATAGATATAAGAATGCAAAAAAAAAAAAAAGAAATAGACTATATACAATATATTCATTATTCAGCAGTCTCTTTTCTGCTAAAATTATACAGTCTCTTTCCTGCAAATTTATTTTTGTCTCATTTTATAGTTTAAATAACAGTCTTTCCTGTCAAAACTATGCAGTCTCTTTAATATTTTTATTGTTATTTTTTTTGCCTTTACAACACAATTCAAATAGCAGTCTTTTTCCTGCCAATATTATGCAGGCTTTTCCCTGCCAAATAAATGCAGTCTCTTTTCTGCCGATTTATTTTTGTCTCATATTTTTGTTCAAATAGCAGTCTTTTTCCTGCCAAATATATGCAGTCTCTTTCCTGCCAATTTTTATCGTTGTCGCATAATATAGTACAAATAGCAGTCTTTTTCCTGCCAATTTTATTTTTTGTCGTCACATTATAGTTCAAACAGCAGTCTCTTTTCTGCCAAAATTGTTCTTAATTGCAAAATATAATTGCATTCTTTGTTCAGCGCTTCTCTCCTGTCCATTTCCATATATTCCTCCAAAAATCATTGCAGATTTCAGTGGCAAAGTTGCATTTCCAATGACATTTGTCATTTTTCCATTATGAGGATTCTTTTCCCCTTTTAAATTTTTTCTGTTCTTCTTTTTGAAGAAAGCGCGCCAAACATGATGTTTTTTGGCTGTAATTGTCTCATCCAAAATCTTCTCTTCCATCTCTTTCATCATTAGAGGAATTATGGGAGCACTTCCGATTATCCGAGCTCCTTCCTCCTCTCCACCGATGTTGTGGTTTTCGGCTTCCATTTCAGGATCGCCATTCTTTTTTCTGATAAGTAATAAGAATTCAGTAATTGTTTTAAAAAAAGTTCCTCATACAAAAATTTATTTATGTACAGTATGCTAAATAAAAGTTGTGGACATCCTAATTTACTTTTGATCTAATGCTCAGATTTTCATGTATTGGAACTCAATCTTATTAGTTTGAGGTTCTAAACTCATCTATACTAATTAATAATTAACGAAGGCGTTATCTTAGGTCATAATATTAAAATATCGTCAAATTTTAAATATACGACTTTTTTAAACTTAGAATTTTTTATAACTTTTAGACTGATTTGGATCAATTTCCGCTTGTAATTAGTTCAATTTCTGCTTGTAAATTCCGCTGTGAATAACAAATAATAATTTAGTAATAAATAGTTTAAAATGTTATAAATAGTGTAATTAATAATTTAAGATATTATAACAAATTTTATAATTATTAAAATGTATTAAATAATTATTCAAATTTGATTTTATGGTTCTTCTTTGGATGAATGATTTTTATAATTGAGTGTATTTTTTAAGTCGCTTAAAAAGCTCTCGTGATCACAATTAATATGTTATATTAATAGATCTAAACTAGTTTTATTAGGTTCAAACTTTTGGTTGCTCAACTGCCTAAACTATCAGTTATCACCATATTTTGAAAGTTATCACCATATATTATATAGACACCCAAATCCGTCGAAAAAAGTTATGCTTATTCAGATAAAGTACATTTTTGTGTCTGGCTATAAAATTTAAAATATCATCTGTACTCATTAACATATCGAAAGTTAGTCTATTGAATCATCAAGATGAATTTATAGTATGATAGAATCCGATTATTGGAGCGAGAGTTATTCAGGGTGTTTGCCTTTTTATGTTGATAAATGTACAAAACTTAGTAGCAATAATTATTTATATGGTTAAAAATATTAATATTCATTATAAATGTTTATTAACGGGACATGTTTTTAAGCACAAATATTCTTGCATAGGTTCTTACGTGCAGCATACGTTGACAACGTTCAATTTTTAAGTAAATCACATTTACTATTTATAATTACACAAAACATGGATGTTTTAAAAATCAACGCATAAATAATTCTTATAAAACGAATATTTTTTCAAAAAAACTATACTAAAATAATTAAGCTTGAACTAATTCTAATAATTTTTAAAACTGATGGTGACTACTAGGGTTGGTAATAGTTTTATGAAATTTTATTTTCCATGAAAAGTAGAACAGCACTAATAAATTCTTTGAGCAGATCAAAATTATGTTTTTTTAGTTAAGTATACGATTCAGAATTTTTTTTTATTACACTATGTGACCTTTAGTGAATTTAAAACATAATGTTTGAAACACCCGGTGTACACATAAAAAAGATGACTAAAAAATAGTAGTAAAACGTTTTCTAAATGATGTTTTCAATCACTCTTATAATTAACGCAATGCTTTTGAAATTCCCTCACAAACTGTACGCATTTTTAAGTTTGCGTTTGTAAGTGTCATGATGATAAGCAAAGAAACGATAAATACATGAAGTAAAATTTCCATCCCAATTAAGGAGGACACAAAACTAAAATATAATAAGTTTTTAAGAAAAATTTAAATTGTTTCATATGCGTCTGCATTTCATGCTGGGTTAGATAAACTATCTGAATGTTGTGATTTTGTAGTTGAACCGAATTGAATTAACCAAATAATGCTACTTACAGTTTTTTACAAAGAAACCGGTAAATTTTCGCCATAGCGACAAATTAATTTTATCTCAAAGAGCAGTTGAAAAAAAATTCGCCCAACCAACTCAAAAGCTTTCAAGAAAGTGATTTTTTTTATTGTTACATGACTGACATATATTTTATGCATTGTTTAATTTTAATTCATTGTTGAATGTTTGCAACAACAAAGAAACATTGTATTTTATGTAATTGTTTGAATCGCAAATTACTCTGTTTAATTTGGAAAGAAATTTTAGCAATGAATGAATACATTAGCAGAATTTCTCTATATTAATATAAATGTGGTGCTACTTAGCTATAATACTAGCTGTATATCCGTTTTTCGTAATAAGGAGCGAAAGAAAGTAAATAATTAATAAATCAGTATTAATCAGTGCCGCCGATTTGCACAAAACTAAAAGACGCATACCGACACAATTAAGCACAATTCATTAATCTATTTGTTCATTTTTTTCTTTTATAATTTTCTTTATTTATCAATGCTCTCCCAGGTGTTTTTTTTTGTTATCAGATTCAGAAAAACATGTTTTTACTCCTATCTTTCAAGTGTAGTTGTTAATCCTATGAAAATAAAGATTAATTATATTCTGCATCATTTAGCATAATGCTATTGCTAAATCATCTCCTGATAATCAGAAATTACTATAATTAACAATTTTAGTATTTAAGCAACAATTTTAATATCTCTTTTAGTGTTCTTACAAACCTAATCCCATTGTACCTATAGGCATCTTGGTATTAATATTAGTATAATTAGTTACTAGTATAAAAACGCCAATTAACATAATATCAGTAGTACCTATAATTAAAATGGCGTCAGTAATAAATAATGATGAAATTTATTTATGGTTTTCTAGAAGAATAAGTACTTTAGCTCCATTAATTTAGAATTTTAATGCAATACTTATTTTCTTATTTCAATTTGTACTTACTGTCAAAATTATTTAAATATCATTTTCGTCAATACCAGATTTGCACTTAATGTTAAAATTAATTAACTCAAACTCTTGAAAATAATCAGTAACGACACTAATATTTTTATAATCATTTTTGGGGAGCGAAATAATATCGGTACTTATTTTGAAGGCCGTAAAATCACCAAACTATTATTGGCGCCAGTAATACTTAATTAATTGTACTACTACTGCCTTTACTGAGGTAATAAGAAATTATTAAACCAATATAGGTACCTAATATAGGTACTGTAATAATAGGTTTATATTAACCACCGAAGCGAGTAAAAGCCCTAATATCACCACAATTCATGACAACCAATACAAAACCTTAGTTTTTTTTAAATTATTTGTTGTTGATTTCATTGCGACTTCCTAATGTTAGATTTACCTTGATATAGTTGGAAGTTCAGCACATCAAAAGATTAGCTATACACGTAGTATAACTCAAAATATGATATTCAGAATTCCCCACAATTTTCTTTCGGCTTAATAGATAAATTCAAATTTATTTTATTATTTCTTGTTGAGTTTTCATTATTTATGTTAATAGACACACTGGGTTAATTATTCATGTCAATGTAAGAAACACTTGGTTTCATATACCTTTAAAATACGAATGCGGTGATTGGGATTTAAATACTATAGCCTTTGGGTGATTTTGGTAACAAAAATTATGTGAATAGTCGTCAATGGAATAAGAATCAAGTGCAAAAGCTATATAAAATGATCGGAATGAAATAGATTTAGAAAACTTTAAAGAACTTTTTAATACTATGTGCAATGCTTAAAAAAATAGACCTCACTGACTACTTTTTGATGCATTGATTTTGAAGACTAGAGAGGGGGACCTCAAATATGTTAATTAATAAGTGCAGACAATACTTTAATTTACGAAATCAGACACGGAAATGTACTTTCTCTGAATAAACTAAACTTTTTTGACGATTTCTGACCCCCAAAATATAGGAGGGAGTCGCAATTTGGGAAATATGGTCCAAATAGTTTGGTTTTTTATTTTAGTGCCTTTAGATATTCTTTCGAGTACTATTAGAAATTTCTTGGAAAAAAAATGGTTAAATAGCAATTTATTGCATTGTTATTTTACCATATTCAAACAAAACAGTCAATATCCTTAAATAAGATGATATTCAAACTGTAACTGTGAGTAAAAGAGTTTAGTAACTGCTTTAACCTAATAAGTTTAAACAACCAGAATTTTATCACGCTAACTAGGCCTACCTAATAAAGCCACTTAGTTCCTAGCGGCAGGGTACATATTATAGCTGACAAACTCCTGGCCTGAATGGAGACTCTAGTTCCAGCTTTGACACTTTCAGATTTCCTCCAGTTTCTTCAACACATAAAGGGTTTCCAGTGTACTGTACTCCCTGAGTATTACCTTGGAATATTAGAATATGATACTCCAATATACGTAGTATTTTTCTCTCACAATAGGTGAAACAATCAGATAAACTAATTAAACCTTATTCCACGTTTCATTTGAAAACTCAAACCTAAATCTAATTTCCATGCCCATCACTTGAAAATCCTGCGTCCAATTACTAGTTAAATTTCTTTTTTAAGGTTTTGAAACCATGCCATTTATAAATGGTTAAAAAACCGTACTGTTTAGTATTCATGACTTTTTAACCATACTAGTCTTAAGCGGTTTGAAAACCATAAAAGTGAAAGAAAATTATAACAGTGTAGGGAATTTATAAGTTGTTTGGATAATTTTTCCTTAATTCTTACTGGAATATTAGAATATGATACTCCAATATGCGTAGTATTTTTCTCTTACAATAGGTGAAACAACCAGTTAAACTAATTAAATCTTATTCCTCGTTTCATTTGATAACTCAACCTTAATCTAATTTCTATGCCCATCACTTGGAAAACCTACGTCTAATTACTAGTTAAATTTCTTTTTTAAGGTTTTGAAACCATGCTAGTTATAAATTGTTAAAAACCGTACATTTAGTATTCATGGCTTTTAACCATACTAGTGTTAAACGGTTTCAAAACCATAAAAGTAAAAAAAAAGTTCTTCACCGTAAACTTTACGGTTAACGGAACGGACACACTGCTTCTGACTGTTTAAAAGTAATTTTGAATGAAAATTATAACAAGTGTAGTGAATTTATAAAATTTCAAGTTGTTTGGATAATTTTTGTTTAATTCGGAATTTAAAGGTTAAAAAAATGTTGTCAGAAAGCTCTTTTCATTCTAACATTTTTTTAATTTACATTATTTTTACATAACTTTAAAACAGTATTTACGAATGTAAACAAATGTTTTTCATAACATATCAATCTTTATAATGATGGAACAAAAAGAATAGTTATTTGAAATTTATTCCTTAATAAGTATTAAGGAGAAATTTAAAATTTATAACGAATATTTTGACGTTTTCAGAAAATATGAAAAATTTCCTCATGCTTTTTGTCAACCAAGCATTTGATTAAATCTAGAATGCATAAAATAAATAAGGGAAAAAAAACGAATTCCTTTTTTACTCATACACGTAATGAAGAGCATCTTCTAGCATTTATTTGAGTTCATTTTATATGTCCCTTCATTAATACCCTTCAGGAAAAGAATCTTGAAATTAATATATCTTTTTTTTTTACCCACTCAGGTTTTGAACTAAAGACATTTTTTATACTTCAGGAAGTAAAGAATAGTTTTTGAAATAAAAAAAATACCCTTTTTCTAGATTAGATTGTTTAGTGTTTTTTGTGTTGCTTATGTTTTTTATTGTATTTCCACTCGAGGTTATACTTTTTTTAAAAAAAAATAAAGTAAGCTGTTTTTTGAGTTTTGTTTTTTTAGAATTAAGTGCAATATGAAGAGGTAAGTTTCCGTAATTTGTTTTAGTTTTGTTTTGAAATAGGTTCGTAAGAGCATGATTTATTTTGTATTTTATTAAATGTCAAATAGTTTTAATTTTCTCTCAACATGATATATATTTCTTGTTTTGATGTTTTATTAAGCGACATCGTTTGTTTTGAAGATGGTATCAATTTTATTTTGGTAAATTCTTCCGGAATTTGTCGGACAACAGAGGGGAAAAATATGATATATCGTAATATTTAACTTTTAATTATACGGTGGCTAGGTGGTGCAGTTGGTTTGTCGCCGGCCTTCTGAGCCCAAGTTTGCGGGTTCGATCCCCAGCACAGACACCGGATTTTCGGGTTGCAGAAAGCGGCACTCAGTGGCCATATCCTATGATTATGCGGCATGCAAAACATCCCTGGATTGCCTTATTGGCTCTTGGCATTTCCGGCAAAATTAAATTCCTAGTGCACTTTAGCATCCAAATAGAGTTTCGGTGCTGCCACCTAGTGTGGCAGAAACTAGACGTCCAAATTGACACGACCAACGGTATCTCGCCTATTGTGGTGGTCCTGAAAGAGTGGATACCACCTCTGGAGAACGCACTGGATCTGCTCATCGTCAAGACCGATTAAGCAGCTCATTGGAAATATAAAAAAAACTTTTAATTATTTGAATAATTCTTGCTAGACAATTCGAAATTGATAATGCTTATTATAGCAGCAATTGAATAAACTATATTCCTTAAATTTATTCTATGTTAAACCTGGCTATATTCTGTGTATCTACGTTAAGCATACTTTTGTCATAGTAAAATTGTTCATAAACCATCGGTAATGAAATTTCTAGCAACTTTTACCAAATCTAAGGCACGCAAAATTTAATTCTTGCTTAAGTAGTTCCTTGCAATGTCGCTGTTCATTCTTGCCAGTTGTTTCCATTCTATTTTATCCTTCTACCGATGCTTATATTGTTCAGGTCTTTTTCATCTAAGCCAATTTATGCTGTTTACGCTCTTCCTAATTTATTGAACCTAACTCTTTTAATAATATTTTTGGTCAATGATTTTGCAAATAATTTTTTCTACTTATTTAAAAATTATTATAGAAAAAATTATTGAGGAAATATCTCTTAAATTATTTTATTTTGCATCTTATAACCGTCGTTGAACAGCCGATCCAAGTTTTGGGTTTACGACTACTAATGTTGAACTCCTTAGTCTTGTAATTTTGAACCCAATCGAGAAGACAAGGGAACTCTTGGATCAAATATTGGGAGTAATTTGTCTACGTGGATGAATTTTTGATGGAACTAACCAGCATTTGCGTTATATGGATAGGAAGACCACGAGAACCTCCCACGGTTAGCCTGATGGCAAGGGGACTCTAACCCATGATCTGTCTACCACTGAGGATATTTCACGTCAGCACTGTGGTCGGTGCAAGCCGGATGCAAAATTCGTATCTGCCAGCCATTGCGGGATCGAACAGCGGTTCACCTTCACTTAAAGAATTTATCATTAAACCACATAGTAAATTTTTTCAATATCACAATCATACGGAAAATTTATATTTTTTCTATCATTTAAATTATTGAGACTTTCATATTTTTAATCCACTGTCTTAAATTTATTTCTTGATGTGTTTCAATATTTTTCAGCGAAATTTTCAACTCTTGACAGTTTTTATATTATTTTATTTTATATTTTTATGGTTAAATTTTTACAGCTTTTTTATAGTTACTCTAAACATCATTTTTCTTAAATTTATCAAAACAATAGGATTATCGCCTCTTTTTCTAGAATACGAAGTGAATTTTGTAAATAATGTTCTTCATTATTTAGTCCAGCCACCACCTCTTAGAAAAAAATTGCCTCAGAGCCATCTTGTTTAAATGCTCTTGAGTCAGCAGATGGTGTGCATAAGTCATACAAGTGCATTGAGTTTGCTAGAGTTGTGGAATTTTAAACAGACTTTATACTTTCAAAGAGAGAGTTTTCCATTGGTATTTCTATTGTTTCTCATTTTTATAATCTTTCAATGTTTTCAATTCATAATGAAATATATCTGATTCCCCAACATCTCTTTGTTTAAATATAAATACTATTATTTTGCACATCCTTTGTTTACTATTTCTTTCTATCATTTTCGTTAACGTATAAAATTTCTGAATTGAATATGGATAGTACACAATATGGAAAATAGCACAATTGAAATGAATTATTGAAATTTGTTGTTACCTTCTCTCAACCATTTTAATTTCTTTTACGAGAATTCAAATGAAAAGAGATAATTTGCAAATGAAAATACCAGAGGATTAAGCTTCCTACTTAATCCATAACTGTAACCCAATTTGTTTGTTAAAATCTTTTATTTAAGATTCAATTTTGCAAAATATAACATACAAATGTCTTATTACTTGGTAAAAAACTATGTTTTTGAAAATATTTTGAGAATAAAAGTTTTTATAAGTTCCAGTATTGCATAGACGCGTTTTACATTTAAATAATCAAAATATATTAACATATTTATTTAAGCTTTAAATTTTAACCATTGTATTCATGAATATTTAGGTATCATGTAATAAGAAGAAACAAAATTTTAATTCATTGCTTAATATTTTTGGAAACGAACTTTAGTTGTCAAAAACATTAATTAGGATGTTTCTATTGTTTATATTACGATCACCGTAATAATAATCTAGTTACATCTCAACCGGCGTTTTCTAATTTATTTTTATTATTATTTATTTCTAATCTAGCATATCAACTACCGAAGGTTTTGTCAGGAACGCTTATTAGATTTAACTAGATTATTTATGAAAGTTAATATAGCTTGCTTACTAGGGGGAAATTTTTTCGTATCTAATTATGATTTTGAAAACGTGAAATATGAGAAGATTGCTAAAATGTTGTTGTAAAATGCTTATCAGTTTTATTTAAATATTTTTTTAATTTCAGTTATTAATTTGTTAGTGCATCTACTGCTTTATTTTTTCATAGAACTGATTAGATAGGCTAGTCTCGCAAGAGTAGATTATAGTTACAATAATTTTGATATAAAAAAAATGCAAAATTATAGAAATTGTTTTTATAAAACACGGGAATCTTTCAATTTACTTTACACCGAAAACATGCTTTAAAATACATACAAAAGTTTGTTAAAAATAATTAAAAACTGTCTTTATGCTAACTTAAATCTTGAAATATTTTTATTACATCTTTGATCCTTTACATATATTTTATTTTGAAATTGTCACTCTGGCTGTTAATTCTCGCTAGATCTTTGAAGCCGTAACTAATGTACAAGTATCATCGAAATAAAGATTTTAGACTGTACTAAAATACGTTATAAAAGTAAATTAATTCTATAACTAGAAATTTTTTTTATTTAAATACAACTACACTGTAAAAATACCGGATCAAATTGCAGAAAAAAGTACCGGCACTCAGGGTGCTAGTACTTTTTACCGTAAAATATATTTTCATCAAAACATGTTATGAAACAAAAATCTGATATATCGTAATTTTTACTGTAATAAGTACCTTAAAATCACTCTAATGAACTGTTTATTCGTCTAAAATTTACTCTGTAATATTTTACATTAAAAATGGGTTTTACGGTAAAATGTATTTTGCAGATGAGGCAAAGTGCTGGTACTTTATACCGTTATTTGATCGAGAATTTTTTACAGTGTATACATACATGAAATAAAACATTGTATGAATCATTTTTTGACTTATACTTTAAATAAGCTATACTATTTGCAAAGTTTCTAATTCCTAAATAGAAATGTATTTAAGTTATTTTTCATTAAATTATTTAAGGAATTATTTTTTAAAATAGATTTATCAAGCATAAATAAAAAACAAAATTTTAATGGTGTTTAATTATATCAGGAGTAAAATAACAGCAAACGATTTATCAGGCTACAGCGAAGGTAAGATCTACTCTTAATGACGTCACTAAGTGGTCAGGCTTTCCTCTTCAGAAGGTTCCTGTTTCATTAACTGAAGCAACTTAACAAACCGGAAAATCTAAAGTGCTTATAATTTTACCACGCTTTGTATACATAGTCATTAACAACAAAGAACAATTTCGTACAGGCAGATGTCAGCTAACGTTTTGCGGTAAGATGAAAAAGAAACACCACGTATGGTCAAGAAATCTCTGTAAAATCATGGCAAACCTTGTTTGTTTTATAATGCAACTTCACGTTTAACTCATAACTTTAGGAGTGAATATTAGTTTATATTACAATGCCTTAATAAAAATAGGACTACGCACGTACGCATCTAATTTATTTTCTGCGATCTCATAAATTTTAGTAATCCAAAAACTTGAGCGACTACATGGAAATACCTAACTTGTAATGTATGTTGCCATTACGCTCGAATATTTCGTGTTAAAAATACCTTAGTTCAGAATCCGCAGTTTTAATGATGTTGTAACATAGTGAAAGCATAGAAACCTCTCATAATGAGCTTCTTAATTACGACCCATTTTTTCCCTCTTCAAAATTTCGGTGTGCTTCAAAATATTTTTTTATTATCTCCATTTTTGTACGTGATGAGAATGGTAATGCCTAGTACACTTTAAAAACGAAAATTAGTTTCAGAAATGATTTTCGTCTTTACAAATGAAACTGAGTACGGAGCGCTTTTGTAAATGCAGTTGTAATTAATAAGGCTTTTTGTTCTACAGAAATGGAATAGCGTTTTGAAATAGGAGGGATTAGATTGTAAACAATCATGATGGATGCTTAGTGTTAACTATTTTAAATGCACGATATTGGAAATATAAATACTTGAAATTATTAAAAAAACTTATGATGCGTGTTTCAATAATAATTTACAAAATAATAATTTAAAAAATAAATATTAGGTGTTTTCTCAGTTACTGGCATATTTTACTTTTTTTACATAATAATTGCAATTGTAATCGATAGAACTTTCTGCTTAGCAAAAACAGAATAATGTTAACATAATCAAAGCCGTTTTGTGTAACATATGTGATGTAGAAGAACAATTATGTATGTGTTTTACATTAACCATACTGTTATGTTTTATTTCAAATTTATATACGCGAAAAATTTTATAGCACTTCAAATTTATGTTATATGATACTTTACTATGACATACTTGATATTTCTAGAGCCATTAATGTGTTATATTTGTTTAAATGCGAATGGCAGATGAAATTTTAATTGAGAGAGCAATTAACTAATTGAGAGAGCAATTTAATTATTTCAGCAGAACAAAACAGCGTTTCAAAGATGACAGTAAAATTATGATGAATGCTTTATATTAACTATGCATTTACTTATTATTCGAAATGTATCTGTATAAAATTGTTCATTGTAACTATGCATTAGTGATATATGTTACTGAGATTTTAACGCACGAAAAACTTGGTATTTTCTCAATTATTGCAATTATTGGTATTTTCTTAATTATTTATGTAAGTAAAGTAAAGGTCACTGTTTACATTTGAAGATCCTTTTACAGAGCGGTATGTGCGAAAAATAAAATAGAATGTTCTAATTCGTTAAGCGTTAGCCATTGTTTGAAATTAAATTACAGACGATTCTGTTTCATCAAATATTTTAAAGATCGCAACAATTATTTTTCCTTGATCACAGCTCTGTTTAATTAAATATGAGTTTAATGCACTTACTTTACTATTCAATTATTTTCATAGAGGTGGCTAATCTGACGTTACTTCACTTACTTGGCCACTGGCAACCCATCAATGTTCAATCAGTTACATATAGAAATTAATAGGAATATATATCTACTGGGACAGGAATATGAATTGGCAGATAGAAATGTTAATGTTGCAAGCGACAATTGTCTAATTTATTCCACACAGTGATACAGTTCAGCCTCTAGTTTAGACATCTCTATTCGCTGCGTTTGATAAATTCAATAAGCAAAGTTATACAATTTCTAAAATTATCTGAAAATACGTTTAAATTTTGTTTATGATAATTTTTTTAAACCATGTTTCTATAAGATATAACAATTTAAAAATCTACTGTAAGTTAAATGAAGAAAAAGCTATTTATTGAATATTATATA
>NC_092205.1:84909316-85049212 GCF_043381705.1 Parasteatoda tepidariorum | reverse complement strand
CAGTGCAGTAAGAACGACACTTTAAAACCCTCTTGTTACACTCAATTTGCGCTTTTGTTTTCATCTTTTGTTTTCATATTTTGTAATCTGGCAATCTTTCTGCGAAAACATTTTTAAATCATTCTTGAAAAATTTTCTGTCCTTGTAAGTTGATCTGATTTTGCTACTCGCTTTGTAGTCCCTTTTAAATGTTTTTTTATTTTATTTTATTTTCTGTTTTTGCATGCTATTTTTACTTTTTGTGATCTATATTATTTGTTGTTATTTTTATAAAAAAAATTTTTGAGTGCTCCTCACACTATTGTATTAATATATTTTGCTTTGGCTTACTTGATACAATATCAGAAAGCACTCTGTTTTGCAGATATAATCGTGTGGGCTGAAGAAAAGATTATATCTTTTTTTTCCCCGGTTTTATTTTTCCGGTTTTTTAAATAAAATTTCATCCTTTTTTTTTTTTAAATGTATTTTATAAACTGTTGTTTGTTATTTTTTACTTATTATCCCCCCCCCTTTTTTTTTCATATGTCTATAATTTTTCTTTGTTTTATTCTTCATTTTGAACTTATATATATATATATATATTACTGTTTTACTTTCTACAAAGGAATCATTTTAGAATAATTTTAATCAGTCAGTAATTTCTACGGACCCTCAAACATATGAACATTAAGTTTAATGTTTGGTGATAGTGGTTTGGGTAGTTGTATAAACATTCGACAAACAAATAAACAACAAAAAAGACTTAAACGCTTCCAGATAGCAACAACTTTACAGCTAACATTGCATTTGCGTTTTCTTCTGATTTGCCCTATAAGGTTGACGCGGGTTACTTACTATTCTCATAAAACAGAAATGTTACAATGAAAATTTTATTTTCTTATCGACTGAATAAAGGTAATCAGAAACCTTATACAAAGAAATGTAATTTCTTAGCTTTTATTACAAACCTTGTTTTTGAACTTTTTTTCTTCTTTTGCATGGGAAGTTTCCGCAAAATTATTTTTTACAAAGATATTTTGTGTCTTAAGTATTTTGATATAAAAGGGCTGTATATGCAAGCTTAAAGAAAACCTCATTACACATAAACTAGCAGAGTTAAATTTATAATTGTGTCAAGCTTGCATTGATTTTTTGCTAATCATTTATAAACATTTTTGGGATTGTGTAATAAAATTTGCTGCTACTTTAAAATTATCCTTACCATGCTATGTAAGATTTATAATTAAAGCTTTAGAATTGTTATTTTGGAAATATTTTAAATAAATTTAATTCTAAATGCAAAATAGCTCTTGTATAAATATATCATATATCGTATAACTGAAGATGTCAGAAAAATAAAAAATATTGTAATAAACAACTAAACCTTTACGTATTTACTTTTTTCTCGAGCCCACAAATATATAAATATTATATTTAATGTTAATTAATCACGGTTTTTTTAATTATAAATATTATTCAAACAAAGGAACAACAAGAAAGATTATAACATTTCAAATTTAAACTTTAGAATTAGGAATTTTGAAACATTTTCACTAAAATGTAAGCTAGTTCTATTGCAAAAGTATCCAATTATAGCCTGACTGAAAAAGTCTAGAAAATAAAAGGATGTTAATAAACAATACTATTTCCTAAACATTTATATTTAAATTAAATAGCCTCTGAAGTATATCCAACGTCAAAAACAGGACAACATTTTAGACAGACGGGCATTATCACGTTTCACACTTTACAAAACTATTTCCCCTTGCCTTAGTGAATGCAGCCAACCGCAGTTAATGATTCTTTTAAACATATAATATAGAGCTACGGAAGCGAATAAACCATCACTTTAAAAATAGCAAATTTTATGCTCTCTTTACGTGCGTACGATCCATTAAAGTTATGAATATGATCCTTGTTATTTAACCTATGAAGTTGATAGCAGCAGAAGTTTAATTTTGTGATTAGAAGTTTCCACTGTCTGTCGGGAACATGTGCTTCTGTACAAGGATTCTAGAGGGAAACGTAACATTAAGCTCTTAAAGTATATTTGTTGTCGCCGTATATGTATATGCGATTATGTATCTTTATTATGTCATTCCAAGACGCTGTGGCACTTTTAATTAAGGCAAATCTTTTGAAAAACATTCGAGGATCTTTGTAAATGTCTAAATATCTAATTTATTTTAATGGGCTTTGGTATATCATTTCTTTTTTTTTTCAATCTACGAGGTTTTCTTTAGGCGCAAAATATTGCTTTTCTATGTTTACTTTCACTGTTAGATATTTCTGGAAAAAAAATGGTTAAATAACAATTTATTTAATTGTTATTTTTCCGTATTCAAGCAAAACAGAATAATAACCTTCCTTTAAATAGTATTCAAACTGTGAGAAAAACAGTTGGCCGCTTTCATCTAATATGATTAAACAACCAGAATTTAATTGCACCAACATTTATCTATATAAAAATGTTTATTGAAATACGTAATTAGCATGAGTCTTTTTTTGTCTATGCATCATCATACTGCATCCATTTATCCCATATAAACAAATATTTATTGAAACGAGTAATTAGCATGGAAATTTTTGCGTCTATGCATAACCATATTGCACCCATTTATCCATATAAACAAATTTTATTGAAACACGTAATTAGGGCAAACCTTTTTTCTGATTATGCATCATCTTACTGCTTCCATTTATACAGATAAACGAATGTTTATTGCATTCTGAATTTTTTTGTGCTTTTAAGTTATGCTCTTCTCCCAGGCCTTTAGAAATTGAACTTTAATTTTTCTTTAAAAAATCGATCACCCTGTTAGGGACATTGTCCTTCCAATCCTGTAAGGGCTGTTAGAAAATTCATTTAACTTCATGCACACCAGTGACAAACATTGAATGATAAACTGCAAAATCTGATTATTTTACCATATTGAACTGAGATATGGTTTTGCCATTACAAGGATTTTAAACATCTAAATTAATCACTCCTCCTGAACCATATATTTTCTTTTTACGGTCAATTTTAGCGACCTGATGAAGACAGGATCTTCCTTTATTTCATTCGCTTCTAATCCCCTCTTCTGAGTGCTAATTGGAAACTATTTTTACATTCTTTATCGTTCAGTTTCTCTTACAATCATTTTAATTACTTGATGAAATTTGCCCCCTGCCATTTTGAAACTCGTAGGGGTATTTTTTCTTCATTCTGATGTTATAAGACGAATTAATAAACATCCACATGCTTTGCGCAAATTTCCTATTATTCAAATTTTGAATTTTCAGCTGTTAGCTGTCTATATCCGTTAACTGTTAACTTTGAAAACTATTTAACCAACCTATTCTTTCATTTTAAGATTCTTATTCGTATAAAAAATTTTATTAGCATAATATTGCACATTTCTTTCCGTTCTTATTTGTATAACCATTTAAACGCAACGTAACTTCCTTAATTAGTTTAAAACAACTCCAATTGCATTTACGAACTTCTTTCTTATCTACCTTCCAATAAAAAGTACTATTTGGATATATTTTTTTCCCTTATCGAGCTTATCTTCCAATTCTTCACGTCAGTTTTTAGTTCTTTTTTACAACTATTTTTTAGTCACGTTCCCTTCTTTATGACTTTCTAGTTCACTGCCAACGTTTTTCTAGAATGCCGGCAAAGGCATTCTGGAAATTTCTGATCTCTTTTAAAAGTTCTGCATCCACACTGCAAATGGCAAACAAAAGTTCTCCGCTTCCTTCAGATTCAGCACGAATAAAACTTTTTTTTTCTTACATCGGAAAACTTGTTACTTGATGTTTTATTTATTTTACACAAATGCGAAAGGTATACTTCAACTTTTGTTCAGGTACGGCTAGAGGTAAAAATGTCGCCTCAACATAAACTTTTTTTTGTGGTATGAATGAAATCATGAAACTCCAGATTTTTTTTTTCGTCGGCTCTTGAAAATATTTCCATTGAACTATAAAATTTTTTTAAAAGAATACTTTGTTCTGTTCGGTTTAAAATAACTCCATAAAATTCCAGATATTTTTAAGGGAAAAATCGATTTTTTAAAATAATGCTTGCTATAACGTTTTTTTTTTTTAAATTTTAAATATGCTTGTACGTGAACGTAAATTTAAAAAAAAATATTCATGGTGTGCTATTCTTGATATTAAATGTAGCAGGATATTGGTCGCTGCAAAAAGTTCGCGGATATTAATTGTATTTAAATAAGTATAAACTTTGACAATTATTAAAAATGAACACGTCTAGTACACTTGATAATATGAAAACTTTATTTACTTAAACTATAAAGCTGAAAAATGGACATAATTCAGCGTTCAAACGTAGGCGCCCATTTTCTAGACTCATCTGATATGAATGACAGACACAAAAAAGATTTGAAATAAAAAATGCTTAGTTGCTAACAAAAATTAGGAAATAGACGAAGGACAGCCACGATGGCTCAGGGGATAGAGCGTTTGCCTTCCAATGCGAAGAACTGGGATCGAACCCCAGTCGATACGAATTCCGCATCCGGCTTGCACCGACCACAGTGCTGACGAGAAATATCCTCAGTATTAGACAGATCATGGGTTAAAGTCCCCTTGCCGTCAGACTAACCGTGGGAGGTTCTCGTGGTCTTCTTTTCCATGTAACGCAAATGCGGGTTAGCTCTATCAAAAAGGCCCTCTACGAAGGCAAATTTCTCCCAATACTCGATTCAGGGGTTCGCTTGTCTTCTGGATTGGGTTCAAAATTACAAGGCTGCAGAGTTGAACATTAGTAGTCGTAAACCCATACAATTTGGTCGGTTGATCATCGGCGGTTATAAAAAAAATATAAAAAAATAAAAAAGTAGATGAAGGAGAAAATTAAGATTAATCGATTTTTATAATTATTGAAGATGTCCAATAAATGTTTTCTTTTGTAGAAAATATTAGTTTCTAATTTAACTACTTGATAAGTTTTAGCAGATCATAATAATTTTTAATTTAGGAAACATCAACATACCAGAGCATTGCTTCAAAAGTAGATTTAATGTAGAAATCAATTTACAGAAAGACTTGACAAAATACCAGTTGATGCATTATCATCATTGCAATCTAAATGCTGTGGAAAATAGAGTATTCCCTACACTGAAATAACACTGATAAAACATTATTCCCTACACTGAAATAACACTGATAAAACATTATTTCAATAACACGTGCCTCAGGTATTCCAGAATAATGTTCCGTAAGGCATCTTAAAAAAACAATATTAATCTTCCTTTGAGGCCAGTTTCCTATTTCAGTTCCATTCTATATATATATATATAGTTGCTAGAGAGGATGTAAGAGACACTAAACAAACAAAGACTGTAACTTTTCACTTTGGAATTGTTTTCTGTCTTTCTGCTTGGTCAGAGAAGAATCTTATTTCCATTCGTTTGAAACTTGATTTCCGTTAAAAAAAATTCCACGAGTCCAGGTTTTACAATTTTATTTTAGGAACAACATAAGCATGTTTTTCTATATAAAAATTCAATCTAGAACAGAATTATTGTGTTAGATCTCTTATGGTTGATTATATATATATGTTACGGTGAAACACCAGAATCTGGAAAATGTCGATATTCACCGATGAATGTCAACATTCACGTAGTCGCTTGGTGTATGTCCGAAATATTTGCTAAATACCCTTATTTCTGACTCTCACCGGTGAATGTCAACAATCACATAGTCNTCCGATATTGCTTTGAAGTTTCGTATGCATGAACGTTTTGAACAGATATACAAATGGTCTGGCTGGAATGATGCCGACTGGGAGCGTATAGTCTTTGGCGACGAATCCCACTTCCAACTGTGTCCTGATGATTATCGAAGACGTGTTAGGAGACGCACAGGGCAGAGGGGGGATCCTGCTTTCACTATTGCACACCACACCGGCCCTCAACAGGGCATTATGGTCTGGGGTGCAATTTCCTTTGACAGCCGGACACATTGGTCGCCATTAGAGGCACACTTACTACACAGCGGTACGTCGACGACATCCTAAGACCCGTTTTGCTACCGTTCCTTTTGCAGCACCCTGGGCTGGTTTTTCAACAGGACTATGCCAGACCACATACGTCACGTGTTGCTATGAACTGTCTACAAGCTTGTCAAGCTCTTCCTTGGTGAATCCTTGGCTCTTGGTGGTTCCTTGGCTCCTCTGGTGATCTTGCCAGATCACCAGATCTCTCCCCCATCGAGCATGTCTGGGATATGATGGGACGGCGATGGCATCTGGCACGGAATTTTGATGACCTCGTTCGACAATTGGGTCGAATTTGGCAGGAAATACCGCAAGAGACTATCCGGGAGCTTTATCGGTCTATGCCACGCCGTGTGGCAGCTTGTATCTAGGCTAGAGGCGGGTCAACACCTTATTGAACTTGTTACTGTAACTCTGCAATAAATTATTCAATTGTTCTGAAATTTTAATCATTTACTATTCTGTACATTGTCGTCCTATCCACCAATTTTCGTTTCAATCCGACAACTCCTTCTTGGTGCGTCGATTTTTTTGTTATGGAGTGTATGTATATATATATATATATATAAGTGTTGAAATATTTTAAGAATTTCTTATACTCCAAAAACACGGGCGAAAGCTGCCGACGTAAATTACTTAACGGACAATTAACGAAATATATAACTATCACTATTAACAAAACCAATACTTGTTACGGTCAGAGGGTATATATTTTTGCTGTTGGCTGCAGAGAAGTTACATATATATCTAAATTACATTACATATACCAGCTTATTTTTTTGCCAAGTGCAACGTTTTGTCGTGCCTTTCATCTATCTCCGCTTAATTTAGTGCATGAACATATCCTTGAGGTTCAGAACAAAGCACTACGTACAAGTTTCCATTTTCAATTCGGTTTTTAAAATTTTTAGTATTTTTTAAACGTTTATAAGCCTAACAATTATATAATGTGCCGATATATATTATTTTTTGTTTAAAATAAGATTAAAGTCTGTAATAAAAAATATAATGTAGCAATTACTTTTTTATTACATGAGAGCAATTTTAAACAGTAGTAAACATAATGAACGTAAAATGCACTTGATTTAAAAAAAATATCACTATTACTTGTTTTTGATTGTATTTAATTTGTGGCATTAGTAGAATATTTACAAAATTATATACATTTCCTTTCAATATAAACTATTTCTGTCTCATTTTCTGTTACCTTCTTCTCTTGTCACAAACTGTCACAATTTCATGAATTCCCTCTTGCTTTGCGATATTACGCTATATCTTAACTTGAAATAATTTAAGCAAATTTCTGTTCTTTTTTTTTGTTTCCCTTTCTTGCAGTTCTTTTTTTATAAGTAAATTAATTAGATTTTCCACTTATTTGATTTTTGTTCCTTTTTTCAAACTTTTCCCGAGGAAACAAATGAAATAGTAAGAGAGAAGTTAAGCAAAGTTATTATCTTTTAATTTTATTAAAAAGAAAGTTACTGATTGTACTCTTTCAAAAATTTAAAAAAAATCTCTTTACTAGGAAAAAAGTTGAAATTAGAATGAAGGCGAAGTTAACATTGCTATTCTAGAAAAAATGAACTAAAAATGTACTTCACTAGAAGTTAACTGAAATTTCCACACTTCACCTGTCTTTTTTTTAACTAGAATTGCATAAAAGAAATATTAGGTAATAAGGCGTTAAGAAGATTATTCGTCGGAATATAACATTAATATTCCCACTATAAAACATTCCGCATCAAATTACTGTATAAAGTGATGCACTTTGGATGCATCATTTGTAAAATCCATTTTCACCTTAAAATATTATATCGTATTTTTACAATGTTAATTTATTAAATATATTTATTTATTTATAAATTGATATATTTCATAAATATAAAATTATATTTTAAAATTTATATTGTAAAATAAATTTTTATGTATTTTATAAATATATTTTATTAAAATATATTATTTAATAGACTAGTTAATATATTTATTATTTAATATATTTATATTTAACATTATTTATATTTAATATTATTTAATAATTTATATATTTTAAAAATTATATATTTATAAAATTTATATATTTTTCAAATATATTTATAAATTTAAATTTTTATATTATAATAAATATATTAATAAATTTAAATTTTTATATTATAATAAATATACTTATAAATTTANATTTAAATTTTTATATTATTATAAATATATTTATAAATTTAAATTTTTATATTATAATAAATATATTTATTAAAAATATTTATTCATCATACACAAGAGAATGGCATAAAAGCCATTCAGTTTGTTAGTATTTATTTACTTTTCATTTACTTACTAATTTACTTTTCAGTTTTTATTTTTTTAGAATTTCCACGAAAACCGTAACAATATATGGATGGAAAAAGTTCCAAATGACTGACTTAAATACCGAAAAATTTGGTTGTATCACCATAATTTTTACCAGAAAGTTGTATCACCAGGATATATCCTAACTAAATACTTCAATCCTATTTTGACATAAACAACAGTACATCAAATCATGCTTCTTTCTAAAAAATACTCTCCAACCTAAAAGAAAAGTTTAGAATTTTCGGATCAGACACTTTCTTAACAATTCATTCAGAAAAAGGAAACACTCACAAAGAAATAAGCCGTATCAATACTTTTAAAGACAACTATTGCCTGGGAGAAACTCCGAAAAACCATTTTATTCCAAGAATCAAGCAATATATGGTCGAAAAGAAGTAGTTAGGATTCTTCCAATGCAAGGACTCTAACGTGGTGTGTCTAGGCTTGAAATATTCATGTCGAGTAAATATGAAAGTCACGTATTGTATGGTTAGCCAAAAAGTGTGTGTTTTTGGTGCGAATGATGTAATTTCTTTTTTACCTCTTATTTATTTTTTCCAACCTATACAACACTGAGATGAAAGCAATCCCAAAGAAAAAAAACCAGAGGTAAGACTTCAGGAACAACCAGAAATGGGATAAAAGTTCATAGAAAGAATTAAGAAGGCTTGCAAATAATACACACATTGGACAAACATACGTATATTAATACATATAAATACATCACTGTTTTTTAGATACTTATTTAGATACATATAACTAAATATTCATTTAACTGGTTTTTAGATACATATATAGATACATATAACTATATATACATATAACTGGTTTTTAGATGCATATATAGATAAATATAATTAAATATACGTATAACTGCCTTTTAGATACATATATAGATACAAATAACTAGATATACATATAACTGGCTTTTAGATACATATATAAATACATATAACCAAGTATGCATATAACTGGTTTTTCGATACATAAATAGATACATATAACTGTTTATTAGATGCATATATAGATACAAACAATTAAAGAGATTGTATGAATTATTCGTTTGAAAAATCATTGGAATAAAAATTTCAAACCTTTTCTTATAAAAAATAAGGTGTTTTTGAGGCTGTTTTGAAGTTAAAAGATGTAAAAAAATATACCTGAGGTAGAACATGAGTTTATGTTTGAGTTTATGTTAAAAATAACTTTATTAATAAACCTAATATTAACCCTAGTAACATCTCACAAAATCAACCTTATATATCACTCGGGAATAATTTTAGTTTAGATCAGATGAAATTATTCACACCTCAATATACGTATTTGTTTGAAGCGTCAAAAAAACAATCCGCACACCTCCAAAACAACCTCAAAAATACCTTAAATTTTTGTAAGGGTTTATAATAATGAATACAGAATATCCTAAATATGCAGATTCATTTTGTACTTCTTGTGGAATCTTGGGAATTTTTTTTTCAATTGATAAACATAAAAATAATTATTCAAATTGTTTATTTCAAAAATTAAATCATTTTGAGAGATTTATAACCAACGCTTTGTTTACATTTGTCTAACTATGTAAATAAATAAGTAAAAACAACTAGGAAAACACAAAAATTTTAAAGATAAAATAAACAGTCATGGTTTTTGGTGTTTATTATTTTTGTAATAGACAGAACTGAAGAAGTTTTTCTTGGACAAAGTGAAAAAAAAGAAACACTTGTAAGCAATTACTTTCTAGTTAAGTTTTTTCAGTATTCTCTACTTTTATTGCTTTTAGTGGAAAAAAAATTATTCTCTGCACTATAAAAATTATGGTAAAAAGTATCGTGTTTGTACATTAAAATTTACTCATGTTTACTATAAGTTTTCGTTTTGTACCATAAAATACATTTTACGTAAAAAATTGCAAAAATCAGAAGGAGTTCCGAAAAAACAGATATACCGTATTTTTACTGCAATATTACTGTAAAATCACTAAATCCGTGTAATTAAAATAATAATACTTTAAAATTTACGGTATAAAATTTTACGGTAAAAATGAATTTCACTTTAAAATAGATATTACGTTACGGTGCCTGTTACCAGAGTGCTAGTGCTTCTTACTGTAAATTAATCTAGAATTTTTTTTACAGTGTATTTCAATGGGTTAGTAAATTTTATTATGTTATTATTACGTTACGTTATTTTCTATTAGTGCCAACAAACATGGCAAAAAACGGATAATAGAAACAAGTTTGCATTAATTTACAACACATAAGCTCAATTAAAAATGTTTATGTATTAATGCAATAACTCATCACTATTAAAATACTTTCTGTTGTTATTCCTAATGCCACTTGCGAATATCAGCAAGCAAAATTTAAGGCAGAGGGTGCGTTTTTTTGTTTTTCCGTGGTGCCATCTATCGCCAAAAATAGAACTTCAGTCACACATACGTCACAGCCCGTTTATAAAGCGGACCCATTTATACATCCATTTATTTATACACAGATCGTAATTTTGACTAAAACCAGAGAACGATCAAGCTTCAATTCAGTACCCACCAAGTTACTCAAATTTTGTTTTACATTTGTGTTTTTACATTTTATTATGAAATAAAACAATTTTATCAAAGTAATTTAATACACACGCATGCTATCTGCAATTAAAAAATTTACTTTAAACAAGTTTTTGTTTTAAAAACTCAATTTTTCTTAATTTTTTAATATTAAAAATGTATTAAAAGCTTTCATTATTCGAGTAACGTTGAAAAATTAAATTTGTCTAATACTTTTGTATAAATATCAAATTGTTTCAATACCGTAAAATTCAATACAATGTTTCTGAAACACTTTTAATTTATTTTAATCATTTTAATTAGAAAAAATAAATATTTTAAGAAATTAAAAATTAGTAAAAAAAATAAATAAATCATAAGTTTAAAAAATAAATACTTAAATCTTTTTATCAAATAAGATAGCTGTATCTTTCGTTTAAAATAGTATTAATTTCCTTCATGTTGTTATACTCTTGTACTCCTTTTCTAAATTGTTTTATCAGTTACAATATTCTAATTTGAAAAAAAAATCTGCTCAAAATGAATTATTTCATTTAATTAATAAATACTTAAAGGGCAATCAAATCGTATTGTAAAACAATAATTTAATCTCTCTTTGTGTTAGAATTATTGGAACTAGCAGCATAATAAAAATATTAAAAACCTTAAATTTTTCTCACACAACCAAACCATATTCATATTCAAGATCAAAAGCAAAACTATCGCCAAGAAAAACGTCGCCTATTTTGCCTTGAATAACAAATCAAACCCTGTAAGTTAAGCGAACGCTCTATCTAGAATTATTTTTCTTTTCTCTTTGGGAAGAAGAAAATCTGCTGATCTCACAAAAGTATCACACTCTTTTGGATTTCTGCACTGATTAAGAGTATTTCATTCTGGATGGTTCGGAATACTAGAGGGTATTAAAGGACCACAAAAACTGCCTCGGGCCTTTTACGAACCAGTACTTTTGTTACGTTTTCTTTTCTGCTCTACTCATTATTAACCTTTTAGAAGAGAAAAATTCCTCCTCTGGTTGGAGAGAAGAAAATGTAGGTACTGATATGAATGCCAACTTCTTTCTATCAGTAAACAAGCCTCGTAATACTTTTGGAATGGTTTTGGTTGATATAACCAGGAGAAATAGAGAATATTTTCTTTTTGGAAATATTTGAATATTTTTAAAGGAGATGTTATTTTAGTTTAACTTTTGCAGGGACTGTTTTTTAAAAAAAATCAGCGATTAATATACATTTTAAAAGGAGTGTTTGAAAAAAATGAATAAAATTTTACCCGAGGAAAATTTGCTCATTTTTAGTTGCTAATCTGTGTTATTCTAGAAAATTAAACAATCTTATTAAATTTCTAATTCAGAAATAATTTCAAATTAACTACTTTTTTTAAAAAATTAATTAAGAAAAGTATGAGGCAAATCGGCTAAGAAATTTATTCATAATGTTGAAGAAAATATTTCATTCATTTCTAAAGTATGAAATAAATTTTATCACAGAAATATTTTTGTTTTCCTTTTTACGTTTATTTAAATTTTGTCTTTTTGACAAGTTATGTAAATGAACAGTTTTTGAAACATGCAAAAAATTAGTTTTCTTTTTCAGCATACAACCAGAATATTTCAACAAATTAAGTTTCGGTATAGAAGAGGACATTTGGTAGAAAACAATTAAAAAGATTTGATTTTCAAAGGACAAATATTATAAACTTGATTCTTACAAATGTCTATTTCTACAGCCGAAATCATAATAATTCTCTGTCAAAATGCGGGAAGCATTTTTTTAAAAATATTATTCCTATCTTTTCATAATTTTCAAGCGGTATTAAAATTTTCATTGCATTTAAAAATTTATTGCTTGGGAACTTAAGGCCAACTTAAGAAGTGTACATTAAATAAGATTGAGGTGAATCGTTTAATGTAATTTAATTTGACTAGCGGCCAAAAATGGATAACACTTGTTGCCGATTTCCGTTGCATAAAGCTTGTTCTGATACATTAAGCTTGTTGTTCTGTTACAATAAAAACGAGAAAAAAAAACACTCCATAGCGATGACTTTTTGTGTGCATATAATGCTAATATTTGAGTGGCAACCCCTTATGACCTTTACTTTTTTTATGACTTTAGTTTTCTTAATTATTTACCTTAAATTAAGACCATATAAGTTTTAAACTCATTATTAACCTTTAAATGCTTATTTTAGGGGAGCATATATTGCATACCTTGAAATTGACAGGTTAAAGGAAACGAACACAACAGAAAAAAAATGAAATCGAAAAAGTTCGTGGTTATTTATTTTTCTCCATCTGAAATTGACGTGTGTGTCAAAAATGTTGATATCATTTTCCTTACTCTGTTTTTCATTACTAACTTTTTCTACAAAAAATAGTAGTGAGAAAAAATAAAGGTATTTTTTGACACATTTCCAAACCAATACTGTGCATATTTCAAACCAATATTGTGCATATAAATTTTAAAATATTAAATTCTGTAAAAGGAGGTATCATCGTAGAAAGCAATTTTAAATTAATTTTGACACCTTGCTATAGTTAAAAAAATTATGCTGATTGAATGCTTTTTCAAAAAAAAAAATAATTAAAAAATTGCTTACAATAATTCGAAAACAAATAAGTTCATAATATTAGCAATGAAAATCTTCGCTTCTAAACCACATAGAGTATCTGAGGGTATTAATAAACAAAAACACTCTAAAAGGGGTTGTATAACAGATAACATCTGTTGAAATTTAAGTGTAATAATTTATACGCAGAAAAAATTGTTCCTATCTTAATCCGGTGCTAAGGTAAACCATATAATCACTTTTCTTATTTTTGATTACGTGATACCATGGTTCAAAATGTACAGAGTCCCGCAGTGGACTGATCGTTAAGACACGGTTCCCAGCAGATCACCGAAGTCAAGCATCACTGGCTACGGTCAGTGTGCGGGTGGGTGACCACTTGGATCAGTCTGCGTAAGGACCGAGGGTGTGNTTTCTATCAGTAAACAAGCCTCGTAATACTTTTGGAATGGTTTTGGTTGATATAACCAGGAGAAATAGAGAATATTTTCTTTTTGGAAATATTTGAATATTTTTAAAGGAGATGTTATTTTAGTTTAACTTTTGCAGGGACTGTTTTTTAAAAAAAATCAGCGATTAATATACATTTTAAAAGGAGTGTTTGAAAAAAATGAATAAAATTTTACCCGAGGAAAATTTGCTCATTTTTAGTTGCTAATCTGTGTTATTCTAGAAAATTAAACAATCTTATTAAATTTTTAACTCAGAAATAATTTCAAATTAACTACTTTTTTTAAAAATTAATTAAGAAAAGTATGAGGCAAATCGGCTAAGAAAATTTATTCATAATGTTGTAGAAAATATTTCATTCATTTCTAAAGTATGAAATAAATTTTATCACAGAAATATTTTTGTTTTCTTTTTTACTTTTATTTAAATTTTGTCTTTTTGACAAGTTATGTAAATGAACAGTTTTTGAAGCATGCAAAAAATTAGCTTTCTTTTTCAGCATACAACCAGAATATTTCAACAAATTGAGTTTCGGTATAGAAGAGGACATTTGGTAGAAAACAATTAAAAAGATTTGATTTTCTAAGGAAAAAAATTATAAACTTGATTCTTACAAATGTCTATTTCCGCAGCCGAAATCATAATAATTCTCAGTCAAAATGGGATAAACATTATTTTTTTAAAAAATATTATTCTTATTTTTTCATAATTTTCAAGTGGTATTATGAATTTTATTGCATTTAAAAATTTATTGCTTGGGAGCTTAAGGCCAACATAAGAAGTGCACATAAAATAAAATTGAGGTGAATCGCCTAACGTAATTTAATTTGACTAGCGGCCAAAAATGGATAACCTTTGTTGCCGATTTCCGTTGCATGAAGCTTGTTGTAAGCTTGTTCTAATACATTAAGCTTGTTGTTCTGTTACAATAAAGACGAGGAAAAAAAAAACACTCCATAGCGATGATTTTTTTTGCATGTAATGCTAATATTTGAGTGCAACCTCTTATGACCTTTACTTTTTTTATGAATTTAGTTTTCTTAATTATTTACCTTAAATTAAGACCATATAAGTTTTAAACTCAATATTGACCTCAAAATGCCTATTGTAGCATATATTACATACCTGGAAATTGACAAGAACGCAAAAAAAAAATGAAATCGAAAAAGACCGTGGTTATTTATTTTTCTCCATCTGAAATTGACGTGTGTGTCAAAAATGTTGATATCATTCTCCTAACTCTACTTTTCTTTGCAAACTTTTTAGACAAAAATAGTAGTGAGAAAAAATAAAGGTATTTTTCGACACATTTTCAATACTGTGCACATTACCGAGTTTCATTGGAAATTATCTAGAAAATTTGAGAATATTAAATTTTGAACGAGAAGGTATCATCCAAATAAGGAATTTTTAATTAATTTTGACACCTTACTATAATTAAAAAACATAATACTAATTCAAGGCATTTTCTAAAAAAAAAATACATACAACAATTCGAAATTTGAAAACAAATAATTTCATAATATTAACAGGGAAAATCTTTGCTTCTTTGTTACATAGAGTATCTGAGGGTATCAATAATCTAAGGCGCGCAAAAAGGGATTGTAGAGCAAATAAAGTCAAATTCAAGTGTGATCTACACTTAATACGAGTGTTCTGAACCAGAACAACGTTCAACAACAATTGTTGCAATCTTTGCAATCTTAATCTGGTGCTAAGGTAAACCATCTAATCACTTTTCTCGCATTTGATTACATAATATCATTCTTCAAGTTGTACAGCAACATGTAAATTTCAATACGGTATTAAAGGGCTATATATCATACTTAAGGGTATTGATATAATTGATTGATTGTAAAAAAAATAAAGCACTTCAGCAACACCTCGTTGTGGGCCAGAAGTCGAATCATTGTAATGTAGTCAAATTTTACATACCAGACAAGCAGGTAGTAATCAATCTGGGCGAAACCACCACTGATATTCGAAATTTAGAACTGATTAATTATTGCTTAATATTAAATGGGTATTTTTAGTGAGCTGCAGTTGAGGATAAATTCTTCGAAAACTGTAAATGTTTTTGTAGAATAAAAGGGTTAAACTTGTTCTGAAATAAAAAGAAGGGAAAATTGTAATGTTTAAAAACAAATGCAATTATATTCTCAATAAACGGCTGTTGCCCAAAATATGTGTTTGACTCAATTAATACGCTTGCAAATATACATTTTATTTTACCGATCATTCCCATTTCAAATTCCTGAAGATACTTAAAAGATTGTACATAATTTTCACAGAACTAAAATATATATTGAACTCCCGTTGAATCCCTAAAAGTATCCAATCCCTGTAATATTTATTTTCTATGAGTTACTTGTTCTGAAATGAAAAGATTATTTATTAAAAACAAATATATTATTATTCCAAATTAATTGTTGTTTAATTTGTGTTTGATTCAATTAGTTCCCCTGCTTATATACCGTGCATAAAATAATGAACGGACCACCCTGAATAACTTTTGATCTAGTGATTCAATCTTCATGTTCTAGGATTCAATCTTAATGGCTGGAAAAGGTGACTTCAAATATGCTAATTAATTAGTGCAGATGATTTTAAGTTACGAAATCAGATACAAAAACGTACTTTCTCTGAGTAAACATACCTTTATTTTACGATGGAATCAGCTTTCTAACCCCAAAATTATATGGGGTAGCGGCAATCTCGTAATATGGTCCCAATAGTTTGATCAGGAGAGCGCTCCAAAGTTTTGACCCCTTAATGTTACTTTTTACGTATTTTGCTATAACTCGAGAATTTTTGAAGCTAATTAAAATTCTTGTGAACAATAGTAAAATTCATTTATTCAAAAACAATGCCACGCAGAAAATAGCTTTCAGTATGTGTTTATTATTATTTATTAATATTTTTTAATAAATTCTAATTGTATAGTATTATAATTACATAAAAATATAATTATACAATAATTATAAAACTTTAATAATTTTTTTGAAATATAAGATATACAATTTTTGCATCATTTTGAGGAATATAATTTTACATAACAAAGTACAAAATTTGACAAATATCGATCGAATAGTTCCTGAGAAATGACACTTCAAATGTCTGACTTTTTCGAAATCCAATCATTGCACGAACCATTGAACGAACACTGAATAAATCACGTTTCTAATTCTTATTAAGTGTTTAAATTGCATAAACGTATTTTACACGATAAATTCAAATATTTAACGAATTTCAAACAGATACATCGTATCTCTAAAAATGTCAAATTCGTTTAATATTTCTTTCCCTTGATGTGAGAGGAAAATCCATGGGGAATAAAATACAGGACGAAACCTGACTTATGCAAATTGATCCAACACCTGCTCTTGATCAGCGTGACATGTAACAAATGGAATATTCGATTGTTGAAGAGCGGCTAGTGAGAAATCAAATTCGTCAAGATTGTAAGGATTGCGGCTTCACAAACATGCCACAGGGAATGTTTAATAAACAATGAGATACGGCAGAGGCAGCTACTACTGATGTCTGTTACATATTACCATCCCTTTTCCAATCTGTTTCATCTATCGTATATAAACATATAGTAATAAATATATTCCGTTAATAAGTTCTTGTCGTCTCAAATATTTTGTTGCGACATAAAATTATATTATTGAATTTGTAATGTGATTTTACGATTTATTCTAATTATTCATTCTGGTACAAGAAGTTTAAATTTTAAATTATTCCGGAGAATGGACACCTTGAATTACTTTTTTATTTATAAGACAAATTTCTTCCGTGAGATATCGTAGATTGGTAATATAGATATACACTTGCATGTCCAATTTCATAAACAGACTGGGAATTATTTAAGATGAAATTTGTAAAGAAAAGTTTTCAAGGTGCGGAAGTAACTTTTAAATTTTCTACTTATTCTTGTGCTAACATATTTTATTCTTGTGTTAACTTTGTTAACATGAAATTATATTATTGAATTTGTAATGTGATTTTACGATTTATTCTAATTATTTATTCTGGAACAGGAAGTTTAAATTTTAAATTATTTCGGAGAATGGGGTGAGAATGGACACCTTGAATAACTTTTTTGTTAATAAAACAAATTTCTTTGGTGAGATATCGTAGATAGGTAAGATAGATATATACGTGCATGTGCAATTGTATAAACAGACTGGGAATTACTTAAAATGAAATTCGTAAAGAAAAGTTTTCAAGGTGCAGAAATAACTTTTAAATTTTCTATTTATTCTTGTGTTAACATATTTTATTCTTGTGTTTTATTGTTGTGTTAACTATGTTAACATAAAATTATATTATTGNTTAAATATTATAAAAGTTATTAAACTTTTTTAAAAATCTGCAATTTGGCGACATTTTTCGACCTAGATGAAAATTATCAAAATCACTGCCTTATTCTCAGTTTTTGCAAATTTTTATGAGCCCAGGTAACGCAGCACTGAAGTAAGTTTTTAAAAATTGAGAAATTAGAACAGAAACGCTTTTCATTTTCACAAAACTGTGGCTTTTCTCCATAATGACGCTTTGCGCCATTTTTAAAATAAATGCATACAGCTCTGGCCTTAGATAGGTTAAACTTGACCCAACAATCATGAGTAACAGTTGCAAACTCGCTTATATCAGTTGTAAAAATAGCATAGTATTAATAAAAAAGAACATTTCATATTACGACGGAGCTTTCTAAAAACAGTCTTAATTTTTCTTAAAATACCTAATCATTAGATCAAAAGTTATTCAGGCTGTTTTTGTATTATTTTTTTGTATTGTACATTACTTCGCATGATTTAAAGAAGTACTACTTAAAGAAATTTTCGTAACATAATCAAACCTCTTAGCTTAAATTTCGGATTTGTGAATATAGCTGTTTTAGAATATAGAAGACGACTCAACATTATTTATTTTAAGGAAGTCAATTCAATATCCTCTTTTTCTCAAAAAGCTTTTGTTATAGGCATATCATGATAGTATTTTTGACTAAAATAAACATAGTAAGCATGTTCTTTGCGCAATATATACATTTTTATAAATTGAATTTTCGATGCTATAGTCTTTCTAATAGTGCCACTTTAAAAGCATCTAAAGATCCCATATAACCCCATATATATTCTTATTTATCTTCATTTATTCATATTGCAGTACTATCTTGAGCCCATTCAATACATTGCATGACATGCCTAAAGCAGCATGATCACATATCCAATAACGTAAGATGCCCCCAAAGTATTGTAAATGATGAAAAAACAACAGCATTTATTTAGAATATAGATCGCGATCTGAAGCTGTTGAATTATTCATTGATATTCTTAAATGATTCTGAAATAACTCTGTTTCTACAGGAAATACCTACTTGTATATCGTTTTTCTGCCCCCTGCATTTGTGATAAATGCCGGCTTCCACGTTTTTTTATGCTTCGTGTATACGAAGTTTTATGTTCCGAGCAAAGAAAACAAATATGCGCTTCCGCTTTTCTACCATTTTTTTAAATGTTCTGTTTACAATCTGGAATGTTTTATACCATATATTCCCGTTACTTATATAAAAACTAAAAAAAAATCAATAGACGGCAATATTTAAAAGTTTTGCTGAATGAATCGAGAATGTGAGTCTATAAAATTATGGAAATAACAATAATGGGATGGGAGTCGTTGTGAATTTTCAAAAATCAAGAACTGCAAATAAAAATTCTCTTGCATACTAAAGGACATTATTTCTTGCACCTTAAATTTTAAACTGAGATACGAATCATTCATAGTAAAAAGGCCATCATTGTAAAAAATTTCTGGAAAAAATACGGAGAAATTTCATACCAATTTTTTTTTTAATAAATATTTACTGAAGTGAGTGATTCAGTAAATATTACTGTAAAGATAACGGTATATCAGATTTGCTTTTTTGTTCAGGGAAATTATTCCAGTAAAGATAAATTTTATGGTAAAAATTACTGGCACCCTGGGTGCCGGTACGTTTTATTATAATTTTTCAGGAATTTTTTTACAGTGTACATAAAATTATCGTGTACAATAATCAAAACTTAAAACTTATATTTGAGATTTATATATCGTGCAATAAGTAAAGATTAAAATTTAACGTTTTCATTCGTAACTAGCTAAACAGAAGTCACCGTACTGTTGCTTTAAGAAATGACGAGATTTTTTTAAAACATTCAAACAGCCACAGACATCCCAATGAAAAGTTTACCCTTGATTAAACATCACCGAATATATTATTAAACTAATTAAAGTTATTTGATCAAATATAAAAAATAAAAATTATCATTAAGAGTCGAAATCAAACTCAAAAAGCACCTTGTCATCAAAATAAACATGGAAGGTATTTTTCCACTTTCCTTTTATAAATAGTGCGTGGAGTCTCTCCACGCGGAAGAAGTGAAACTTCGTAATGAGGAAATGAAAATAGGAAGGGGTAGAAATTGATTTTTAGTGAAATCATATTGTTTCTTTAAGACAAACTTTATTAACAATGCTTACAATTCACAATTGATCGCATCTTTTAATTATCATTTTCGAGTGGAGAAATATTCAAATCTATAACATTTACAATGGGATTATGATAACTAAAGTTTGATACGAAATGTTTGAGTTCTATTTTTTGCAAAAACTGCATCAATGGTAGCTCCCCCTTTGGTTTTTGGATCATTCCTACCATTTATCATTTCCAATCCAAATCTGTCCTTAAGGAAGGTTAATAATTTTTCAGTTTCAGGTAACGAGAAATTCACATTAAAATCTCCTGCAAGGATCACAGGCCGTTTGTTGCCATGGTAGCGTTAAACGTTTAACGCAACCTTGTTGGAAGTCGCATTAGAAGTTTCACTTCAAAAACTGAAAAGAAAACCATACCCAAAGTAGCCGGAGGAGAGAAATTGTGATACCACAATTAAAATACCACAATTTCGTGACCAATGGCCAGCATTAAAAATCAAACACTTTTTCCTCATCCATTAATCTGGAACCTTCCGGAAACTCTTAGATCTGAATCTGGGTGGGCATCAAGCCCCCAATAGGAATATAATTTCAGTCATTAACAATGACAGCTCAGTCATCAATGACCACTTTCACACTATGCCATTTTATTACACTCTTTGTTATGATATAAACGTGTACTTGAGTGGTCAAAATAGTTCTTAATAAAATAGACCTTGTTCCGATAGACAATCTTATGATCCCATCGGAACAGTTTATAGTTTAATTGGTTGCTAGGAAACCATATAGTATAGCACAGACGCTTTGTAAAATGTTATTAAAAGCAGTCTTACGAACTAAACTAAAAGACAAAGATATTTTGAAAAAGAAATTCAGTTAGGTAAATATCAAAAATTTGAACAAAATTTAAAATAACATTTTTTGCCTACAAAGCATTTCTCACTTGACTACACGGAGAAAAAAATATGGTAAAATTACCGTACTTTATGTAAATAACATTTCTGGTTAAAAGAAAAAAAAAACAGAATTTTGGATAATTTAATTAAACCAGAATACACACTATTTAAATCATTCATTTGTTAATTTTTACAGTATTATAAATGGATTACAGGAAATTCTGGCTTTCAAGATTATAGTTCTTATTACGTCACAGTGAGTAAAAAATACTGCCACATATTGAGTAAAACTGAAAAGAAAAGTTATCTAATTGAGTGGTTTTTAAGACATGCTCTATAGTATCATGGTGAAATTAAAAATGTTTTATCAATTTAATTAGTTTACGGAATATTATTAAACTACAATTTTTTGTTAGTTTTACTAAAATCCTTACTACAAATTACCCATCTTTTTAATATTTTCATAGAGTCAAAAACACGGTAAATTGTATCAAATTCTGGTAGATTTGACCATACTTTTCTCAATTTGAAAAATAGGAATGATGTCAATACATTTCGATTTTAAAAGTAAATGCTCGTAGCTTATAAGCATTCCTTTTCTTCATTAATAATCGGAACTATGTAAATGACTCCATTCAATCTTTAACGATTTCCGATGCAAATCAAATAAGTCTGAGCGAAATACAAAGTAAATAGCTAAAATGGAATTGAATCACGTTAGAAAATCAGGTCACGTATTGGATTCTCTGTGTAAATTCAAGAAATTTGAATATCTAATTTCTTCTTCTTACTGTTTATTCAATAAATTTAATTTTTATACAGCATTGCCGTAGCTTTAGAAGTCGCGGTATCGCGAGGATTTCGATTAATTTAACAATAAAACTGAGTTTTACTTCTATTTGTGAAAAATATCACTGCATTTGCTGTAGTGTTTAAAATGTATGAGGGAAATCGTAAAAATATTTAATGCAGATCTTGTCATGAGAAAATCGACATAAAATTTTGCTTTTGTGAAAATTGTCGGATTCAGTAGAAAAATAATTTTTATAACTTTCATAAATCAAATTATGTTTTTCTTATGAGGTAATGTAACTTCAAGTGTTTAGACTATTGTTTCACTAATACAACTTAATCGTAAAAGTTTGGGAACTTGCTGTTCACATTAGAATTTTTTTAAGACGATGTAAATTTTTAAAGAAAAAGAAAAATAGTATCATTGAGGTAAAAGACGATTTAATCTAAACTCTGTTAAACATAAAACACGTTTAAAATAAAATAAAATAAAGTAAGGAACATTTCCCTATAATCACATGATTTTGAAATATTTTGCAACATTTGATGTTACGTTGTTGTTCTTGTTTAGTTTAGTTTTCATTGGTGCGTAATATGTTTCTCTGGTTCAAACATATATAATTATTAAACTTTAAAAGTTTGAACTCCAAGTCTATTGTACACTAAAATATATACTTCATTCTTCCGTTCTGTTCTTCAGAACAGGTTATTTTTATAAAATATTTTTCAAAATATTTATTTGTAAGCAAAATTGTTGTTAATAATGCATCCGTAAAAAATAATGCCCGGGTTCTATATAAGGTAATTTAAAACTAAAATAATACGCTTAACATATTTTGATTGTCCAAACCCACAAATATATTAAATTTCTAACCAATATCTTTTATTCAATAGTTATTTTAACTATAATTTAACCGATTTTGTTTTCCTGGATTAAGTCGTTAGTAGCTTTATGGAGATCATCTAAGTTACGTGTAACTATGTAAATTTTATTTAGTTATAACAAGTACACAGTAAAAAATTTCACAGCTAGAATACGATCAGCAACCTGTAAAAAGTGCTGCTGATCATCAAAATAAATTTATGCGAGTAAATAAAATGCTGCCATCTATCGAGTGGTGAGATAGTTCTGCGTTCGTTATCTGTGGTCACTAATGTGGGAGATGTGCGAGAGGGATATTTTTTGAAGCCGGCTAAACTCAAACCAGGGACCTTTGTCGCAGTAAGCTGATGCTTTTACCACCAAGGGAAATTGGGTTACAGTAACTGGCTACAGTACATCCTGAGCAAGAAGAACTATGAATCTTTATAGGAATCTTTATTTCATATGCCAGTTTCTCAAAGATAGAAGTAGGACGCATAAATTAGCAGTCGAAACTACTGATTGTGCTGAAGTTCGTTGCAATTTTCGAGCACTTGGCCTATTTATCAAAAAAGGGAACATTGGGAAAAATTTTATAATTTATTCGCCAAAATTCAACAGCTTTTCTAAAGTTATTCGTATTTACATGAGGTGATTTAATTTCCTCAACAGGAAAGCACGCAGCATAAATTAACAGTCAATTTTTATGGAATTTTCTTAGAGTATATTTAAGGCTCATCAATCACTTCTCTCTTTAAAAAAGGTTTTCTCGAAATTGAGAAAAAAAATGTGCAAAATGGAAAACAAACGGTATTATTAATTTTCAAACTAGATGTATTCAAACATCTAGTTGAAACATGTGCTCATTAAGAAACGGGGATGTGTGCTAGAGATGCACGTTGATTGACAGAAGGATTCGAACCAATGACGGTCGGTTTCGTAGTAGGATACTCTACCCACCCCAGTTGTGTAACTCCCTATTCAGGGAGAGTCAGAAAGCTTTATGTAGTCGCCGTCGCAATGATACTTCATGACATATAGTGCGGCTTTCATGAGAACTCCTCCACAAATCCGTCTCGCGTCGTGGCGGGTACTAT
The DNA here is from genome assembly GCF_043381705.1 of Parasteatoda tepidariorum. Taxonomy (NCBI): domain Eukaryota; kingdom Metazoa; phylum Arthropoda; class Arachnida; order Araneae; family Theridiidae; genus Parasteatoda; species Parasteatoda tepidariorum. The sequence goes on along the minus strand of NC_092205.1, from coordinate 85,025,169 downwards.
GGTTACGAGGAAAAGTCACTTCGGATAGGGGTGTGGGTTGAATAGTTTTGTCTTGATCTTGGCATAGGTCATTGTGAGTAAACCAATCAACACCTTCATTCCTCCATTGCACTCCCATTAGAAATGTGCTCTAGCTTGTTACCATAGCAGCAAACAGTCCCAGACTTTTAGTCTGGAGGAGTTCTCCTCAAAGCCGCACTACATGCTCCATTCACTTAAATGTTTTTAAGATATGGCGAAATAAACAAAAAGTGAAATTAAAACTACCTACCTCCTGACTAGGCTATTGGGATATTTACCTCATTTCAACCTTTTTTACCATTGAAATTATAAATTAGTATGCCAATATGTATCATTGCGGGACAGACTATATAAAACTTCCTAACTCTTCCTAGATTGTGGTGTAAGACTTTGATAGTTAGAGCATCTTTCTATAAAATTGGAGGTCTTTGGTTCGAATCCAGTTGCCAACAAACATGCCGTTTTTCATTTCTCTTTCCATGTGATTTTTTCGAAAATAAGTATATGGTGTTTCAATTTTGAATAATTTGGTTTTCAAACTCCACTATTAGTTGATTGGGAGCTATTTTGACACATTTTTGTTTTATTTTATAATAACTCTTTTTTCACACTACATTGTTCAGCGACTGCTGTAATATTAATTATATATGAATTTTATCAGACATCAGTTTCGAAAAATGTATATTATAAAAATTTTAACAAACATTAATCCTGTATTATATTGTTAATTTTCTGGTGAAATTTAAAATTTCAGCTTTAGGTTCATCACACATTTTTACTTAGTCATTATATTTTAATATACATTTTATACATTTTTATTTATTCATTATATTATTATATTTTATTTTAAGTTCATTATACACTTTATGAGTTTTTTTACCAAACCAAAGTTAAACTGAAAAAAACTACCTATAATCTTAACAAAATAAAAGAAGGGAATACTCGCAGGAATAATTAGCATTTATTGAATATTATATAAGAAAAGAATACATAAAATGTGTTTTGCCTTAAATAAAAAGTATATAAGTATACACAAATAATTTACACACTTCTCAAAATCGAGCAATTTTGAAGAAGCATATTCTTGAATTATTTATAAGTGTTGTCGCAATTTTAAAACAAGTTTCACTTAATCGGAAACATTAACGTGGGATTTTCATTAAATTCACTTTTTTAAATTTGACTCATGGGAAATTTTTTTGAAAAGTTTATATAGAAAGTAACGAAAATAAGAAAGTTGTAGCGTATATATAAATACGTAGAATATAAGAAAGATATGGCGTATATGGAAAAAGTAAGCATTCAAAATTTTTGAATGGCGATTTCTTAAAACATGGTTTCCATTATCTCCGACACAATTGCCTCTCATTTTAAAAGCTACTCTAAAATTACTTAACATAAAATCATTTATTGCTGTTCTCCTGACTCGTAATGTTTAGATTGCATTTATAGTTAGTGGTTTATTAAATGAAATTCTCTGAGATTGAGAATGGACTAGTGATTTTTATTCAATAAATGTCATTTTCTTAAAATAATTAAATCAACGGAAGCTATATTAGAAAATCTTAAAGTCATTTTGTTGTACACAATTTGCTCAAAATTTAAATTTTAGATTAAAATATATAAAGTAATATAAAAACAAATCATCTGATCTATATACTTTAAGTGATGGTAAAAGCTATTATTAAAAAGCAATGAATTTTTTTAGTTATTTTTAACAATTAACTTCTCAACAGTTTATTTTTTTAAAACAAAAAAATAGTGTTTATTACAAAATACGTAAAAATTTAAAAACAAAAATTCTATTATTTATATAAATTATAAAATCTGAATGACGTAAATTTTTTTTATTATTTTAAATCAAAGTACTTTTTTCAACTTATCTTAAAGTTTTTTCTTTAAATTTAATGAAATTTTTTTGATAACCACAACAAGTGTCCTATGTTTTCTAATAGCAACACTATGAAAAAAGTGCGGTCAAAACTATCAGAATATGGTAAAATTTACCGTGTTTCTGTATCTATGGGAACGCAAAAAGCTACGTAATTTTTACCGAAGCGCTTTTGGTAAAATTAGCAATAAAATGCGGTTTTAAAATATGACATTAACTTTGGAAAATGGGGTAAACTTTGATAATTTTATCATGATGCCGTAGAGAAAGGTATAAAAACCGGATAAATATCCGGTTGAACTTTCTTTTCTGCTTTGTATTATTTACTAAATGTGTGGTAATTAAAATTATGATTTTTGAAACCAGAAGTGCCGGTAAACGATTACCACAAAAACGGAACAAATGAATGGTTTAAATATCGTATATTTTGGTTTTAAATATCATAATTAAGTTTTTCATAGCTGAAAATGTTATTACCATACAATAAGATATTTTTTCCTAAGTGCATATTCGTGTAATTTTTGTAAGTGATGCATATTTTATAAAATGTATATTATCTTCAAACTTAAACTATACAATAAAATCCTCCTCCTCTTAGAAAATGAAAATTATAAGCTATGTTTTTTCATTCATCCATGAAAAAAATATCTTTTGGTCAAATGGAACACTTTAGGAGCTTGATTTTTACTTTAACTATACTAATTTATAAAATATATTTCTTCCCGAAATTTTTTATCTCTTCTGTTTACTAACGTAATGTTTTTTTTTAAAAGTTCCTTTGAAAACATACCACAAATAACTTCTATTTGAGGCCATATGTTATGTCTACGAATTTCATTTCTTTTATATATCTCATCAAATACGTTGTTTGTGAAAACCTGTAAAATACTATATAAATCCAAAAAACATAAGCTTTGAATTGAAAATGGATAAAATAATTTGGCTTTTTCGAACTCAAAACGAAAAATATAGAACGGATATCTAAGGGAGAATTTTAAGTGGTAATTGTAGTTTGTTACAAAAATAATTTAAAACCTATATTTAGTTTTAATTCCAGGTTAGACAAAAGTAATTTTTTTAATTCTATTTTTTTTTAAAAATTGGTTTTTGAATTTTCATATTCATTTTTTTTCTTTCATTTTAGCTTTGAATCTGGTAATACATTTATTTTCTAATATCCTCGTAATTTTGGCGATTTTGGCTCTTAATTTTGACGTTTGACTTTGCTTGCTTTGTAACAGAGTTGTAACTGCTACTGGCATCATGTTCGAAGCAAAAGTAAAAAGTTAAAAAGCAAAGAGTTAAAAAGTAAAAGATGATAATGAGTACTATTTGGTGATAAATTGCCAGTATAATTTTTTAGTAGTGGCTAGGAAAATACTGCAACGTGTCTATTCTTTAGGCACCGAGTACTAGGTAAAGTTTTAGGTTTATTTTCAAGAATACTCAAATAGTAGTCGAAATTTTGATTGAATATAAGTTTAATTTGGCTATAAAAGGACGATAACCTTTACTAGCACAATTTAGGAAAGAATTGTAACTTGTATGGGAATTATGTATGGAGTTTTAGTAGGAAATTATTCTAGATAGTTAAAAATTAAATGATGGATGAATTTTATTTGATATTAAAATATAAGTATGAATTCTGTTTATAGCTATCAGGAGAAGCTTGAAACTGCAGTCTTTGGCTTTGTTTTAGGTTTATGTTTTACATTACTCGAACAATAGTCGCAATTTCGATTGACGATAAAAGGGCATCTTTTTAGCAATAAATATGACCTTAAGATTAATTTAGCTGTAAATGGAGAAAAATTGTGTTTGTAGTCATCAGAAAATAAATGAGGCTTGCTTTGTCGTCACATCTGGATTTTTATTAAAAACGTGAGGGCTCTAGTTTTTAGGTGAATGGTCAGAATAATACTCTAATCGGCACAAAAGCAAGTAATGAATAATAAAAGATTAATTTAAGACAAAAATTTTTAAGCAGAGTTTACAAGGAAACGTAGTTTACTATTATGGCTATCAAAATGACTATTTAATTTTTTTTTATCTGTGGCACTGCAATGTTCTGAATTTTTAGAGTGCAAAATAATTATATAATTTAACGTTATTTTCTAGAAATTAAAGTTGATAAATAATTAGTGTAATAATAAACTCAAAAATTAAATTTTTACTGGTTATATTTTATGGTCAAGCATTTAAACTTTCTATCATTGACAAAATTTTTAATTTTTGCTAAATAAAAAAAAATTTAAATACAATTTTTCTAAACGCAATGATTTTTATATGAATATTTTTAAATTTTTACAGTAACTAATTTAGACTTAAAACAATTATTTTTTTCAACCTGTGGCAATGCAGCGTTCTAAACTGAAGTCAACTTTTAGAGTGCAAAAACATTATATAATTAACATTTTTTCTAGAAATTAAATTTTAAATAATATGTGTAATAATAAACTATAATAATAAACTTATTTAATGTTCATATTTTCTGGTTGAGCTTTCAAACTTGATATCATTGACAAAGTTTTTAATTCTTACGAAACAAAATAAATTGAAATAAATATTACCAACATGCAATAATTTTCACAAGAATATATTTACATTTTCTTAAGTGAGTAATTTAGACTTAAAACAATATGGTATCATTGAAACACCTTTTGCTTCTTCAGTATTTAAATTTTGGTGATATTTAACAATACTTCATGCATCAGAATCTCAGAAGTTGATGCATCAATCATGATTCAAGTACATTATCACTTGACAAATTGTCAAAAATGTAAACACTTTATCGTAACTTTAAGAAGTTTCTTCAGCATTGATGGATGAGAAAGATACTTAAAAAAATATGCTTTAAACGGCTTTCTATTTTCTATAGTGTTTCCGGAGCTTTGTGATGAATTTGTGACTTTAAAATGGGACCTTATTTTAATATTTTATTTAGAAATGATGCACAAACATGCCATTCTACGAAAATAAACCATTTTATATTGTCCATTTCATACAGTCGTTAAGGCATATTTTTGGAAATTTAAAAAAACAAAAAGTAGTCAAAACTATCAACATTATTCAGTTACACATATATCTGTTATTATCTGCTAATTGAAATTCAAATATATTTTTGAGATATATTTTGAAATCAAAATAACATTTCTTTACTGCGCCTCATTTACACAGATAGAAAAAAAAAAGTAATTGTTGTATTACAGCATGTATTGTAAATTTGTAAATAAAATTTATTGAATGTACTTAAGTAAATCTTCCTCTTTCATTTAATCGTTATATTTAAGACACCTAAGAGAAATTAAAACATCTATGACTCGGTTCCTGAAAGGTTTTTAAAACTGTTATTATTTGCTTACTGGAATTCAAATATAATTTCGAGATATAATTTAAAAATCAAAATACCATTTCTTTACTAAGCTCTCACTTACACGAATAGAAGGATAAAAATAAAAAATTGTATTACAGCATGTATAATTAAATATGTAAATAAAATATAATAAATGTGCTTAAATAAAGCTTTATCTACCATATAATTTTTATAGTTAAGACATCTAAGAAAAATTAAAACAATTATGACTCAGTCCCTGAAATGTTTTTAAAACTGTTATCATTTGCTTATTGGAATTCAAATATAATTTCGAGATAAAATTTAAAAATCAAAATGCCATTTCTTTACTGAGCTCTCACTTACACGAATAGAAGGATAAAAATGAAAAATTGTATTACAGCCTGTATATTTAAATATGCAAATAAAATATATTAAATGTGCTTAAATAAAGCTTTATCTATCATATAATATTTATATTTAAGGCACTTAAAAGAAATAAAAATAATTATGACTCTGTCTTTGACATGTTTTTAAAACTGTTATTATTTGCTTATTGGAATACAAATATAATTTTGAGATATATTTTAAAAATCAAAATACCATTTCTTTACAGAGCTCATATTTACAAAAATAGAAAAAAACTTGTATTACTGCAAGTATATCTAAATTTATAAATAAAATTTATTAAATGTACTTAAGTAAAGTTTTATCTATCGTATAATCTTTATATTTAAGAAACTTAACATAAATTAAAGCAATTATGAATGAAATGTTTTTAAAACTGTAATTATTTGCTTATTGGAATTCAAATATAATTTTGAGATATAATTTAAAAATCAAAATACCATTTCTTTACAGAGCTCTCATTTAAACAAGTAGAAAAAAAATTGTATTACAGCATGTATATTTAAATTTATAAATAAAATTTATTAAATGTACTTAAATAATGTTTTATCTATTATATAATCATTATATTTAAGACACTTAAGAGAAATTAAAACAATTATGACCCTGAAATATTCTTAAAACTTTTATTATTTGCTTATTGGAATTCAAATAGAATTTTGAGATATATTTTAAAAATCAACATATGATTTTTTACTGAGCTCTCATTTCCACAAATAGAAAAATTTAAAAATTTAGTATTACAGCATGTATATTTAAATATATAAATAAAGTTTATTCAATGAACTTAAATAATGTTTTATCTATCATATAATCATAATATTTGAGGCACTTAAGAGAAATTAAAACTCTTTTGACTCTGTCCTTGCAGACACAAAACAATCAATGTGCCTTTATACAATACAGCCACTAGACGGCAAGATACGGCTTATACTGATAAAATTTTGTTTGTATACCAGAAAATAAAAGAAGTGATTTTGTTTTGGGTTGGAAAACATTCCACTGTGAATAGAACGTGGTTGTTAAGCATTGGATCAGTGTAGACATTTTTATTGCATGTCATTCCCTCGATTATTTTAAAATTTATTAAAGGAAATGAATTGTTCTTGTGAAATGTTTATAGAAGGAAAAAAAATGCTGTTTCTTTTGTTATATAATATTAATATAATAATAAATATTCAGAGTTTTACCATAAATGAAAGGTTACCATAAATATTTAGAGTGTTTAAATATTTAGAAGTTCTTGAATGAAATGGTTTATGGAAAAAAATAATAACCAGCTCACAGTCATACCTCATTTATTTTTACACGAAAGGGAATGATTTTAGTTAAGATGAAATGATTTATTCCCCCTTATCTATGTACAATGCACAAAATAAATGAATCCCCCTGAATAACTCTTGATCTAATAATCGGATTTTCACTTTATAGAATTCAATCTTAATGGTTCGAGGTGACCACGAATATGCTAATTAATTAGTGCTAATTAATATTTTAAATTAGGAATATACTAATTAATATTTTAAGTTACGAACTCAGACAAAATCGTACATTTTTATTAATGATAGTTTAAAAAAGCTGCATTTTTAAAATTTTGAACAACTATTCGACCGATTTCGATCAAACTTAGTATTTTGTCATGTAAAAATCACGTTTTTTTAAATGATGGAAAAAGAGCGTACATAGCAATTTTTAAATATTTTTACTGTTATTAAATTAAAAAATAAAAAATAAACTATTAACTAAAAGTTATTTTTGCATGGAATTATTTTTGTATAAATGAATTTTATAAGTGTGTTTAAATTTTTTTCAATTCTATTAAAATGTTCTCGAGATATGACGAAAAAGCAAAAAGTAAAATTGACATTAAGGGGTGAAAAATTTGGACCATTTTCTTGACCAAAATATTGGGACCATATTTTCCTGATTGAATTTACCCTCTATATTTTTGAGGTGAAAAATCCAAAACCTTCAAAAAAAATATCTTTATTCACAGGAAGTACGTTTTTTGCCTGATTTCGTAACGTATAATATCGTCTGCTCTAATTAATAAGCATATTTGAAGTCATTGAAATGGAGCTTTAGAACGGGAAAATCCGTTCATTAGATTAAAATTTAGCAGAGATAAGATCAAAGTAGGGTGGTCCATTTTTTTTGCGTACAGTACTATGCAGCAATAAAAAAAGTTACTTAATAGGTCAGGAAAATAAGTACCAGTTTTCAAACTTTTAAAATGTTTAGTGCAAATTTATTTAAGCTCGTTTCTTAAGGATTACCTAACATAAAAAAAATCACAGAAGAGAAACTTTCAGAGAATGACCCAAGCATGGAAATTTAAAATATTATCTAATACAATATGAATAAATTCATAAATACACATATGAGAACAAATTGAACACAATGCAAAATATTAAAAACGAAAATACCTTTAAAAGTAAAAAATGAATACTTTATGTAAGCATGAAAGAATTTACGAAATATTTTTTTTAAACTTTTTAAAAAAACATAATCATAAAATCACATTGTCTATTAAAAAAAGCATGATTAATTCATTTTAGCTAGTTACTACCATAATTATGTTTTTCAAATAATACAAAAATCTAGCTTAGAAGAGTTTACGTTTCTTTAAAGGAAAATATATACTTAATTTGATTAATTAATTTGATTAAAGTAAAATATATAGTTAATTTAAAGGTGACTGTTTAATAAACAAATTATGAGATATTTATAATTTGATTTAGAGAAAAGAAATCCATATTTTTTATTTATTAAGGTGCTTTGTACTCCAAATCATTTCTTAATATATTATTCAAACAAAAGTTTTCTTTATCAGTTTTTAGATAGTATGAATATGAAACCCATTACTTTTAATGGCACTTAGTTTTTTTTTTTTAATACTTTCGCGGAGTAGCTTTTATAGCTTATTCGGAAATAACGAATTTTGAATTAAATGCATTTCCAATGAGAAAGAGTATGCGATGGGCATTAAAATGAAATGTCTATTGATTTTTCTTGTGAATACAATATTTTTCTACCTGCAAAATTTGGCAAATAAAATATTCATCAATAAATGCCTTGTTTAAAATACTTTTTTTTCTTCTCTTAATTCTAAAAAATTGTAAGGATTGTACCTGTAATAAGGGCATAAAGGGTTCTGTATAATAAAGGCATTTCTAATAGAATGCATTATAAATTTGGAATTAAAATCTAATTATAAGGTATTTATGAACCATTAATTTTTTTGATTTTTCCTTTCAGGTGGTAATGGTTTACCAGAAATTCTGGTTTTCAAAATTATAGCTCTTATTATCAAACATTAAGTAAAAAATACAAAATTAAAAAGGAAGTTTAACCAAATAAATGGTTTTTATACCATGCTCAATGGAATCATGACAAAATTACCAATTTTTGCAGCATTTACTAAATTTTATTAAGCTTTATAATACTATATTTTATTTTAACCAATTAATTAATCCACATAACTTCAATCTTACCAAAACCATTACCAAAGCTTAGCGGTAAAAATTACCGAGCTTTTTGAGGTTCTCATAAAGCCAAAAGCTTGATACCTTTAACTAAATGCTGGTAATTTTGTCTATACTTTTTTCCTCAGCATACCCGAGGGCACTTTAGGTGCATAACCCGTTATTTCCAGCTGTACATTAAATTAGTATATCGTAATTTTTACAGTAATATTTATTTAATTAAATTAATTCACTGATTTTCGGCATTTATTACTTGTTATTACGGTATAATATGTATTTTTCCCTTGTAACATGTTCTTATAAAAGTACATTTTGTGGTAAAAGGTATTGATACTCTGAGGGTCAGTATTTGTTTCCATGAAATATACTTTTTTCAGTAAAGGACTTCTTTTAAATGTATTTTTTCTGTACATTTTTTTAAAATAATGTGATTTGGAATTTTTCTATCGTACTTTTTTGGTCACCTTATTTCATAAAGACAGCAGTCAAAGATGTTCCAATTCCAACGATTTCTTGTTTTACGAGGTAAGCCAGTATATATATATATATATATTCTTCTCCGCTCTAATTACATGCAAAAATAAATTTTGGAATTTTTTATTTTAAAAAACGGTCTAATAGTTATTAAGAATATCTGTTAGATTAACGGAATTACATTTGTACTAAAATAAAAAATCTAAAAAATACAGTTTTCATTTTCTTAAAAATTTATATTCAAAAGTTCATAAATAAATTCATTTTGCAAATTAAAGACATTTTCATGATAAATAACTGTTTTTCTCTGATTTAAATAACTACAAATATGATCCAATTTGAAAAATTATTGTTTGGGAGTGAGGCGTGTTCGGAAGATTTNAGAAAATATATATATATATATATATATATGCACGTTTCTATGCAGCTTTAGTCCTGATGACGTGCTTTAACTTTCTTAGAGGCTTGTCGCAACATTTGTGTGCTTTTCTTCATATATATCGCTTTAAACTTGTATATTTTGACAAAAAATTGACTGAAAATGTCTACAAAAGTGTAACTTTAGTATCAAAAATATTATCAGATTTGAAATCTCTGCATACCGAATTGAGCAACATCAAGTATTTGCATAAATGTTGCAAAACACTTGTTTCCCAGGTTGTAATTAAATTTAATTTCATTTAGACCATTTTAATAGGGTGATACATAAAATTATGAAATAATACTAACAATTATTTAGCATTTATCTTTACGAGATGAATTCGTTATGAAATTTCAGAAGTTTCTGACATTTTCAATGAACGTTAACTTATTCAAGAACACTTTTATTTTATAGTTTTAAAGAAATTCCTTTAGAACAAAACCTTTTCGTCAAATTTTCTTTGCATCACGAATAAAAAATATGCGACCCAGTGCATTGCGTGAACGTAAAACATACGTAACATTCATGTCCTTATATTAGAAGAATATAAATTACTATTTGAGGGGCACATCTATTTATCTTCTCAAGTACTCTTTTTTTTTATTCTTTCATGAAATATGTAGCATGAGCTGTCGGATACAATTTATATCGTTACTTCTCACATTAATATTCTGTTGAAAGGATAAAAAATGTCTCAAAGTTTTGGAGGTCTCGCAGTCTGAGCCTGATGACGATTTTTTTTTTCAAACCATCGCTTAAAGAGAGGTCAAGCTCTCTTTGTAAGGTGTTCATTTTTTTAGTTGGCATTGCGTGAGATGGTTTTCTTTGGAAACCATTTGTGCAAAAAGTTTTTTTCCTTTTCCATTTTTCCTTTTATTGTTCTCAGCGCCTTTTTTCTTGCGATCTTTCTTTCTCTTGAACTCCTGAAGAAAAATAGTTTCTTTATCGTTGTTTTATATGAAAAGTTTGGGTGCTTATCGGTATTTGGAAATCAGTTTTATGCAATAAAAACAGAATTTTTTTTAAATAATCTAAATTAAAATAAAAAGAAGTATTAAAAATTGGATCAATTAGTAAAAAAATATTTAACAATCAATGTTTTTCTGTGAAAAATACTTTGTACCACTGAAATATATCGAAGTAAAATATCTACGTCATAACCAATATTTTTACGTAAAATCAATTAGGCTATCTACTGAAATAAATAAAAGAAAACTATCTCATTTAAAATATTTGACCCACACACTTTACATAAAATCCAGTAAGCTTCCAGTAAATCATTAATATAATTTGGATAAAAACAAACAAAACGGAACATTCTGAATAACTTTTGATCTAATAATCGGAACTTCTAGATCCAGGACTCAATCTTAATTGTAAGCGATACTGGTTGATAAACATACCCGTCTTATGACGTAAGGACTTCTGACCCCCAAAATATAGGGGGTACCCACAACCTAAAATATACTGTCCCAATTACTTGGATCAGTAAAGTGGTCCAATGTTTGACCCCCTGAGAAATCACGACTTTCAAAATTACGACTTTTTAAAAGTTATGTTTATTCAGAGAAAATATGTTTGTGTGTCTGATTTTGTAATTTTAAATATCGTATACAAATTAATTAGCTTATTTGAGGTCACCCCCTCAAACCATTAAGACTAAGTCTTAACGTAAAGATCCAGATATTAGATCAAAAGTCATGCAACGTGATCGTGGTTCATGCTTTTTTAATTTTCATTTGCACAGTGTGCACGATTGTAATCTAATCAATATCTGTATCATCAATTAATATATTCAACAAATAAATAAGAAAAAAACGCTTCATAATCATTTCGAAATAAATCGAAGTAGGAAAAATCATATGCGTTAGCTAGTTTTTCCAACATTTGTTACAGAAAATACATTATTATACTGATGACTATCTTCATTATTAATTAAACATCTTCATTATTTATTAAAGACCCTTGTCGATCATATGATTTTCTGGCTAAATAAGAATGCACCAATAACGAAGGAAATGGTTTTAGGTCATTATTTTCTTATGTTACCCAGAGATACATACTGTTTATTATCTAAAACAAGTTATTTTTATGTATGATTCGAGTTATTAATTTTATTTTCAATAAAACAAATATATTTTTTAGGGTACGACTTTTTAATGAAAGTACTATTATGTACCCACTATATTGAAGTTTGTAATATCAAATTATTTAAACCCGAATGTGTCGATTTCTGAGTTATTTGAACAACATTTGCAGAAAGCAATATTTTTTCTTCCATTTGAAGGGAATTTATAGACGACAATTTACAAGTTTGCATCAATAGTTGACAATTAGCTGTTTAACCCCTTCCTTCTCTCTCCCGTGAAAATGACGGGGTAATGTTTCGCCATCTATTTCTCGCTCCCGTGATAATTCCGGGCTGGAGAGTTCAACAGTAACGCGCCAATAAGAGTAAAACTAATTCATTTCTTTTGCCCGGAAAACATTTTATTTCTTAATTTACTCACCAGATGGCAGTACCAAGATATTTTCAAGGTAATTGCAGCTAGTTAGTTTATTTTCTAATCAAATAGCACTAATTAAAAAATAGGCACTTTTATGACCGTTTTCTTGAAAATTAACCGATCGTTAAGGGGTTAAAAATACAGCTAATTATCGTCTATCGCAGCTGAAAAGTTAAAGAAGTTACACTCCATCAAATACTAATTGTGAGCTCTGATTAAGATGGAACAAAATCAGTGTTTTCGAAGTGAGAAATGATTGGAAATTCATTTTAGATGAAGGCGATTGATTGACTTATATGAACCGCAATTGCAAAAATTGAAATGATTGAGAGTGGCTCAAGAGACAATTTAGTTACAACACGAAATCAATTCAAAATATTGATATCATGCGAGTGGCAAAATACTCTAAGAAATGTACGCAAAATTGAGAGAGTTTGCCTTAATTTATACATTCATATTATCTTCTTTGAGGAAAAAACCTAATACCCGTAATTGCAATGAACTTAAAAAAACTTAGTTGAGTTGGCAGTTTATATATATATTAAAATATCTACGTCATAACCAATATTTTTACGTAAAATCAATTAGGCTATCTACTGAAATAAATAAAAGAAAACTATCTCATTTAAAATATTTGACCCACACACTTTACATAAAATCCAGTAAGCTTCCAGTAAATCATTAATATAATTTGGATAAAAACAAACAAAACGGAACATTCTGAATAACTTTTGATCTAATAATCGGAACTTCTAGATCCAGGACTCAATNTATATATATAATATAAAGCTTTCGGCCGGGATAGCCTGGGGCCCATGTTCGATAGTTCGTGGGTTCGAACCCCGCCGGCCGATGGTTCCCCGTGCATTAAAATGACTGATGGACGTTAAATCTGTCGAGTCACAAAAGTCCTCCATGTTCCCATAACAAATTAAAACCTCCGGGGGTACTGGATTGGAGATCGATCGTTCTCTGATTCTGGTCAAAATTACGATCTGTGGATGAACGAATGGATGTATGAATGTGTCAGCCCTATAAACGGGTGTGACGTACGGTATGGCAGAAGTCGAATTCCTGGCCATAGATGGCGCCACTGGAAAAGAAGAACTATTGCACCCCCTCTGCCTAAACAGGCACACGTCAACAACAGCATATAAAGCTTTTAAAGTCTTATAGAAGTAACTGTATAACAATGGTGGTCAAAGATTTAAGCTGCAGACTTAAAAGGTCCCAAATTTGAACCTAGCCGGCGTCAAAAAACCACTCTCTCGCCCTCACGCTAAATTGATGATCATAGAAAACAAACACGCTACTCTCTCATTCTTCTGCAGAAGGTAGAACTATATTATTTTACCTTACAAATCACCTGAGTCTATGGATTAATTACGGTATCAAGTACCGGAATTTCGGGTGCATCATTCGTAAAATACATTTTAAAGCTCTGTTCACGATAAAAAGCACCAGCACCCTGAGTGCCGGTACTTTTTACCGTGTCCCTAAAACTCTTCATGTTTTAAACTCTTCTTTTGAGAAGTCTGAACTTTTAATTTATATTCCTGAATAAGTTAGGTTTCGTTTGAAATCACCACAAAATATTTTAAGCATAATTTTAAACTTTTAGAACTTCGATAATCAAGAAAAGAATATAATTAATATTTTTACCAGATTTAAATAGTGTAAAAAATCTTATCATAAGATTTAAATTTTTATTTAAGTTAAAAGGAATAGTTTCTTAAATTTCACTTCTAGTTGATCAATATTCTGCATAAAATTTATTGAAATTATTTGCTTTCAAAACCAAAAAGTATAACAAAAATCAAATCTAATTAGAGAAAACTTTTTTTTCTCTTTTATTGATTTCTTAATCTCTTAATTTTCTATTGTTAAAACAAAAATGGTGATGAAACCGCTGAGAGATCTAGTATTAATTCCATTGTAAAACAAAAAAATCGCAACTTTTTTCAAATTTAAACAATTTGATGCTTTAAAAAACTGTTAACTCTTTAAAAAGCAGGAATTATTTTTAAAAATAAATTGTCATAATAATTTTAGTTTGGCTCCAATGGAACAATTTATTTAAACGACTTTTTGCTTTATTTTGTTTACTTCATAGTTTGTTTTGAAAACCGTAGTCCTTCAATGAGTTAACTCAGTCACAAAGACATAAAAACAAAACGAAAATATACTGTAAAAGAAAATATGCATCCCACAAATGAAAAATAACGAATTCGAATGTCATATTTACCAAATGTATTATATAAATTACAAAATTCAATTGCATCGAACTCAAAAAGAAGAAAAAGTTTATCTTAAAATAACCTAACATACTATACATAGTAATAAAAATTCATTATTGAATTCATAAAGATCAGCCTAACTTTAATATTTTTATAAATTTTATTATGTACATTCTATATAAGAATATATTCCAAACATTATCAAATTGAATGTATTTGAAACTTAAACTTTTCATATTGAATATAACTTTTTTTCGAACTAAATCTTATTATCAATCTCTGTTGAAAATATAGTTGAAATAATTCAGTACATTTTCAATTGTAAAGGAATACAATTGACAGCTATAAGAAAAATATAAGGAATATATTCCTAAGAATAAAAAATTGAAAGAAAAATGAAAGGTTTTTGGGAAAAATCTGATTTGCAGGCAATATATTTATTCAAACTATTACGAGAAACTGTTCGACCAGCGAGGAAATATAACGGAGAGACGAATGTTTAACTAAAAGATTACAGTTACGATCGCTCATGTCAACAACTAGGTTAAAAAACTAACTTATCTCGCTATTCATCTAATAAAGCTTTCTATGTCTGCTTCTTGAAAAAAAAATTTGTATTTTTCTTTAAATGAAGAAAAAAGATTTTTTTCCATCATTTAAACTTTTACACTAAAAATAAACATTACTGCTTCTATCTGCAATGAGGGTATTATATAACTATAAATTTTATTATTTTTGGGAACTGAAAATGTAATAATATTAACACGTTGCACAACTGAACAACAACGCTAAAATACATTTCCAAGTCATTGTATAATTTTAAAATCGTGAATGCATAAAAACTCTAAATGCGAATAAATCATTTCATTACGCGTTGTCTACTTTGTTGAACTTTTAAAGATTCTTATTTATTCTTATTTATTCCCTTATTACATAAAAATGCCATTATAATGTCCGTAGTATATTTTTAACAATATTTTTGCAAAATTATCAATAACACTATCAATAAACAGCAACGTTGAAAAGTATTGATAGTCTAAATAAAAAAAACAGCGAACTTCTCAAGATTTCGTTCTATATTTTGAATGAATTTTTAAAAGAATTTTTTACCGTAAAAAAAACCAAGGTACAAAGTACTGGCATTCAATGTGCCGCTAAATTTTACCGTATAATCAATTTTTGCAGGAGCATGGAATGGAACAAAAATCTGGTATACAGTAATTTTCTCAGTAATAATCATCGTAAAACACATGAATGCCAGAAACTAAATAAGCATTACTGTATAAACTTCACTGTAACATTTTATGGTAAAGATGGATTAGATGATGCACTTGAAGTTCCGGTACTTTATACCGTAATCTTATCCGGGATTTTTTTTAGTCTCAGTACTTTTTTTCTTAATATTATTTGAACTAAGCTGCGATTGTCGTTCAAATGTGTAACTTAAATTTGTTTCAATATGCGATAGGAAGAATCCCTGTCAATCTCTTTGTATAATTTATAATTCTCCTACACATTTATTTAATTTTCTTGAATGTTTTTCAAGAGTTTTATAAAGAAATAATCCTTTTCACAAATTTTATTAAATTACGGAACAAAAAAATCCAGATTTGCATTATTTACTAAATTCGTGGTAATAAGAACTATAATTTTGAAAATTAGAATTTCCGTTGAATTGTTTCCATAAAATTACATAATGAATCGTTTAATTACTGTTTAATTTAGTTTTTAATACCAGATTTATAAATTTTTTTCAACCAGAATTATCAACACCATACATCTACAAACACCATATAAGTATCGCTACCAGAATTTATTTTTCCCGAGAGTAATCTGTATTCATTCTTGGGTAATGTTATTGGGAAAAATAATCGTTAATTTTATAGAGCTCCATAATAGAGCTATCTTCTCATCTGCTATTATATCACAACTGGTTTCATAACACAGTTATAAGATTTTAAAAAAAAATCACGCTGAGATTTCATGATTACCCAGCAGTTAGCCTGCTGATTTGTGGCAATTGGTCTGAAATCTAGCGTTACTAAGTGACCATTCACTTTTTAAACAAAATGTAAATGGAAGTCTGTTGAATATTTAAGATAAATTTAATATTTACCTTAAAATTTCACTGCATGTATTAAATTTACAGTAAAAAGTATCGACATCCTGAGGGGCCCTATTTATTGACACAAAGTTTCCAATGAATGAATAAATGCCACCACATTTGATATCCTTACATAAATAAAGGAAAAGTCGCAGAAAGATTGAAATGAATTTTTAATGCACTCACTGTTAGAAATTTCGTGTAAAAAATGGTTAAATAACAATTTATGTAATACTTATTTTAACATATTTAAAAAAAATTGTTAAATGACCATTAATAAGATGGTATTAGAACTGTTAACCGTGATAAAATCGTTTATTGACTGTTTTCACCTAATACGGTTAAACAACCAGAATTTTATCGCATCAACTAAGCCCACCTAATGAAGCTACTTAGTTCTTGCAGCTGGGTACATATTACAGACGAGAGTGCTAATCTGTCAGTCTCGTGGCAGACAGTTCGAGTTCCAACGTTGACACCACAATATTTCCTCCATTCTCTTTGACACATGAAGAGTTCCCACTGTCCAGCACTTATCAATGACCATTACCTAATGTAAAGCCTAGCTCCAATGTCTAGTCAAATTCATTTTTACGGTTCGGAAACTATTCTAGTTGAAAACGGCAAAAAACCCGTATAGTTTTGTATTCATAGTTTTATAGCCATGCTAGTTGTAAACGGTTTCAAGCCCGTAAAGTTAAAAAATATTCTTTACCGTAATCTTTACAGCTAACTAGATAGACAGTCTGCTTCCGGTTACTTAATCGTAATCTTGGAATGAAAATTCTAACAGCGTTGAATAAACTTTTTCCATGATCACTCGATAAACGTTTAAACGAGAATTGCTATCTAAGGAAAAAAAGCAATTTTTCTAGGAGCTGAGTATTGAAAAATTATACGAATCGGCATGCATGCCAAAATATCTAAAAGCCTCAAAAGTGATAATGTTTTAAGCTGATACACTTAGAGTTTAGAAAAGTAATAAGAAACCGAAATATATTAATTCCAGAAAATTCGATTAGGATTGATTTCATTTCGGTTACAAAGTTCCTAATCAGCTATTTAAAATGTAAATTTATTATTTTTCATACAATAAGTTAATGGTATTTATTAAGGTGTTCAGCTTTAAAGATAAGTTTAAATTCTTATTTATAACCATCTTTGACGAAAATCTCAAAACTAATACACTTTTAACCAAATATTGATTGAGACACTGTAAAGTAATAGCGATACAAAATAAATAAACTCTAACAAAATCTATTCGCTTCGTTCCGAAGTTCCTTTGATTTTTTATTGAACATCTGGTTTGAAAGTGAGAATTCGATATCAGAATAATCATTCAAGAGAAATTATTTGTCGTCGAATCATTTTTGAAGGAAAATAACCGAAATTGAATAGTAAGTTCAATCATAGAATGAATATATTTTCTCATCAAAAAATCTCCAATATAATTTAATTTGCTGAAGATTTTTCTTTAACTTAATAGTTCAGAATTCGGAAAAACTTAAACTATAAATATTAACACACTAAATATCAAAAAATTAAGTTTCAATAAATTAAAGAATGATATTGTACTTTCTTAATAATTAGTAATTTTCATACAATGTTTTAATCATGTAAATGGGTCAAGAATCATTAGATATAAATCAGTATGCAGGAAATATACTGATTTATAAATATTTAATAATGTATATTCCATCTCCTCATACACAGAGAAAAGGAAATCATGATAAAATTACCGCGCTATATGGTAATAAAATTTTTGGTAGAAGAAAATATAGTTTTTGTTAATAAAACCCTAATACATGGTATTTAAACTATTCATTTGATAATTTTTCCGTTAATATGGTAACGATGTACCGAACATTTCAAAATTATAAATTTAACAGAAAAGAAGGTTTTAATGTCATGCTTCACCGTAATATGCCAAAACTACGAAATTTTACCACTTTTAGAGAATTTTAATACACGTTTTATAGCCATATATTATTGCTAATTTTAGAAAACTAGTAACCAAAGCGCTTCGGTAAAAATTACCAAGATTATTGGTGTTTCCATAGAGAAAGAAATATTGTAACTTGGCCATACTCTGGTACTTTTGACGATACTTTTGTCTTAGTGTTGTTATAAACCTTAATATTGACAAAATGTTTTAAAAATTGAAATTATTTTTTAAACTGCAATATAAAGTACTTTTCTTGAAAAAAAATACTATAAAGAGTTAAAGTATAGTTTAAAAAAATCTGGTAAAATTGCCGTTCGGTATAGTAATAAGATTTTTGAAAGAAAAAAAATATAACTCTGGTTAATAAAATCATAATTATGACAAATAAAATCAAAGTATGCGGTATTTACAGCACTCATTGGGTAAGTTTGACATGCATATAGTAACAGTTTAATGGAAATTCTGGCTTTCAAAATTAGAGTTCTTATTACTACACTTTTAGTAAAAATTACGAAACTGAAAAGTAAATTATCTCGAATGAATGGCTTTTATGCTATGTTTTAAGGTATTATGATAAAATTGACAAATTTTGCCCCATTTCACAGTGGGCCAGCATCAAAGGTTTCGTGGCCAAAATTAGTATTTCGATAAAATTTGTTTCAAAATTTGGGGTTTTTTATGTGCAGGCAAATTGAAACTATAGTTGAAATTTTGAAATACACTGAAAATATGCAAAAAACAAAATGGCGGCTGAAATATGGCGAGCAAAAATAAAAATAATAATATAGTACGTTTAAATACATAAATATGGCAATGAAAATATAATAATTTTCGTAATTTTATATTAAAAATGAAAAGCAAATTATATTTCCGAAGTAATATTACAAAATAACGCGAATTAATTACAAAATAATGCGAAAAACAAAAATTATGTTTTTTTTTTCGGTATATTTTGTTCACCTTTGCAATACGGGTAAAATGGGGCAGGTTTTTTTGAAAGAAGAAACATCAAAGAAGGCAACAAAAAAAAGTTTAGCTAATTACCTCGTGGAACCTTTTGGAACTAAGTTTCGAAAGTCATTCAAACATAATATCATCAAGTCATAAACATAACAATAATAAGATATAAACTATAAGTTTGTCAAGAGTATTAACTTATCCAACAAATTGAAAAATTGTACTATAATTTCAGACTAATTTCTCTTATAAAAATGTAACAGTAAGGTGAAATTCCTATATATATTTCTGAAATAAAAATTTAAAACTTTTTTTTGACATATTTTTCATTACATTGTACTCTCGTCGGTCCAAAAAGTAAATTATAACGTTTGGAATGATTATGAATACTTAATTTGGGCCATTACGGCTCCTTGCAGAAACTGCAGTTTACAATAAATCTTATTTTTAAAAAAATATTCCTATTTATTTCACAGAAAATGAGATTAAAAAAGGTAAAAGATGATATTTAAGATTTAAAACAGAATTATTACAAATCTAAAGGTAATAAGAAGACAAGAGGATTAGTTTCCTGATAAATTAAAATAATATTAAATAATATTTGCATCAGAAATTAGGTTTGAACATTATAGATTTGTTAACAATGGATTAGCAAGAAGGTTACAGTAAACTAAAGCAACTTTTCTAAAAAAAAATTCTTTTTCTTACAGCTTAAACTAAACAATTTATGCAGTTGTAGCAAAACGAAAATAAATTGAAACCAATTAAACTAGACACTTCTTTTTTCAGATTTTTCAAACTAGTGTAACAAAACGACCGCATAAACTCTGCACAGCTAGATTCTTCGTTGGGAGTACATAAGAACTGCCCAAAGTTACGAGAAAAAGTTTTACATGGTTTACGAGAAAATAGTTTACGAGAGTTACAATAGTTTACGAGAAAAATATGAAAAACAAAGTATGACGTCACTGCCGGTGAAAGAAAAAACACTTTATTAAACATATCAATAGCAGTATTCTATGCACAATTTGAAGCAGATGTAAGATTTTAACATTTTAAACATTATCGTCTGGAAAGATATGCAAATACTGTTGTTGATTTGAACAATAAAGTGTTTTTTTCTTGCACCGGCAGTGACGTCATACTTTTTTTTCGTATTTTTCTCGTAAACTATGGATCGTACAGGAATGCTTCTTTGGGCAGTTCTTATGTACTCCCAACGAGGAATAAGGCTGTGCAGAGTCTTTGCGGTCGTTTTGGGACACCCTGTATATAAAAATTAACCATTCTAAGAAATCAAAGTCTTTTTAAATTTTATTCAAATCGAAAGTAAAACCTTGTGAAACAGTTCATACCCAAACTATTTTTCACCATGACATGCAAAAGCTAATCTCAAAAATGTCATGTCAAGTACATAACTTTATAGAAATAACAGGATTTACATAACACAATTCTCCACTCTCAGCAAAAAAACACCTCCTTTCGATATTTCTTGCCATTTTATGAATTCTAAATCAATATCAATTATCCTTTTTTCGCTAATTAACTTTATAAGCAGAATAATATTTAGTTTGAAGACTCTTCATGTTTAAATATTGCTAAACCGATCAGTTTTGCGCAAACTATTTTTCTTAATTCAAACCAAATAAATATGAATTATCAGCAAAAGAGTACGATATAATTTGCAAATTTATTCTAATCGAATGTGAAAACTCCTCCGAAACACTTTTTTTATGCGTTTCATTTTGAGAAAATTTAAACGGAATATATAATTTAATCACTTTTAAAGAAGTCAGTTAATTCTAATGTAAAGTAGTACAGTTTTAAAGCTTCATTAAGTAAATAGCTGATTCCGTATTCTTGAATCATTTTTCTCTCAGAATAATTCTCATTTTCGCTCCTCGTTACTTAAATATCTCATTGCGTAAGCTCAAAATTAAAGATATTTCGGCGGATAAAATTGCCATGAGTCATGTTTGTTGAGTAATTTAAACCAAATCATCCATATGCAAATAGTGATTTTTAAAAATTATTTCAAAAATATGTTTCAGATAACATTTTTATTGCTAATTAAATTCATATGCAAAAGAAAGTTTTAAAAATAATGCTTGAAACAGTCGTCAAAGTGTTTATAGATGAAAAGCTTAATTTTTAAAAAAAAATTGCTTAGAATAGAATACATTTATTGTTTAAAGCCTAAATTTATAATAATCTAAATAAACTAGAACAAAGGTGTGTTTTAAATCCTGGAACTTTTTAACATATTTTAAAAACAAATCCTTTGTTTATGATAATTTACATTACTATTTTAAAGTATTCAATAAATACAAAAACCGAATAAGGATATAACTAACAAATAACAAATATGAATGTGACAAAAAATATAAGTTGAAATTTGGAATTAAAAATATATAATTGACATTCAAATTTTACTTTAATTATCTTCAGATAAATATTAGTTATAAAATGCCTAATATATTTTTTTTTACATTTATGTTGTTAAACATTTTAAAACTATTTAAAAAAAGTTACCCAAGCAAGTAGTTTGCTGTTTCTATATCCATTTTCAAGAGGTATATAATAGTATGCTTTTTGTTTCTTATGAATAAAACACAAATAAGGACAAAAAAATAATACTTATAGCTTTGATTCATCTTATTCAGTGTTGAAAAACAATATAACAGGAGGAAATAACGAAACAAACATGCTACAATAAACAAAAGAATGATTTAACCAATAGGGAAAGAGAAAACAAAAAATATTGAGGAGCAAGAGATTTGGTTAAAGCTTTTTCTTCGCCTCCTATTGGGTAAACGAATTTTGTTTCACTTATTGCAAAGTTTTTGTCTCGTAACTATCTCTTGTGTTTAGACACTGAAGAAGATTCTTGTTTATAGAAACGAAACTATTGTAAGCACATTGCTGGCATCAGCTGGTCAGTAAGACAGTGTGGTTTCGCTAACTGTGAGCACGACGGCGTTTAATCTTTTTCGAAGGAAGTGGGTAATTTGAATTTTTCCGAGCCTCTAAATTCAATTTATTAATTATAAATATTGCAGCATTAAAATTACTGTAAATAATACACAATGAATTCTAAAAGAGTCAATGGCTGCTGGTTTATCATTGAGATATATTAAATTGCATTTGCTTAAAAAAGATTTAAGTACAAACATCCATTTTCGTGTCTTTACTTGCGGGTTATTCAACTTATATATTTTTACCTGAAGAAAAACAATGTAAATGAAAAGTCGGGAACGGCATTGTCTGAGAAATGAGCATTACAAACATTTGCATTTACTACAGCATTACAAAACCTGCTCGAAACTACGCACAAAACATGCAGTGTTTTGAATTTAAAGTATTTAGAAGAAAAAAATTTTATTATTTTTTTTAAAATTAAAATTGCTGTATTGCTAGACATTTAACCATTTTTTACAATTTTACAATAAAGTGTATCTTGGAAATATCAAATAAATATGGTTTTGTTTCTCTATTCGACCCAATGTGCCGATAAGTCTATTTATCTAGATTAAATTTTATTTTATGGTTATTCTGTAAATTTTGAGAAATTTAAGTGTAACATTTAGATAGATTCTTTTATTGCCACTTTACATTCTAATTTTGTCATTTTTTGCATAAATATAAAATTCGCGTTCTTCGACGTGACAAAATGAAACCTAAGGGCCATTTCGAGGAAGAAGTGAATATTTTTCAACTTGTCTAAA
This sequence comes from Parasteatoda tepidariorum, assembly GCF_043381705.1. Classification (NCBI taxonomy): domain Eukaryota; kingdom Metazoa; phylum Arthropoda; class Arachnida; order Araneae; family Theridiidae; genus Parasteatoda; species Parasteatoda tepidariorum. The sequence goes on along the minus strand of NC_092205.1, from coordinate 85,001,663 downwards.
TATTTCTTTCGTGGATGAAAATATGACTGCAAGGGAAACTTTTATAAACTTAAAATTTTGAATGCCTATAAATAAGTTCTTATGGCACATCTTATTATACTGAATGTTATATTAAATTTAACATAATTGTGACATACAATAAATGATTTGCATTTAAATTAATTGAGTTAAGAAAAATTTATAATAAATTTTTGCGTGGGAATCTGAATTATTAAAAAAAAACATAACTTTTTGAAGAAAAAAATTAAGCCGTTCATATTTTAAAAATTGCAAATAAACACATCGCTCTAGAAAAAATTACATTTTGATTTATTAAATTAACATAATTGTGGCAGACAATAAATGATTTAAATTAAAATTAATTGAGTTAAGAAAAATTCATAATAAATTTTTGCTTGGGAATCTGAATTATTAAGAAAAGAAAATAACATAGCATTTTGAAGAAAAAAAACTATGTCGTTCATATTTCAAAAATTACAAGTAAATCCATCGTTCCAGAAAAAAATTAATTTTGATGAATATATTTTTGTAATCTTTTTTTTAAATGATTGTAGAAATAATACTGCAGAGCTTCCAAGATTAATTTGAGCGTGATTAGTTTTATATTCCAAAAATTCTTTAAGCATTTGTTAATTACTAATTTCCAATGTGTGGATTATTCCAGCATAAAAAACACATGAGATTCTTATGTTTTAATAAATTCATTATTTAATAGCAGCCACCCAAGTTGCCAAGCAGTCAGCGTGACAACTGCGAAGCCAATGGTTGCGAGTTCGAATCCTCTGTATGTCGCCCTTGTTGTGTGAATGGATCTGCACTGTGAATGGATCTGCAATAGTGTTGCGTGTATAATGTTTCTTGCTTCCTTGACTTTGGTTCAGAGTTACACAAGAATAATGCTAAGTTAGCAACACTTCCGGTTCCTTCCGGGGCGAAAAACGAGAAACTAAGTTTATGCCACTTAAAGGAAATATTTTATTGCACAAACAACACACTATTTGTAAACGGGTGCTCTTAATGATATTCATTTTCCAAGAAATTCATGTAGTTTTAACTAAATTAAAATGCTTTTAGTTACTAATCCTTAATGATATTGAAATACGATTCCATTACGAAAATCATGTGAAACTCATATAGCTTGTTCGATTTACTATTTTATTCCACATCAGATGGAACATTTGTGAACGCATGTTATCAAAGTTATCTATGTTTACAATGGATTTTTTGCACAAAAATATAATTTTAATTAAAATACTATGTGGTATTTTTTTTTTGAATTTTTGAGCAACCTTTCTGCCTTGCATTTTTAAAGTTTCTACGCGTCGCTGCTACTAAAAAATGGTGAAGTACTGTTAAAATAAAATTTAATTAAACTGATGTATTATTTTTAAGAAAATAATTCATGCTGCATGACAATATCCGAGAAAGTTCCTTTTCAAATGTAAGATTAAATTTTCATATGCGAAGTACATTACACTCCTAAAATTTGCGTATTTATATAGCGTAATGGAGGTCTTATATGTAACACATGGTAAGAATGTGTGAATAAAATTTTAGTGGTGGTTTTAGAAAAATTCGAATTCTTTATTATTGTTTCCCAAAACTCCTTCACGTATCAAGAGATTTAAAACTCAACAGTGTGTATTGTAATTAGCTATTTTTTATGGCATTTTAAGTTTGTTGATTAAAACAAATTATTAAAACTTCAAACTTACAAAAAATTTATCATATTTATGAATTAAGAATGAAAAAAAGGGTAATTCATTAGACGGTAGCCAATCGAACTGGGTTTTTTTAAATGTAAATTGGAATTAAAAGGTATCACATTAAGAAATTTTCCAATGTTTGTTAAAAAAATAAAGTAAAATAAAAATTCATTTGGTTGAATCTTCATTTTGCTGTTTGAACCGTGTATAATGTTAATGTTAACGCAGAGTAATTATTTGTTTAAGTCAACAGCTTTCTTATTAAGTCAATAGCTTTTTTTCTGTTACCAATTGAAATAGCAATTTTTCTCAAGAATAATGTGGTCAAAATATATTTGAAACAATTTTTTCACCGGAAATTTAAATTTATTTAGTGTAATTTACAATTCCTACACTATTTAATAAATCTTTTAAACTTGTTTTTAAGCACAATATCTTAAAAGTTTTTAAATAATTACAATAACGACTCTGTATATACAGGTGGAAAATTTTCTTTTCACTATGAAATATAAGCAATTTCAGAATTTGTTAAAACAAATTAGGCATTAAGTTTAAATATTATAAGCTTTTGAGCAAAATTGATTTTTTTGTAACAAATGATTGCTGATTTTAAAAGTAATTTGGCGAATTTCTAACGGAAACCATCAAAATGTGAAGTAATTTATCTAAAACATTACAACATTTAACAGCCAGCATATTGTACATTACTTTACTCAAAATTTGAAAATAGTTAACATATACCATTATTTTTTATCAATATTTATACAAAACATTATAAGACAGGTTTTTGCAATTTAAGATAAATAAAAAAAAATCTATAGTATTTTTTTTAAGTTAACGAAATTATTTTTTGCATATTTTAGATAACTATTTTCACTTAAACATTTTTTTTACACAAAAAGTTTGAGGAACACTATCGCCATCTATTGAGACTGCGTGTATCTAACACAGTAGAATCACTTTCCACATATATTTGTATATTTTATGTTTTATAAAAAATTTATTCTTTAAAAATTACTCAATATTCGTTCCAAAAGTTACAGTTTCATGCAATCGAATAATAAAGAATAGTAATAAATGAAATAAAACAAAGGTGGGAGTTTAAAGACAAATTCAACTGGTAAAATAGCATATATTTAAATTTTTCTATGTATGCTTCATTAATTCAGTCTAAGATTGTTAAATGAGAAAAGAGCAAAGCTGTGTATTTTGAAAAAAAAATGAAGGATTAGAGATAAATATTTTAAACACATTATAATTTCTTGAATCCTTCTTTTTTATAGGAAAAGTAGCGATTGCGATAAAAACATTTTTAGAGACTTACATGCAATTTAAACACCGAGAAAAATTTTAAAATATTGTTTCAATTTAAGTGGATGTTTGCAGAAAAGCTAAATATATGTCAAAACTATAATGTTCAATAATGAAAACGACACTTTTTGATGAGATTTGCTTAAAATGAAAAAGTTAATTATATTAATTATAGTTTTTAGTTTTCTAAAGTATTTAATATTTATAATATAAAAATTAACCCAGGAAAAATAATGTTTAAAAATTTTTAAATTAAATACAGTAATTTCTGTTATCTAAATTGAAGAATGTAAAATGTAATTCTAAGCGAAATAATTATAAGCTTGAAAACGATTTAAATATGCATAAATAAATTCTACGAGATTTAAAAATAATATTATTAAAAGGAAAACGATAATGAACTGAATACTCAGTTTAATAATATATTTCATGTTGGACAGACAAATCAATTACTATTTTTTAAAAAGGTTATTTTAAGTTTTAATGTTACGAATTACAGTTCAATAAATTCAGAACAAGGACTTCTTCCACAAAATGCAATCGTGCCATGTTCGTGCCAAAAAAGGTAAGCTTCGTTACAGAATTGTAAGATTTTTTGTATATTATGGAATTAAATGCTCCGTACTACTCGTGCATTATAAAATATATTTCTTTCAGACATATTGCAAACACTGTTCGTTTTTCTTCAAATACTTGCTCGTAAATTAATTTAAAGTACATTTAATAGACATATTTAATTGCTATTTTAGTAAATTACGTAAACTCAATTTTAAAAAAATGAAAACTTTTTATGCGAAATCAACAGATTTGAGATTATAATTAAAGAGTTAATTATTCTTCTAAGTTTAAATCAAAAATTGTTCTTCTAAGTTTAAATTAAGGTAATTTTTATTTCCTTTAAAAAGATTGTGCTATCCTTCCTCATTTATATGGTTATACTTGAGAGGTTTTTCTTAGATAATAATATAAATATCTTTACTATTTTTCATGTTGATTTTTTATGTTCTGTATTAACGCATTGACAGAAAAACATCTTGTTTTCTCTTTACTAAGAGATGGACGATAATTTAATAACTATATGCTTATTTATATATTTATAAAATTCAATTGAGGATAGTTTTAGTTTACGCAAACAAAAATACTTCATTAATATTATAATCCAGAAAAATGCGTAATTTGTATTTATCTGGTTATAACAATGCCAGTTAAACAGACACAAATTTTAATGTGCATATTTTTAATGAAATTAAATGTTTATTGAAAATAATTTCATTAATTTAACACTTGCTTAAATATAATAATACTTGGTTAAGTTTAATTAGTTAATAAAAGTTAATTCCTATATTAAATTAAACCATTCTCAAGAAAAAATTATTAATTTAGAAAAAATTAACAGTACTCAAAATGAGTAAATTATATATATTTTTTTTGAGAAAACTAGTAAGGAAACACATAAATAATTAAGACCGCATATTACCTAATGAAATTTTACATAAAATAAAACAGTTCGATTCAAAATATCTTATATTATAAGGAAATATAAATGAATACTTTCATTTTATAATTTTTATAATGCCAGCTGTAGTATCAATTTTTTTTAAATCACTTAATATATTTTCAAAAATGGAATTGTGATAATAAAAATAGGAAGCAATTAAAGTTATTCAAAAAGAAAATTAGATTATTTTAATTCACTCGTGAACTTCTCTTTTTTTAAATTAAATGTAAAAATTTAAATAGTATGACTCCGATAACACTACATAGGCTACTATTAATTAGATTAACAATTTATATTTTGAAATTTGATAATTCAGAAGAAAAAAAAATCCACTTACCCTGTCTATACAGCTTATTTTATACTGAGAGAGTTTATCACAAATGAAAGAAAAAAATGAATAAGTCCACTATTTAATGAAACTTGCGCCAAGAATGATAAACCATTAAGGAAGTGTGATCGAGGCTAAACTCCGACGAGAAATAAATTCAGAAGGAGAGGAACGGGAAAATCTCTCGAAAGAAAGATTGAACAGACGGAGAACTCGACACAGCTCTCGAGAGTTGGCACGATTGGGGCGCACCCTCGCGGCTAAACTTTGAACTTATAAGCACACTTTGCAGAGATCATTATGAAGATAATAGCAAAATATGGAAATGGCTATGTAAAGATGAAAATATTCGTCGCGGTTGGTTTAGAACAAATAATTGTCTCCAACACGCACTGGGTTACAAACTCATTCTTAAAAATGCTAGAAAATGCTCGTTTATCTTCACTTATTATTCTACAGGAATTAACGTGTGTAGTTAAGGTTTTCAAAATCTCTTCTAATTAGCTTTGGGAATTTGAATTTTGTTTTGTCTGGAAAAGCAGAAAAAGATTATGTACTGGAATTACAAATTACATACAATGCAAATGTATTTGAGAGTAATGAGGATATTTGATATTTACAATTTTAACATTATCGTATAAGTACAATATATATNTTATTTTATATATATATATATATATATAACAAAAATTAGCATTAATGTTAATAACGTTCAAATTCAAAATGTAATTTTGCATCTCACTCAGTAGCTAACTCCAGCAATTTGAGACAAAGCAATCTATACCTACTAAGTGTAAAATAATGCTTTCCTCACTTAAAAGTAAAAAAAATTGCAACCAAGCGAGAGTAGTTTTTCCCCCAGCTAAACCAGGAGGTATTCAGGAAAAAAAAACATTATTTTAAGTATTTTACGTGCTATCTTTAGTCGATAAAAAGTAGCTGATCTTTCACAAAAGCGAATGTATATTTTAGAATTAATATAATATAATTGCTATGAGACAGCACGTGTGATTTTGTTTTAATTCTAAAGTGATACATTAATTCATTGGCTGTTAATAAGGAAATCGTGCTGAAATTAAAAGCTTTTAAGAATAAAAAGAAAAGAATTGAGCTGTCATACATTTGGCCCATATTCTTATGTAGCATTAGTTTTGTTTTATTATTAAGATAGCTATCAGTTCTATCAATTTAAATCAGTCCCGCAACAACCATTTTGTCAGTCAAGATTGTCATGAAGAATTAAGGATTCACAATCTTGCGAACAATGGTATTAAGTTAACAGCGTGGTCAAAATTGTTTTATCGTTTTTCAACTAGGTGGGCTCCAACCGCCACTGGGGATCTAACCACAATCCCCCATAATGGCAGCTTATATCTTGACTATGATCATATTTGATTTACTAATAAATAATTAGGGTACTTAGTGTTTTACATGAGGGCATAGTGAGCATTAACAAAGCAAAAATGAATGAAACTTTTTCTAGTGATATTTTAAGACGGTTCAGTTTATTAATTTAACTATAGGAAATACATCATTGTAAAACCATTCATTCTTAGAGATTAGCTAAAAATGAGCGATCGTTTATTCTGATTTATAAATTATTTGAAGAACGTATATCACCCAATCTTTGCGTATTAACTTTGTATTACCTTTATAACGTATTACCTTTGCAACACAAATTCTTTTCATCAATAAATCCTGCTGTTGTATGAGATTATGCCAAGTTTAGAATGATCTTGAATGCCTTGAACTACTAAGACTCAAAATTAAAATCCCTGCATCTATTTTGTACATAATTATACTTAATTTTAATTAAAATACACTTTTGATTAAAAATATCTCCATCTATTTTACTTAAAAACATTTGACAATCCCAAATTCAGTTATTTATCTATATTTATCTGTCCAAATTCAGTTTTCTATAAAATGTTTTCTTTGGTCTTAGTTTTTTCATTTGATAATTTATGTACACAAGTTAAAAGGAAAATTCTCACTATCTTAAGTTAATGGTAATAAGTTTTTAAGTTAATGGTGATAAGTTTTTAAGTTAATGTTATTTAGTTTTTAACCAGAAACGGTATTTTTAAATTTTTGCATTTCATTGCAAAAAAAAAAATAAACTTGAGCTAAAAACTTCGTTATTAGCTCAAACAGCTGAAAAATAAACTGAATTACCACCCTCGACATACTCGGTTTTATACTTGGCTTGGCTTTTTTTTGCTGAAGAAAATTCAGGTTTTGCTTCGATAAATTCTATACGATGATCTATACATATCACTACTTCTCAAAAATGCTGTTTCTGTTATATAAATTGTGATTTATGCTGGCTATTGCTAAATATATGAGTTTTAGGCTTTTGCTGTATTTTTGCTGAATTTAATGGATTTTGTAATCTTTAAAGTTCACGTTTCCTTTCTACAGTTCATATGAGTTAATGTATTATTAATTGTCTGATCAAATATCGTCATAGATTTGAAAAATAAATAAAATTGATAATTGCATAATTCTGTTAAACATATAAATAAACATAAGATGTAACCAACATTTTTCCTACCACTTTGCCGTTATATTACAATATACAACAGATTAAACAATTACAATAAGATTACAACATTTTTTTTGTTATTAAGATACAAAATATTGTGATCACAATAATTTTTTCAATTGTATTCATTAAAACTACACCTATGATGGCGTTATAAACACATAATATCACAAAATCCTTTTTGAAAAATAACTCAAGTACTCAAATAACTCAAATAACTATTTCCTTTAAGTTTTACACTCAGAAAAGTTGGTCCAAATAACGAAAATACGGTACAATTTGCCGTGTTTCTGGCTCTATGGAAACTTCAAAAATCACGGTACATTTTACCAATGCGTATTGGTAAGCCTTTTTGGTAAAATTAAAAATAAAATAAAGTTTTATTGCCATACAATTTGGTATTAAATGAGGTAAAATTCTGTAGTTTTATTATAACTCATGGCATGATATAATTTTTTTAATTCACTTCTCAGTGTTTTGCTAACTGAAGGCGTGGCAATAAAAACCATAAGCGGCAATATTGGCAAATTAATGGTTTAAATACCGTATATTTTGGTTTTATTAACAAAAGTACGGTTTATTACCGAAGCAAATTATAGGTTCTTTATTACCTGGAATGTACAGTAATTATACTTGATTTTTTTTTCTCCGTGTAGCCTTTGATTCACTATCACAATTCTCTTTATATCAATAAATTGCAATTTACAATAGCCTTCTTATTCATTCTTTTTGTAAAATAAATGTTATTCAAAATAAACGTTGTACCAACAATGATCGGGAAAAAAAGTAAGTCTAAATTTCAACATCTCATTATTTTTATGGGATAGGCTTCCTTGAATAGTTAAGTAAAGTGCATGCAATTTTAAGGTATACTTAGCATTTTAATGACTGTTTTTAAGAACATTAATACTCTTATAAGGCTTATAAAAGCACGCAGTAAATGTTTCAGTCAATATACATCATTCAATAATACTTTAGAAATACAAAGAATTGATCATTTCTTTCAACAATAAGTGCCGTTTCCAGTTTTTCAAAATGAAAACTAGACACGCAGCCCATCTCGTTAAGTTAAAAAGGTAAATAAGATTCAAGTAGTCCTTGATAAAATAAAAGAACGGGAACTTTAAACAAAAATATAATTATTTTAGAGAATATCGAATCTACACAATTTAAATTATTTTTAAATCTTAAGTTGTATGTATAAATTTTATAATTATTGATATTTTGCGTAACACATCTTCAACACTAGCAAATTACTTAAAATTATTATACAAGTATGTGTAATAATTTTAAAAATTTATGCCTTTATGTCAAAATTAAAACAAAGTAAAAATATTTAAAACAATTACAATATTAAAAAACTTATAAGCTGCTAATGGTTCTTCAGTTTTGGAGAAAAACGCAGAAGGTGACTTGAACACGAGACATTAAAAATTTCAAAGTTATTGAGACCGTATCTTTTTAGATTTGATCACCTAAATCTGATGGTATTAAGCCCATAGTGATGAAAATAAGGTATGTTTGTCAAAAAAAACTGTTTTTGTATAGTTTTGTAGCTTAGAAATCTACTTTTTCCAATTAATTAGAACATTTAAGCTTTATTTCTTTATCTAACATGATTTATTATCCAATTCTTAGACTTCTGTTTTGATTTTTTTTTATTCCTTTAATTGACATTACGTGTATAACTTTCTGATAAGTTTCTATTTTTCACTCTTTATCTTTTTATATGGGCTTACAGTAGTTAAAAAAGTGGCCAAGTACACATACTATTCAATATCACAATATCATTGTTGAATACAGTCATATATATATATATATATATATATCTGTGANTTTACTGGAGAGTGGTCGCTCCCAAGAGGTTTCATTGTATACATATATATAGATAGATAGATATATATTCCTCCCTCTACGTTAGTTGTTCTCAAACAATATTTAAAAAAACGTGTTTTTATTTTATTGTCGAATTACGGCAAAAAGTAGGGGACATCATCCGTGAAATTCATTTTCCCGTAAATTCTACTTTATTGTGAAAATAAGCAGTACTTTTTACAGTAATATTTAGTTAATTAACAGTGATAAAGTGATTTTACATTTCATATTACTGTAAATATTACGGTATATCAAATTTTAAATTTATTGGTAAAAATAGATTTTATGTTAAAAAGTATGGACACTCTGAATGCCAGCACTATATATGGGTATTGCTAAGAGACATATGCGTATTAGTTTACTTTTATACACAGTGTAGGAAATACGATAAATTATGGTAGTGCATTATATTAAGAGTTATGTAACTCAAAAAATACTTGCATAGCTGGAAGAAAAAAATAGTTAAATCAATAACAGTTAAAATTGTGCGAAAACTTATTAATAAAGCATAATTAATAAAGTATAATTACGATACTGAAAATATGAAAAAGGTTATTTTTCAATAGAGCGCTGAATAAGCACTTCAATGAATTTTTGAGCAAAATATTTGTAATAAATAATAATATTTTGTAATATTTATATTAAAATAAAATAAAAATTCTGATCAGAATGTTTTTAATTACAATAGCAAATCTCGGAACACTAAAAGTTCTTTTTACGGAGAAACTTCAATTAAAATATTTTAGTTCAGCTAGCTTTTTTATTTTAAGTTCAAATCTGTATATGATTTTTCTATTTAATTACTAGATATAATATGTTAGTGACATAAACCATAATGCATTTGCATTATTTTGTGTTTTCATTGTTGTGCTAGTTTTAATCCCGACTGAAATAAAACTATTCTAGTCATAACCACTTTCAAAACATTTAATATTACTGGATTTAACTGAAGATATTAAGCAAGCAAATTTTATTTAAGGGAATAAATAATTTAATCCAAAACCACAATTCAATTATCTCTAGCACTGCGAATAAAAATTAATAAGTGAAAAAGCTTTTCTTCGAAAAAAAAAAGAAACTTCCTACCATTAGACACTTACACTTATTCGCTAACATTAAATATGATAATAAAATTGCTTTTTAAATAAGAAATAGATCTTTCCTTTATTTCTGATTTTAAGATTGCTTGGATTATTTTAATTTTTTATTTCTTGTTTCAGTTTTCAAATGCAGATTTTAAGTTTTCAGAACGATTTGTTTTATTCTTTACGATTATTGTATTTTTAAAGTATTCAATTAACAGCTATTGAAGCTTCAAGTGTACTGTGAAAAATTTCAAATCAAATTAAGGTAAAAAGTACCGGCTTTCAGCGTACCGGTGCCTTTTACCGTAAATTCCATTTTTTCATGAACACATTACGGAAAAAATACTTATACAACATAATTTACACTGTAATAATTACCGTAAAATCAATAAATCACTCTAGTTAAATAAATATATCTGAGTAAAAATTAAGGTATAAAATTGTATGAAAAAATAGATTTTTCAGTAAAATGGATTTTATGGATGAGACAGCCGAAGTACCGGGACTTATACCGTAATTTGATTACAAAAATTGTTTTACAGTGTATATCATAGTTCAAAATATAGCATATAATATATAGCATAGTTCTAAAATTTAAAAGCAAATGAATGTGACTTTTAATTGAGGAAACCGTAATAATTTTAAGGGAGGTTTTGCTTCTTATTCGCTACGTTTTCATGATTACTTTTAGTAGTTTTCATTTCTGCTTGAAAAAAGAGAGATTTTTTGAAAATCTATTTATTTAGTTTTATTTTGTTGCTTCCCATGATGACACAATAATGTTTCACCTCCTCATTCCTTTCAGTTTTGATTTCAACTTAAAAGACCCTATTAATTTAAAAAAAACATCTATTAAGCTAGAAACATCTTAGAGATTTATTTTTTGAATGAATTAACCATCTTAATAACAATATTATTTTTTGTGTAATTAATCTAATTTAATTCTTTAAAGAAGAAGACCACAAAATCATCAGAACTTAGCCAAAGGACTACAGGACTCAGCCAATTATTACAGAAAATAATATTTGAAAATATTGTGGTTTGTGGAGAGAAACTTTCTGTCAATAGTTTTTTCCCCAGTTTATAATACTTTATATTTTGCTCGCTCCACCCAGCAACTCCAACTTTGTTTTGCATATTATCTTCTCTTCATGAAATTTCATATTTTTTAATTTATCTCATTTCAATACTGTCTAGAAAAAGCTCAAAACACTACAGTCTGTGAAGGCAAAATTTTCCATGAATAGTACTACATATTTTACTATGAAAATTTATATCAGATTTTGTTGTGATGTTGATAAAATGACATTTAATATTTTTGTATCCCTTAGATCTTTAGCTGACGCTACAAAAATATGTCTTAAGATAATAGCTAGAAAAGTTCTTCAATAACTCTCTTGTAGTTCTATTGTAGCTCTTTTTTCATTTATTCATAGTATTTAATTTTGGGGCATTCAAGCAAATTGATTTCATAAAAGAATACAATCAGTTTTGCTGTCTTTGCATTTCTTAAGTATATTCATCTTGTATCTATTTTGTAGCTTTGTTTAATATTCAGAAGTGATACACACACATTTTCCTCGAATATGCGGAAAACTATAAAGAAATTCACTGTATATTAGTTATGAACAATGGGTGAACATCCATTTCCATTTCCCATTTTTCTTTTTGAAAACTAAACTTTAACACTCAAATCAATTAACACTGAAGTTCTTTTTGTTCGCAATATATTATATTTATAATAGCAGTAATTCTTTTGGTAATTTTTTTAAAAATAAATTAGATACGAAGATTTTCAATTCTCTCAAACAGTGAGCGTAATTTTATTTAGTTCCCTATTCTACTTTTTAGCGCACATTGATACCTTTGTCTTACTTTTTAGCACACATTGGTACCTTTGTCATACTTTATAGGCATGATTTATGCTTATCTTTTTATAGTGCTCAAAGTAAGAAAAAAACGGACCATTCTAAATAGCTTTTGATTTAATGATTGAATATTCACGTTCATAAAGTTGCGAATTCAGGAACAAAAGCCTACTTTCTGTAAATAAACATCATGATAGTTTGGGATTTCTGACCCCCAAAGTATGTATACAATTGTTTACATTATTTTGAAGAATGCAAAATTCTTTTACATCTAAAAGTACAAAACTTGAGCAAAATTTGATGACTAGTTTCTGAGAAATCGAATTTTAAAAATACGACTTTTTTGAGAGATGCGATTTCTAAGGAACTATACGTCCGATTTCGCCCAAATTTTGTATTTTGCCATGTAAAATTATATCCGTGAAAATGATGTAAAGAATTATGTACCTTACAATTCAAAATTTATCATAAATGAAATAATAAGTAATGATTCTAATAATAAAATATGTTAAATAATCATAAATAAAATAAATTTCCAATAAATAAAATAATAAACAATATTTGCTCAAAGTTGTTTTTTTACATAGAAATACATTTAGATCAACGAAATTTAATGATTGTGAGTAAAACCTTTTAAATTCATATTTCAGGCCAACCACTCGAATCATAAAGATTGAAGCCTTGGACATGAAAATCCAATAATTAGATCAAAAGTCATTTAGGGTAATCTGTTTTATATATATCAACGCATTCGAAACATTCTTCAGTTGACGTAAAATTTATGATGGAAGTTACATATTTTCCAGAAAAGATTTCTTCTGATTTTGAGAAGATATTTTTTTCTAATATATCAATATATCTATTAGAAAGCCAGTACAATGTTACAATCTAATTCTCAAAACAAGTATATTTTAAAGATTTAATTGCTGTTTCATTTATTGCCACGCAAGATTGTGTGTCCTAAATAAACAGTTTTTCCTGCCTGTCTTTAATCTCAAATGCAAATAATGAAGATAATGACACGAAACTTAAAAATTAGAGCCTATTCTGTCTAACCGTAGCAAGTTGAATTATATAATTAGTAAATGCATGCATTTACATACTTAATTTTTTTTTACAACTGTAAATATTACTTTTTGAAAGCTTTGTGGATAGCATGCTAAATAATTCGAAAGTTTAGTTATAAATGCTAAGACTGCACTAAAAATTATTTTTATCTAAAATTAATTATTGCAAATAAACTGTTTTAAAAGCATTTATTCAAAATCTGTGCATAAGTTTGCGAATAAAATTTTACTTAACTAAACAAAAAATCGAATACGAAGCAATTATGGAAAAATTACAATGTAAAATATTCCGAATCGAATTCTGGTAAAAAATTGGGAGCATCATCTGTAGCATGGTTTCTTCCGTAAAATCCATTTTTATTGTAAAATATCGTACGGCAATTTTCACTGTATTTTATGTATTTTTTACTGTATTATACTGTACACTCCTTGTGTATTCCAATCTCCTGGTTGAGCTATTGAAACCATTGTTTCTAGATTTAAGGTATCCTAAACTATTTTAATTGAACAAAATACAAGTACAGTTACGCAATTCGGTGCAATATTATGAAAAAATTCATCAATGATCGGAATCACAACAGCTATGAGCATCTATAAAAATGTATTCGTTAGTAGGAAAAATATATAAAAATTATTATATATTCAATATAAATCCAACATATTTGTTTCATGAACTCAAATAACAAAAATCACAACATGATATTCCTTAACGCTGAACTTATTCATAATGTGAAAAATAACTATACACGTTACATTTTTAACTAGTAATGCATAGGTACAACGCTCTAATGAGTCGAACTTTACTAAAACAAATTGAAAAATCCGGCAGTTCCGAAAAACTTTCCAAATCGCATTCCATTACTGCTGAAAGATAAAATTAAGAATAGTTAAACTGCTCCTTAAAGAGTAGTTAACCGAAGTTTTATTACGCCTTATGGACTTCACTTAACGGATTTAAAGCTTTATATTTTTTATTCACTCTGTTGATACATGGTTTGTAAATAAAAAAAAGTTCTTAAAGTAACTTTGTCTGTTACCACCTTTTTTTTCTTCTTCTTAAGTTTCATAAACGTTATAACAGTTCATAACTTTTTTTAAAATGATATAAATAGTTTTTATAGAGATAACGTTTTATAATAAAATAAATAATGTGTGAGCTTATTGTAGTTTACGGCAAAATATTTCCTTTATTTGCTTCTTGCTTTCAAATTTATGCTTAATTTTAAATACTCTCATTTCGTAATTTGTTAACCTTGATCACTTGTTTTTGTTAGTAATTCTGTATGTGTGTATATATATATATTTATATATATAGAAGAGCCATTACATTATGACCACCCTGCTAAAAACATGTAGGACCACCTTTAGCCCTCAAAACTGCTAGCACCCGCCGTCGCATTGATTCCACAAGGTGCTGATAGGTAGTCTCAGGTATCTGGTACCAAGTGCTCATCAACTAGTCCTGCAATTCCCTCACAATGCGAGGGGGTAAAGTAGCAGCACGAATTTGGTTTTTCAATTAGGACCACAAATGCTCTATTGGATTAAGGTCAGGTGAATTTGGGGGCCAAGACAAAACTTAAAAGTCACTAGAATGTTTCTCGAACCAATCCATGACGATTCGACCCTTATGACATGGTGCATTATCCTGTTGGTAAACACCATCTCCCGCAGGAAAAGCTGTTGCCATGAATGGGTGCACCTGGTCAAGTAGCTTTCAGACGTCAGGGATTGTTCTATGAGGATTATGGGTCCTAATGTGCCCCATGAAAACATTGTTCCTGGGCGAGAAACCATGAAAACCTGGGCGAGCCCATTGTTATAGATGGGGGGTGGTCATAATGTAATAGCTCTTCGGTGTATATGTATGCGAGTCGTTATAATATTTTTTTCAGTTTCAATCCTGTAACATTTTCTCGTAATTTAAAAAAAATAGAGTACCTTGAAGAGCTAATCTGTCAATTTCATGAGCGACGAAACCGCGAGGTGTGAGTACCAGCATTGACAAAAAAAATTTTCCTCTATTTCCTTCAACACATGGAAAGTTTCCAGTGTCCTGCACTTCGCAATTTGTGATCCTGGACTATTAAAATGCGATATTGATATTCCCTTTCACATATAGATGGCAACACCATAAAGCTGCCAAGTAATCTCCAGTGTCCAGTTAAATTTCTTTTTTATGGTTTTTAATTCATGCTAGTTGTAAATGTTAAAAAAAGAACCTTAAGATTTTGTATTATAGGTTTTTTAACTTTACTTATTGTAAACTGTTTCAAAAATATAAAAATAAAATGTTCTTTACCGTGGTTAATTCGGTTACGTTACGGTTAATTGAATAGGCAAACTACTTTCAGGAAATTTACTGTAATTTTAGAATGAAAATCTAATAGCGAAGAAAGCAATTTTTTCTAAACTTTACGTTCTAAATTTCGATAATCTAAATTCGATATACTAATATTACTGTTTTACATGACATTTTTAAGAAAACAAATCTTGTTTCTAACCCAAAAAAATTTAAACTTAGGCCCATGAATTAAATATTTACTTTCAGTTTAACTAAAATATTTTATGATGAAAATTTTTTTTTCTGTTTTTGTGATACAACGTTATGCGGTAGTCTATGAAAACTGAGTTTAAAACTCTTAATATTTGTGTAAGAATTTCTCACTGCCATCTTCTTAAATTTTCGAAACGGTGAAAGTTTCCCGTACTCCTGAAATATTTTCAATTAAACTAAAATGATTTGAATAACGCTAAGCGAATTCCCCTTTTAAACGGAGAAATGCCTTTTATGCCAGAAATGAATTCATGTTGCCCGGAGAATTAGAGCCCTCTGTATAGGCGGTACTGTGTATCAAAATAAATTTAAATTAAGGGAACAGGTCTCGCCGCGAAAACACATTACGGGCAGCAATTAAATCACTTGTGAAAGGTAAATGTATGCAACATGAACATTTATAACTTTTACTCGCCAAAAGATTTTCTCTGGTGTGTGTTCATAAATCAAATCCACCAATAAAGCGATATCTGAAGCAAGAATGCGTTGAAATCTTTAGCTAAGCACTGACTTTAATAAATTAATTTCACTTTAATCTTTAACGCAAATGTTGCTTAAAGATAGTTAACTCTTTTTACTCGTTCCATATAGTATTAAATTATATGTGAACAACTAATAATGCTAATGAAAATGCTAAATTAATTTTAAAGATAGCCTTATTTTAAAATAACTTTGTTTAAATGATAAAAAGAGGGTTATGAAAATTAAATAAATTTCCATAGAATTTCAAGATGAGGAAAAACATTAATATCAAACTGTTGATCATTTAACCAGTTTTAAAGCATTTAGGGTTTTAACAATGTTGAGCTATACTTTCTTTTTAAAGTGTATTCTAAAGTAGATTACTTTAGTCCATTAAAAAAAAAGGTCCATTAAAAATGGGAAATTCGACCATCTGTAGAAAATTTTTTATTTTAGAACACTATGATTGTAAAATGAAGATCAAAGTAAAAAAATGGTTAATGTAAAATTTATACAAAAAGGACTAGTTTATCGCCATTTGCTGCATTTCAAGAAGTGCTAAGTTTTAACAAATTAATAAAGAGGAAATCGATTCTTCTTTAGAGTTATTACGTAGTGAATATACACTCTATAAGAAAAAAAATTGACGCACCAAGAAGGAGTTGTCCGATTGAAACGAAAATTGGTGGATAGGAAGACAATGTACAGAATAGAAAAAGATTAAAATTTCAAAACAATTGAATAATTTATTGCATAGTTACAGTAACAAGTTCAATAAGGTGCTGACCCGCCTCTAGCCTGAATACAAGCTGCCACACGGCGTGGCATACACCGATAAAGCTCCCGGATGGTCTCTTGCGGTATTTTCTACCAAATTCGATCCAATTGTCGAACGAGGTCATCAACATTCCGTGCCAGATGCAATCGCCTTCCCATCATATCCCAGACATGCTCGATGTGAGAGAGATCTGGTGATCTGGCAGGCCAAAGAAGAGTTTGACAAGCTTGCAGACAATTCATAGCAACACGCGCCATATGTGGTCTGGCATTGTCCTGCTGAAAAACTAGCCCAGGGTGCTGCAAAAGGAACGGTAGGAAAACAGGTCTTAGGATGTCGTCGACGTACGGCTGTACAGTAAGTGTACCTCTAATGACGACCAAAGGGGTCCGGTTGTCAAAGGAAATGGCATCTCAGACCATAATGCCTTGTTGAGGGCCGGTGTGGCGTGCAATAGTGATCTCCCCTCTGCCCTGTGCGTCTCCAAACACGTCTTCGATGATCGTCAGGACACAGTTGGAAGCGGGATTCGTCGCTAAAGACTATACGTCCCCAGTCGGCATCATTCCAGCTATATCTGTTCAAAACATTCATGCATACGGAATTTCAAAGCAATCGGATGATTGCTTCTTGGTGCGTCGATTTTTTTGTTATAGAGTGTATATGGATCCCCTTGCTTGTCCGCTCTTGAAATTCATTTTTCCTTAGAATCAGGTTTCATGATTGTAAGCCGTTCCTCTCTTTTGATCTTCGAATGCTAGATTGCACATTGCAAAAAACTACAACAAATATTCGGTTCTTCTTTGGCATATTAAACAGTACACATTTTTAAGTAAAAGAAAAGCTAAGAGCTTAAAGAAACACACTTTAAAAAAAAGTTAAAGTAAAAAAAAAAAAAGTCATAAGTCATAAGTTAAATTAGTTGCTTACCAACAAGAATAACGACAATAATATTCATTACAAATTTCAACGAAAGGTATAGTTTACATGAAGTGAAAATTAATATTTTGAAGAGCATATTTTGTATTGAAATAAAAGAAATTCTTTTCTCATTATTTTCTGTTATTTAAACCACAGATTTCAACAGATCAGAATTTAGCATATTCAATGTTGCTAAATGCACTATCGATATTACTAGATGCATTTAAAGACAATTCTTCAAAATTTAGAAACTTAAAATCCTATGAAGTAAAATTAGAAATGTCTGTATGTATTAAAGAAGTAAAATTGAAAAGTTGAATAAAAAATGTCAACGACATTGAAATTAATTGACGTATACTTTTATTTATTTAGTTTGGACTGCACATTATTTAAATCAAATTCTGTACCTTAATGTATTATCTTAAGTGCATTGTAAAAATTTTTAGTCTATCATTTGCTTTACACCAAAGTTGTGAAGTGAAACGCCATATGTAACTCCTTGTTCTTGGTGCTTCACTACACCTACTTTAGTTCTTACAGTGCATTTTCTTTGACTTTTTTTTCAAGACACATTAATCGAAAAGAAAGAAACAAAATTGTACAAAATATAATATCTATATACTATCTATTTATTTATTTATTTTTTTGCAGATGCATTATGCTATTACAAACATAATTATTTTGGCGGTAAACTCAACATTGTAGAGTTTAACTTACGATTTCAATTTTTTAAAATCCGAAGTTTTTACGATTATCAATTACAAGGTTGATCCTATTCCTAGAATCATTTTTCGTTTTGAACATTTATTGGAGAAATAGGTATTTATTGGTACAAAAATTTAAAGGAAACAGACATTTTATATTTTTTTCTGTTACCTTTGTGTTTGAAATTTTTGATGTTATTGTAAAACTTGAAAACTAACAAACATATCTTATAATTAATTACAGTCGTGTATTTAATTTAGTTACTTTTAAACATATTACATATTCGTATTAACTAAATTGGAATGTGCTGTAAGTTTTAGTTCTCAATTTAGTTAAATATAGAAACTTTTATTTAAATATAATAGTTTTTCAATATTGAACCTAATATTTCCTATTTATATTTCATTTATATAATTATAGTACCGTAGATTTAAATTTCTTTAAAGTATTACGAAATGTATATAATTTTTTATTACATTCGGAAGGATACAGCACCACAAAAAATTATAGCAAAAATTTCATGGAATGATAAAAAAAAAATCTTTTAAATTATAAAAACCTGAAAATTCTTAAATAACAACTTTGCTAATAAGCTTTGANTAATGTCCTTTGAAAAGATATTTAATTATAGTACCGTAGATTTAAATTGAAATTTCTTTAAAGTATTACGAAATGTATGTAATTTTTTATTGCATTCGGAAGGATACAGCACCACAAAAAATGATTGCAAAAATTTCATGGAATGATAAAAAAAATCTTTTAAATTATAAAAACCTGAAAATTCTTAAATAACAACTTTGCTAATAAGTTTTGAAAACAAAATTTTAAATGTGATAATTTAAAATTTTGTTTTCAAATCTTAGCTGAAAACGAGCTATTCAATATAGCAATCATTCATTTTTTCGTGTTTAAAATATTGCTTTTATTTCATTTTAAATTATTTACTTAGATTTTTTTTCTTTTTTTTAAAGATGGTTTCTGAAAATTTTTCGGAAACAAAAAAGCGTTATTTGTAAAAATTTATTATTTCTGTACGTAAAAATTACTATATTTATATATCACGAAAGGGTTAATTAATTTTATTAAAACGAACCTTTTCATTATTCTGTCTACATATATTCACAAGATTCGAAAGATAATTTCGCAGTAAAACTAAACATGTAATTGCTTAGCTCATTTGCACTCCAATGCAATGAAATTCGGTTAAATGCATTGCTTGCACTAAAAGCTTCAGTATGTTACGTGCTATTGTAACATGATTGAAAACCTTATGAATAAGTTATGATGAGAACATTACATAACATTTAGAATTATCTTGTAATAATCACCCCTTACGCATTGCATTTTAAGTCATTACATACTCTTAGTTAGAACAAATATTATATGGCATGTTGAATGTGTTTATAACAGAATACTAATGTGGGGAACTAACTTCTCTGCAGTAAATGTTTATGCTCTATTTTCTCTATTTATATAACATCATTCTACATAGGTTACGTTTTGAAAACACATTAAATGCAATAACTTTAACAATAGATGAAAACGATAAAAAATAAATGAGATTGGAGAAAAATTCACAATAATAGAATTCTAAATTTACTATAATTGTGAATTATTCAAGAATGTATTGATATAAATAACTGAATAAGTACTACGATAGGCTGCATAGAAATTTTTTCTCTTTAGCTTTATGTTATTATTATACAGCATTTTAGTTGTATTTGTCAAAGGGTATAATTGACTATTCCAGAATTGATAAAGTAGACTAGGTAAAAAAAAATAACAGGTCATATTTTCGTGCGTGTTTTTCCCTTAAATACTAGTTTACTATCACAATTTGTTTTTACATAAATATTTTAGAATTAAGTTATTTTTGAATAATTTTTCTATACATTATGTTTCGATAAATAAACCAAATTCAATTAAATAGAAGCAATCTTTTAATTTCTTCCAAAAGATGTAATAAAACATCGTTGAACATTATTTTCTATAATTATTGTATTATTATAGTATTCTATAATAATTTTTTATTGTATTATTATAATTGTTTATTTTTTCATATTTAAAAGAGAGAGAGAAAAATTATTTATTCACAGAAAAAAACCTTGCAAAATTTGTATTCAAGAAAATATTGTCGGAAATAATTTAACTTCATCTTATAACTTTTTTTATTACAGTTAGCACTTTGTTTCAATTTAGCAATTAGTCAAGGCATATTTATTCAAATATGATTTACTATGAATGAATATTTATTCAAATATGATTTACTATGTAGTTTATGGTAAAAAAAAACTTTCTCTCTCTCTCTCTCATTGCTTGAACAAAAACTAGAATCTAAACTTTATTTCGTTATATTGAATAATCCTATAAGAATCGTGAAAAAACATTTATGGGAAATTATCAAATATTTAACCCTATTTCTAAAGAGATAGCAAGATACTCAGAATGCACACGAAAGAAAAAAAAGAAACAAAACTATGAGTCGTACTCAGTAAACAAAATTAAGGAATGTTCCCAGGACTTAAAAATCAACTAGCGTGATTAATTTATACTAGTAGCATTTCTGGAAAAAACAAACTTTATTTTTAAGAATATAGAAAACTCCTCACTAAAAATTAATAGTCAGTGTTAAACTATTCCTGTGCCTTTTTCAAGAACTTAATGCCTTCTCACTAAAAGTTAGTATATTTCGGGGAATTAACCTGGAGCCTTTCTGAAGAATTTTAGGATACCTTCCTTCTAAAAATTACTAACCTTCCTGGAATAGTAACTACGATATTAGGCGGAGTCATGTTTTTTCAATACCCAATCTAAGTATGACTTAATTTATCTAGTTTTGCCATCTAGCATGAGAGATGGATAAAATTACTATTTTGCGATCCAGTTGATCGGTTTGAGAAGAGCAGAATTATGGTGCTGTTTGTTATATACATACTTGAGAAAGTTTTGGCAGACCAACGCTTGCTTATCCCGACTGGCCAGTGGACACCTGAAAAGTCTCACATTTTCTGCTAATCAAAAGATCTTTCTTCTTTGCCCTAAATGCCAGGCATCACCTGAGCACATCTTGAGCTGTTTAGGGCAGGACTGGAACGACGTTCATTCCTCTCCCCTTTTAGTTTCGGACTTCCTAAATGTCAACGGATTTATTGATCTGGTCTGACTCCGTCAGACCAGATGGGAATTAGCGACAACAACAACAGAAAATTTTTGCCTAGGTTCATCAATTTAGGCATGAAGCAGAAACTCTCCTAATGTATGCAGGGAACAAAAGAAAAGTTTGTTGTCCACGTTTGGTGTTTAACCTCTAATCAGCCATATTTAATAAGCATAATGAATTCGATTGAATAATTAGCAATCGAAATTACACTGCTATTCGTGGACTAATCATGAATGCATAAAAATGTAATTAAAATACAAGTTAAGCGGAAAAATAATTAATAGCTGAATTCAGCTAATTCCTCTTGACATTTTTCGTTATAGCTCATTTTTCGTGTTTTCCTCTGGTATCTAATGTGTATCAGGAAATCTAATGGAAATAGTGTGTGACATAAAGGAGTTATCTTACATTTCGCAGAATGCCAAATTCTCTAATTTCAAATTATAGTTGTCTCAATGTGTCTTAATGTGTATACTTCGGGACGCAATGGACGCAAGCATTAACTAATTTCTAACAATCAACGAATAACGAAATTAAGTGCATGTACTTATTTAAGCGACACATACTAAGACTGAAATCAACATAAAATGTCATACTATGCTGCAGTTTTGCTTTGACACAATTTTGATATGCTGTTGCATTTCGACTTGCAGCTGAAAGACCACCTACGGTAAAAGAGGGAGAATTCTTAAGAATTCAAAAAAATATCAGAGCTAGAAAAGAGCAGGCTTCTTCTTAAAACACTGTGAATTGTCCTTTGGCAGTTAATATGTTCAAAAATAAATAAAAACGCTCACACCAGTAACGATAATAGAAAGCGATAATTTTAGCTTACAAATGAATGTAAATAATCCGAATTAAGTTATTTTGATAATAAATAGCGATTGATGACATTAGCAGAGATCACTATTGAAATATAAATAAAACAACCTAATTCGAAATTCGTTTCGAAAAAAATAAAGAAATTAAATCTATGAAAGAAAACATCATTTAAATTCGCAATTAATATACATAAGAAAGTTATTTTATTCTGAAACAAATTTTGTTGGAAAACATAGCAACTACATAGATATATATTTAATACCTTTCAACTAAAATTAGTTTAATGCATTACAAATATGTTCAAATGTTTCTTTGCAATTCTTTATGGCATATAAATGTTCACACAGAATTTTTTAACCTACTTAAAACTAGCATTATTTAGAAATTAGCTTTTAAAAATATTTATTTCTTCACCTTATAACGTTTTGATTCATTTAATAATAGTTAATTAATTTTGTTTAGTTTTTGTCGCTTAAAGTACAAACAGTAATGCATAAAAACTTTGTTTAATGCGAAATAAGTCATGTGTCGTTTGCATTTTCAAAATGAACGTAGGCATCTTGTTGAATGCTTAATTAGATTAAACATTAAAATTTACAAGATGTCACGTTTTAGCAAAAAAATAACAAGCCTGCTTTTGAAACACTGTTAAAAAGAAATAACTTCATTAAAGCTGCAAATGAAAAAAACCTGAATAGCTTTAATAAATAATTAATACAGCCCCAAAATGCTTCTAACCAACTGTCACATAAGTCGATAAAAATAAAAGAATCTAACACAAAATAGTAAATGCAAAACAAATTATGACATACACATGCCGAAAGTTAATCGAATTCTACACATTTTTTTTTCTATTTATTAGTTGAGTATCTAAATAACTAAATAAAACATAACAAAAGAGTATATACAAGTATTAATCCTGAAATGTCATTTGTGGTTAAGAAAGTGAAACCAACGAGTTATGATGTACTTTTCATAAGATAATGAGTTATTTTCATTAAAGAATGTGTTTTGAATAAGTAAAATTATTTAAATGTCTTAAAGGTTGCAATAATAAATAAATACATCCATGTTATCCGATATAAGTCAAATTTTATTTGAAGTGTTTCAGACATATATATATGTATATATTTTCTTTTGATAGATATTTTAAAATGTAAGGTGTCTCATAATTTGTTTAAAATTTAAGCTCATATAAAATTCTACTTATTTCAAAATCTGAAATTTTGCACTCTAACATACATACTTTATTAGGATTTATTAAACCATTTATAATCAGAATGTTTCCTTTTAATTTATTCCAAACAGAATGTTTGTGTAAAAAAATTATTAAAACTGTCAGAAGTGTCCATTTTTTTTACCTTTATGTGAATTTAATATTTATGTATCATAATGCGGACTTGATATTTTTCTTTTGAAAATTGTTACCCAAACCTTTATGGTAATTAGTTGAGATTTTTTTCATTTAAAACATATCAGAAGAAGCTATTATTTATCAAATGTTTATTAATATTACATTTAAGCATATTTATTAAAAACCCCTAACAGTTATTTGATTGCATAAGTAAGTCGCATGGGATGTACAAGAGAAAAAATATTTAATTGGACTCAAATATTCAAATTTTCATTTTCGTTTCACTTCGCAATACGACAGGCCACACACACTAAGGAGGCAAGCGGTAAGAAAGAGTCACACAGGTGTCGAATTCCTATGCTTTTGCTTTAAGTTGCGCAGAGGTGTTGTGCGCATGCAAATGTAAATGTTTGCGAATCTGCCTCCTATATGTCTCTTACTGCTTGCTACCTGTGTGTGCGTGACCTGCCTTACGTCCCTGAAAAATTCTACACAAATAATGATGTCCATGATTTGATTAAAAAAAAGTTCTGAAAATGAAGCTTTGCAACAGCAGTTATTAAATAAAAGGTAATTGTAGTAGTCTGAATTTTTTTTATATATTTTACTAATTGTCGTTGAATAGTCGACCCAATTTTTGAGCTTAAGGCTTCTCTGTCACCTTGTAATTTTGAACCCAATCCAGAAGGCAAGGGAACTCCTGAATCTAGTATAGGGGGAAATTTACCTTTGTGGAAAACTTTCTGATGGAACTAACCCGCATTTGCGTTACAGGGAAAGAAAATCACGAAAACCTCCCACGGTTAGCCCTTCAGCTAGGGGACTCTAACTCATGATCCGCCTACCACTGATGATATTTTACGTCAGCACTGTGGTCGGTGTAAGTCGGAGGTGGAATTCATATGGACCAGCTATGACCAGGATTCGAACCCGGTTCCCCATAGCCATCACGGCTCAATGGTCTACTTTTTCTTATGACTGTTCGTTGAACAACCGACCCAATTTTTAGGTTTGCAACTACTAATGTTCAACTCTGTAGCCTTGTAATTTTGAACCCAATCCAAAAGACAAGGAAACTCCTAGATCAAGCATTGGGAGAAATTTTGCCTTCGTGGAGGACTTTTTGATGGAACTAACCCGCATTTGCGTTACATGGAGAGGAAGACCACGAGAGCCTCCCACGGTTAGCCTGATGGCAAGAGGACTCTAACCATGATCCGTCCACCACTGAGGATATTTCACGTCATCACTGTGGTCGGTGTAAGCCGGATGCAGAATTCGTATCGAACAGCCCAAAGCCGGGATCGAACCCCGGTTCACCTCATTGGAAGGCGAACGCTCTATCCCCTGATCCATCTCATTTTCTACATTTGTAATGGTCTGAAATTCGGGGCCACGAACTTTAATATTTTATTGTTTTAAACTAAATTGTGCATAAAATACATATAGGTTATAAGCACAATTTTTATACAGAGGAAAAGTTTCCTTCAAAATAAGTGAAACTTTTCCATTTATTTAGTATGATTTCCTATGTTAGTCAAATAATTTTTTTTTTTTTTAAATTTGATATCCTTTTTGTTTTCTTTCTTTCTTATAACATAATTTTAATGAATAAATGCGTTTTCAAAACTGAATCAAAGATAATTTGAATAATAATAGATATATATAAATAAACAAGATATTGACTGTGGCATTAATATTTATCGAATATTTAAAACATTATCTATGCCTGATTGGAAGTATAATAGTAAGTAAACAACATATTTTTCCATGATATTATACAAAGTGTTTTTGTTTTAAATTTGTTTGAGAAAAAAAGCAACTGATAAGAAAAAGTAACATTTTAAACAAATAATCTTTTTTTCTAGAACAGAAGTTGAATTCAATTTATTACGGTCCACCTGCAGAATTCAAAAATTTTGAATTTTGAGAAAGGAACTTTACTAGAACTAGCATTTAACTTAATGGTTAAATTCAACATAAAAACAATTATTTTTAAATAGCAGTTATACTTAATTGTTTTATATGTAGCTTTTAAATTTGCTTCTTAATGCAGTTTTATTAAAAAATTAAATGTAATCTGTATATTACAGCTATTGCATATTTGATTATTCTTAAGAAGTTTTATTTATGTAATTAAAACACTATTAGATTCCATTAACAATGTACCAAATGGAAATTATTTTGAGTTATGTGCAAATTAAGATCGTTAAATTAATGGTTTTCTCCTTGTAGAAGAAACTTCTCTTATAAAATACATTGTTATAGAAATTCAAGTAAAAAATTTGCAATAACATTTTAACTAACATAAAAAGGTCCATTGGTAAGGAAAAAATCACTTGCAAATAATATTTAAAAAAAATATTTTTCCTACTGTTTTACGTATTTTTGGTTATAATTTGAATTATTAAACAAATACAAATATGAAGATTTATTAGTTTACTATTTATGCATTTTCAGATAAAAAAAGAGAATAAAAACGTTTTTTTAACCTTCATAATCATTAAATATATTAATCAGCAAATATTAATTCTGTAATATATTCTATTAAGTATTAATTTTTTTTTTTTTTTTTTTACAAATACTGAAACTAAGTACTTTTTTGTTACATTAAATTTTTCCTTTATTTATAACATTCCTTTCGATGTAAAGTAATTATTTTTTGTGCAGTATTATAAAGATATTCATACATTATTTGCTTAATGAAATAAATTTTTCAAGTATAATGATTTTAATTAAGTTAAGTCGAAAATATAGTTAGTACATAAAAGAAGCACTAATAAAATAATGTTTAGATTTTTAATGCAAGTTAAAAAGAGAAAATATATTATTTTATCTTTTTACATGTAATCACCTTCAGTTATGTAATATAGTTAGCAAATTTTTTCAAGGCAGTTTTTCAAGATATCGAAGTAGAAAATAAAATTATTCTGGTTGTGACAGCCAAGTTTTCTAACTAATTTTTTTTTGAAAAACTGAAGAAAACTAATTGCTTTGCTTACAGCAAAAGTTTATTACTCAAAATAAGCCTTTGTTCATGAATAGAAAAATCTGTAATTATTTTAATTCTAGAATTGTATTTTCTGTAGCTATTTATATTCCTTTTAATTAATTATTTTTTTTTAAAAATATAATTACAATTGTAAAAATTTTCTTAATGGAGTTGTTTGAGAAAAAAATTAAGTAAAAGTAATTATATTTCTTAAAAATTCTTATTTAATTTTAATATTTAATTTAGAAATATTTTACGAGATACTCTTTTTATTACTAATTATCACGTATGTTTTGTTATTGCTTTGAAAAAGTTTGGTTCATATCTTTATTGCAACTTTTCTAGATAATTGTATATTTCTTTGCAGTTTTTCTCAAATATTATTAAATTAACTGGGAAACTAATTGTCAAAATTAAAAATTGCTTGTTTTACTTATGTATGTGTGATTTTTTTTGCCTGCATAATTTTTTGGTTTGGTTCTTAGGTCTTATACAAACAAAATGAATGAAAGTAAATATTCCAAATTTGGAAAAGCACTGCATTATAATTTTCACAATGAAGTAGTTCTCTATATCCATTTTCTAAAAACAAATTATTTGTTGTACTTTTTGTACCATAGGTTAACTAGTTATCATAAGTTAAATCAGATGTATTTTAGATAGTTTTCTGAAATATATTTTTCAAATAAATATTTCTCTTGACTGATCATGACAGTAAAATTTTTGAAGGAATATTTTTTCAAGGAGAAAAAGGTTATAGTTATTTAGTTCAATCTTTTTATTCAAAAATTTTGACCACACTGACCACATTGACTACAATTTTGACCACATTTTAGGCAACTGCAAGAAAGAAAGAGAGAGTATTAAATAATATTGCGCAAATGTTTGTTAAAATTGCAACACCATACGAAGAATTGTCAAAAATTAATGAAATTTATCTTACATAGTGCTGATAGGGGTACAAATAAACGATACAATTTTCACGATGAAATAAAAAAGAAAAAAGTTCATCTGAAATTAGTATTTTGTGAGCCCGTAACTCTGAGATATGGGTGCCCGTGCACATCTTGATATTGTAATAAGCAGGTTCTCAATGTATTTCTGGTGAATGGGATTTCATAGTGTTTCAACTTGACACCAAAGTTTAGTCTTACTGAGAGGTCCCCCAGCCGTACAAGTGAGTCACCGACCAATGCAATTAACTACTATTGCATAGCAATTAACTACTATTATTCTAAATGACATGATGATATTGTTCTACTTTTATTTACAGTTCAGCCTGTCTTTTTTAGTTTTCTATTTAAAGATAACTAGTTAAAATCTGAACGCGAAAAACGCGCGTAACCTGTGTTTAAAAGAGACTTAACAAAAAACTGAGCTTCAGATTTTCATTTTTGTAAGTTATGGCTGTATCTAAAAATAAATTAAATGATGTTTACCTCACAACATTTTTGAGAAGCTTAATCGATAAAAAAAACTTAGTAACGAATTAACCACAGTATCTCTTAATTACTCGCTAATAACCATACGTCTTGCAGGTGATTTAAAGTTATGCTGAACAGCCCCAATAAGCTTTACCGAAGTAAAAGGTATAATGCTTAATGCATTATCATACCGTGTTAGGTATTAAAAATTTTAGCTTTTTAATTTTGCTATGTTCTTAAATTTATATTAAATCCTTTTTTTTTCTTTAGTTTTCTCTTCCTACTTTAATTTATCTCTATTTCTTCCTTTTATTTATTTTCCGTTTTTTTTTCCTTCTTAATTACTCTTTTTTTCTGTTTGTTTCTTCCTTCTTTCGCCTTTTTTCTATTTCTATTTTTTTCTTTTCTTCTTTTTTTCTATTTTCCTTCTTATTTCTTATTTTTGTTTATTAAAAAGGGGAAAAAAATAAAATAAATAGGAAGAACGTACATGGATTAAAAAATTAAAAAGTTAGAAAACATGCAACTATTTTAATGGCGTGAATAGTATGATTCATAATAATGCTTCAAACTTTTGAAAACTATTGAGAATTTTAAAACAATTATGTATTTATGAATAAAAAGTAAATTAATTAAGATGGTGTTTAGGGTGTGCATAGTTTAATGAGTATAAGAAACTAAGGTTAACTTTTAAATAATCATCATTGTTTGATTCTGAGTTATTCAATGGCTTAATCTTCTACAGGATACAATTACTGTAATGTTTTTGTCTTTTACATATATGTTAGACTACTTCAAAATTTATTCTGGCGTAACTCTATTTTCTTCAAATTTTAAAACAATCTTTTGCGATTTATTTATTTAAATTCGGTGGATAAATTTCTGAATTATATTTTTTGCACAAGATAAATTTATTTCCACTTTTTAAAAAATTTGTATTTAAGCTAATTATTGATTATGATAAAGTACGTAACTTAGGTTGAAAGTAAGGGGGGGGACACTTTTTATTTGATAAGCCTTACCAAAAAAATTTGATCAGTAAATATGTTGATTGGTAATTTGAAAGGTTAGGTATTGCGTAATCGTTTCTGCTTTCAACATTCAAGTGAAAAACTTAATTTAAATTATTTCAATTACAATTTTCCTTTGTCATGAGCAGAAATGTCATTATAAACAATGCATATTACTCAATTTTTTCAATCGTTCGCCTTAAGGGATTTTGATTTAAAACTAGCAGAATTATTTTTTTTATTTTCTCTTAATAATCTTTGTACTATGAATTTACCAAACTAAATTAGTCTCAATATTTATAAATATTTTATATAAGTAGACTAAACTAATTTCCTTTTTTTGCACAAAGATTTACATTAATACTTTATATATTTTTCATACCAGCTTTATTTTTCTCAATTATTTGTTAAATTTAAAACGGAAATTAAATTCATTAATCTCTATTTAATCTAATAAAAATTAAAATTAATTAATCTAATAAAAATTATGATTTCTTAAAATAAAATGTGTTAGTTATTTTTAGTCATATAATTTATTTTAATCCATATTATTGTCAGTAATTTTCAAGTAGAAACAGCTTTTTACCCAATACCTAACTTCTAAAGCGTATTGCAGAAAAAAAGTTAAGCTATTCTATTAAGTTATTAAGTTGTTCTATTAAAATATTAAGCTATACTATTAAGCTATTTTTTAAGCTATTAAGCTATTCTTTTAAGTTATTAAGCTATTCTATTAAGTTATTAAGTTGTTCTATTAAAATATTAAGTTATTCTTTTAAGCAGTTAGCTAATCTATTAAGCTTAAGATATTTTAGAAATTCTTGAACAATCTTGGGACCTTTCTGAAAACTCACTGGAAAACAAGAATTAAAATAATATTTTATTTCGGTGACTTTTATCAATTTTTTATTGAAATTCATTGCTCTTTCTGGAGCGCTAACTACATTCTAAATCAAAAGCCTTCTGATTTCAAATGTTTCCCATGGGACTTCAGTTAATGTGAATTCGAGAAAAGTATGAACCCAACCGTGACGTTCTTTTCCAAAATATACTTTTTTTTAAAAAATTTCTCCGCATTTTCTTTTATGCTGCAAACTAGGCTATAGTTTCCAAAAAAAGATTACTAATCAATAAACACTTTCATACGTTTAAGATGCCTCAAGTAGAAATAAACTTTCCCTAAAATAAATTAAAATATCCTTCGTGCTTTACTTTTTAGCACTAACATAAATTGTATTTTATGGAAAAGAAACTTTGTTACATTCTATAAACTTCTTAGTTTGGTATTATTTATTTTAAAGTTCTTAATTTATTTTTAATATTGTTATTTTATCATGTATCTAACTTTATGGTGTAATGATTTTAAAAAGAACATAAATAAAGGCTGTAAATGCTTTCTGAGTTGTTTGAGAAAGAAATAAAGGTAATTCTCATTATTTTTAAAATTAGGAATGCTTCTTTTATTTGTTTCCATTTTTTAATTAGGATGCAATGTTATTTTAGAAAGGTGCTAATTTCAACTCGAAATATTATTTTTTCTATTAAAATATTTATTAAATATAGTCTGTGTTGTTATTACGTTACATAATAAATGCTATAATAATAAAGAAATTAAAATTAAAATTCATAAATATTGTTTTTGAAAAAATTTCAAAATTCCATTGTTTATTTACCATAAAGCTAATTAATTTTATAATGATTCAACTTTTTTATATATTAGTGAAAGATTCTTTACCACGTTTTCAATAAATATTCTTTTATTTTAAATGCAAAACTGCCTTGACATTGGACAATTTTTATTAAATTTGTAGCAGTTCCTAAATATACCTCAGAAGATTTATTCAACGTTTAAGCGGGAAATTATATTTATTACAGAAACATGTACACAATTTTATTTAAATGCCGATTGATAACACAAATAGACTCTAAAATAAAGCAAATCATTTAATGAAGTGAAAATTTTAGTAGCTGTTTTTATGTCAGAATTATAGATTTTTAGTCTGGGATGTCGTTCTTGTTGTAACTCACAAGGGAAACTAGGGAAGTGTGACTCTCCAATTTTGAAATAAACTTGTGGGATGTATGCCTTATGAGGAATAATTTTTGGGGGAAACATTCGTTTCGGCCCATAGAAGGTCCTGTGAGAGATAAAAAAATAATTCAATCTATAGAAAAATCGGTATTTTATTACTTCAATGCAGGCTATTAGTTATTGTAATTGTCTCATACTCCAATTAAATTTGTGGTACTTTCACGTACTATATAATGCATATTTAATGTTAAAATTGATTTCGAAAATTTTATATATCTGTAGTTAATCAGAAAAACCTGTTAGGTTAATTTAAAAAAAAAAATTTACATCAAATTTTTTAAATTTTTTTTCAAAAAACTTTCTAAATTAATCAGGAGTATGTAATTGCAAATCAATTAATTATTAAAAATTAATTAACAATTAATTAATAATTAATTTTCTGATTAATTTATTAATTAGAAAATAATTAATTATCCAATTAATTGATTATGAGACAATTACAATAACTAATAGTCTGCATTGAAGTAATAAAATACCGATTTTTCTATGTATTGAATTATTTTTTATCTCTCACAGGACCTTCTATGGGCCAAAATGAATGTTGCCCCCTAAAATTATTCCTCATAAGGCATACATCCCACTAGTTTATTTTAAAATTGGCGAGTCACACTTCCCTAGTTTCCCTTGTCAGTGATGTTGTTACCCAGTCATGTTGTACACTGTTGAAATTTTTATTCTAAAATTATAGTAAAATAACTGGCAGCTGTTTGTCCTTCCGATTAATCGTAAAGTTTACGGTAAATAACATTTTTTTCCTTTATGGTTTTGAAACCATTTACAAAAAGTATGGTTGTAAAATTATGAATACATAACTATACAGTTTTTTAATCATTTACAACTAGCATTTTTCAAAAACGTAAAAAAAAAAAATATTTTACTGGACATAGGAGCTCGGCTCTTCGTAAGGTAATGGGCATTGGAGAGTGCCGGACACTGGAAATTCTTCATGCGTTGAAGGGAATGGAGGAAATGTTGTTGTGTCAACATTATAGGAGTCGAACTCCAGTTCTCCCGGTCATGAGATTGAGAAATAAGCCCGCTCAGCTATGATATGTGCGCAGTGGCGAAGAACTAAGTAGCTTCATTAGGTGGCTCTGGTTGGTGCTATAAAATTAACCATATTAGATGAAAGCAGTTAAAAAACAGTTTTTCTCAAACATAACAGTTTGTTTACCATTTTATTTATGAGTATTTGACTGTTTTCATTAAATATGGGTCCCGCAGTGGACTGATCGTTAAGACACGGTTCCCAGCAGATCACCGAAGTCAAGCATCATTGGCTGCGGTCAGTGTGCGGGTGGGTGACCACTTGGATCAGTCTGCGTAGGGACCGAGGGTGTGCGGTATTGGTCCTCGTTAAACTGTTCCACCGTAAAGTGCTCGACTTCGCGTGCAGGTCGTCGGGCTACCGAAGCAGGGGTGCCATCCCCTCTGCAGAGGATCAAAATTGTGATGGCATGTCTTCAGATCATCCCCAGGGATGTTTCCCTGACCTTCGCCAATAGCCCATTGTGCAACTCTAGTGTGACGTAAATGAACTACAACTACAACATCATTAAATATGGTATAAGAAACCTATCAATAGATTAACCATTTTTTCAGAGAAATTTCCAGCAGTGTATCCAGTCATCGAGTCACGTTGTTATCCAGGTATTCTACTTATTATTGGAAGAATTGTATGTTATACAAGATGCTAGATTCAACAAAGCAATACAGCGAGTGTTTGGTGGAATTATATAATAGTTTAAAATGAGTCGCTACATTTTATTTAAAGGAAATAAATGAATAAAAAGTGTGTGTCGAGTATAAAAATAGATTGGTCGTAACTGTTTTGAAACACTTATTTGAATTACTACAAAAAATTGATTAACAAAATTTTAGAGGTCATAAAGTATGCAATTTAAGATATGATATCTAAAAATGAAAATAAGGTGTTCGTCAAGTATAAAATATATATTGGTCGTATCTGTTTTGAAATACTTAATTTCTACGAAAGCTTTTATTAACAAAATTGTAGGGGTCATAAAGCATGCATTTTAAGATATGATATATATAAATCAAGAGTTCGTCTGGTATGAAGATATATTGGTCGTTAAGGTTTTGAAACACTTATTAAATTTCTACAAAAGCCTTATTAACAAAACTGTTAATAAGGCTTTTTAACAAAACTGTAACTGAACTTATTAACAAAACTGTATGGGTAATAAAGCATGTATTTTAAGATATGAAAGGTTTTTGAACTAATAATTTCAAACTTTTTCTTTGTAACATGTATTTCCCTTATCAGTTAAAGAGACTTTAATCCAGTGTTTCCCAACCTTTTTTGTGCCATGCCCCTCCTAAGTCATTCTAAAATTCTTATGCCCCCTATGTAACATATACATAANTTTTTTTTCTTTGTATACATTTTAAGCTTTACCTTGGAATTAACCAGAAAAATCAGAAGACTTGTTAAAATTCAAAGTCATTTTAAAATAAGATTTAATTTTAGAAATCAATCTCTTTTACTCCTTCATTTATTTTAATGTTTTTATACCTTGTGCTTATCATTAAAATTATGATAAAGTTAATTTTCCATTTTTTTGTAAACTGAAAATTTATATTCATGATTAAATTCAAATCTATGCTAGAATCAAAATTTAAATAACAAGTTATTTTTAATTCAATATGTTTTTGAGGAGCGAAAAACCATTCTATGTCATTATGATTAAAATGTATCGACAAAATGTATTGCTCAGCATTAACAAGTTTAAAGGAGTAAAATTACAAAATTCATTAATTAAATTTTTTACATTTTAATACACTTTTTTTCTTTTTAATTAGTTTCGGATTGATAAATCATTTTTTGTTAACTAAATTGGTGTGGATGTAATAGTTAAATCATCGTCGTCATAAACAACGGAAATAGTTTCAATAATTACAATTAGACAAATTACAATATTAAAATAATACAACTAACTTTAAAATATTAAATCAAGCAAAGCTTATGACTTTGCATTGGCTCGCCCCCCCAGTGAAAAAAAAGTTGGCACGCCACTGAGCCTCAAGAATACGATTATGAGTTGAAGTGTGAGCAGTAAATAGAGACTTTACTGTTGTCCTTTTTTCAAAATTTTTCTTTAAAGTTTGAAAGTCCACGTGGAGTCTGCTGCAGGGAGGTTAACTTGACGACGCCAAAAACCCAGTTGATATTCTGGTCTCATCAAAAGAATTTATAATATTTATTGGCTGCAATTATTTAAGAGTTTGATTTTTTCTTTCAATTTTGTCACCGAAATTTAGCATTGTATTTAAAAGGCCCAGAGCAAAAGGGTTTAACTCGTGTCGAGTCCATTTTCGAATTGCCCCCCTTAACAATCAAATTGCCCCCCAGTGGGGCGTGGGCCCCACGTTGGGAAACACTGCTTTAATCATTAGTTTCATTTTGATATGTTATTGTGATAAGTTTCTATTAAAATTTTTAATGCATAATGCATAAGATTCATAAAGTACAAGTTGAGAAAACTTTCGAAGTTGTAACTAGTCGAAGTTTTTCGAAGTTGTAGCGATTGAAAGCAGTTAAAATAATAAATAAGTCCTCGTGCTTAGTAAGTAATGCACTTTCAAAAATTTCGGATCAAAATACGGTGAAAAGTATCCTCACTCAGGGCCAGTACTTTTTTAACGTAAAACTTTACAGAGTAAGAAAATCTGACGTACCGTAATTTTACAGTATTATTTACTATCACTGAAATCACTGAATCAATGAAATTAAATAAATATTACTACAAATAATATGGAGCAAAATCCTATGGTAATAATAGATTTTACTGTAAAATGGATTTTAATCAGGGTGTCAGTACATTTCACCGCAATTTGATCCGGAATCTGTGCAATTTTTTTAATTTTTTAAAACAGCTATTTTTTATATTTCCAGAATTCAACTTCCATTTACTTTGTAAAAATATTTAACACTAAATATTTTCAATAGATGTTTGCATGCAGTTAGTTTTTAGCTTTTTTACTAAATCGATAAGTAACTGCGTCTTTAAATATATTATACTTCAAATAGACCTCATTCTGTAAGTTCTAAAACTCATTGCTTTGAACCATTGAATGCAAAGTATACCCTGTATTTTATAAATTTTTAATTTAATCGAGAAAAACATCAGAGAAAAAATAAATACGTTTTTCTAATACACGGTTTATCACTTTATTCAAAAGCAAGTCCTTTTTAGTACAAAGAGAGCAAACAATTCCTTGCATTTATCTGAAAAAAATGAAAACGTTAAAATACCTCAGATTTTATGGTTTTTTCTACTTATTTAAAATACCTTATTTATCTTTTCTTTATTCATATCTTTTTTTTTTTCTTTACTCTATTTATCTTTATTTTTTTTCTTTATTCTTAAAATTTTCTGGTCATTGAAAAACTATTTTCTGTGAACCAATTTTCGCAACTTTTCTTATCATTATCTTATCATTAAAAGATTGAAGGTGAGTTATATCTTTCAATTCATAATTTTTCTATTTAATCGGAATGAAAAGGTCGAAAAAAATACACACATATGTATATTTTTTTATGTGGTTAAGCACTTTATTCAAAATCAAGTCACTTTTAAGACAATGAGAATGAAAAATACCTTACCTTTATCTGCAAAAGTTAGAACGTTAAGTTACGTAAGATGTAATGCATTTTTCTAAAATTTAAACTATCATATTTCTCTGGGTTTTTTTCTTCATACAATTTTGTAACCATTGTATGAACTCTTTCCCGTGAATCAATATCTGCAACTTTTCTCAGGTGACCTGGATTCATACAAAGTTAGATGACATTGTCCTCTGTCATAAATCCAAACTACTATCCGATAAACGAGCACTTTTTTTTAGATAAAACGAGAAATTGAAAATGTCAAAAAATATTTTAGCTTTCTTCCATCTCTTTCGAGATAAGAATGAATATTTTTGCACATTTCTCAACGGAATATATTATTCGAAATTGTCTATTTTGATACTTCAAAACTTAAAGGAAAAATAAAACAGATAGGACTGTTCTTGAAAACGAAATGTAGGAAAACACTTGAAAAAAATTTCACAGCATTTTAATGTATAATAAATATTTTTTCCTTATAAAATTATTTAAAATGTAAAAAAGCAACCTACCTAAAACTAAATGCTATTTAAACTTCTCAAAATATTTTATTTGATAAATTATGATTTCAGTTTCTGTTAACTAAAATTAATCAATTAAAATATACCATTGTTAAGAATTTTAAAATTTTCAATTTCATTATAACTTTTACCAGATTATAACTATTTGGATGTAACTGAAATATAGTAATTATTTTCATTATGCATAATTATAATGTATTTTTACTATACATAATTATACAATAATTTATTATGAATACTTTTACATAACGTTGACTTGTTTGGTTAGTTTTTAAAAATTTTCAACTAAGTTTAGTACAAATTTAAATTTTAGCCTTGGTTTGTTTCTTAAAGACACTATCGACCAAGAAAAAAAGGCGCTGCAATTAGCATTATCATTCAATTTATAGTTTTTACGAACATATTTGCATTGAAATTTTAATTTTTGCTCCGAGTAAATACAGTGATAGTTCTTTCTTATAAAAAAATGCTTCTATGCCATTTTCGTACACAAGTAAATCATATGGTTCACTGAGAAAAAGTATGATCAAAACTACCAGAATATGGTACAATTTACCGTGTTTCTAGCTCTATGGGAACACCAAAAAGCTAGATATTTTTTACCTAAGCTCACTGATAATGATTTCAATAAATATAACAGCAAAATATAATTTCATAAAATGCGATAAAATTTGGCAAAAGTGGTAAAATTAGGCTATTTTATCATAATACCTGACCAAGACATAAATACCAATTGATTGGCCAAAGTTACTTTTCGCTTTTGTATATTTTACTTAATTGTGTGTCAATAAGAACTATAATTTTGAAAACTAGATTTTCCGGTAAGCGGTTGTCATATGAACGAAAAAAGTTTAAAGCAAGTGGTTTAAATATCTTATGATTCGGTTTTTATTCCCAGAATTATGATTTTTTACCAGATGCGTTATTAGCATAAAGTAAGGTTTATTTTCTACTAGTAGGGTTATTATTTATTATAAATTCTAGTGGCGTTATTATAAATTCTAGTGAAACGTTATTATAAATTCTAGTAAAACGACATTTTGGTTTTCCAAACATTTTAAAAAACACACCTGATGAAGTTTAGGAAAGTTTAACATATACTTTATTCGAACTATAACATTACATAATTATAATTTAGTATTTATTTTTTAGCACATTTTATTCGAAAACGAATTTTATTCTATCCACCTTGAAAAAAAAATAGCTACGAAAGGAATCATAAATATCCTATTACAAACTGATGAATTTTATCTTTCCTTGCAAATTCATTAGTGTTTATGATATGATCTCTTTAAACATAATGAAACCCAGCTTTATTGTGCTCCAAGACTGATGTTTTACCTCCCGTAGTACGCATAAATCGTACTTTATGAAAAAGTGCGACCACCCAACTGCATATAATTCACTTTTGAGCTAACAAACTGTAAAAAGGTAAGTGTTTTAGGCTGTATCGTAATAAATTTGCGGGTAATGAAATGTACAAAATACAATTATTGACAAATATTTTTTTTTACTCTCTGGTAATTGATATCCTGAAGGACATTTATTATTATTATCATATTATAACTATTGAATGTATGAAGAAAAAAAAGTAAAAATACTGATTAAATTAAGTAGACTGCATAAAAAGGATAATTATCTATTATTTCCTTCGTATAAACTATAAGTTATATTCATATTTTGGGATTAACTTAATCTGAGTTTAGCCGTTTAGTAGAAACTAGTTATTAATTTCAATGACGTCATCAAGAAAAAAATATTTAAATATTTTATAAAAATATTATAAATATTTAAATATTTTATAAAAAAATTTTAAATATTTAAATATTTTTATAATAAGAACTATATAAAATATTTAAATATTTTATAAAAAATATTTAAATATTTTATATAGTTCTTATTCTTATACTAAATAGTGGAATTTATAAGAACAATAATTCTAATTTGAATGGAGGCATAGCAGAACAGCTGCAAAAAAATTAAATTATTTCATCTAAGAAAATCAGAGTAATGCAGCCGAAATCTAGTATTAAATCAAAAGCCTTTATTTTATATTAATCTGTATCTTTTGTTCGAAACTTAAATGTAGCATTTATTAAAATAAGATTTAGAATCCATTTATTCATAATAATCTAAACCTGAAATGATATTAACTGATAATGTGTTCATGCAGTTCCATCATTTGTTTGATATAAAAGTTCTCAAAATGTATATAGGTTTGACTTAAAGAAATCTATAAAATGTTGAAACAAGTAATAAATTCAATATAAATGTCTGAAAAGTTATATTCTTTTGTTCGCTAAAAATTGAGTGTTCTTAAATTTAATTTTTACTAAATTTATTTCCTTAATTTTTTAGACAATGTGACAGCTGTTGAAACATCAAGCCTTATTTTAAAAAATTTAGAGATTTTATTCAAGAGATAATTTCAAGGCATGTTTCTCTACGAGTAATAAAATATATTTGCATAGTCTAAATTTTTCAAGAAAGATTTTTTTACAAAAATATAATTTTTCGTATCTTTGAAATTTAATACTAAAATATATTTTATCCAATCAGCGAGAAATTTAGCTAAATTATATTATGTAGATATTGCAGTTTAATCTAAGGAAATAAATAAAGTTTTAAATATTTTCAATAAGCAATGTGGTAATAAAACTTCTTAAAAAGAGCAATAAAATGTTTAATCAAGTGACTAAACATTTGAATATTATAAAAATGTAGCAATTTTGAATCTGTAAACAACTATGGATTGAAGTAACATTTTTGAGAAAAACTCATATAGATACTCGAGAATAGTGACGTATTGATTATTGTCCAATTTACTTAAAGTGAGAGGCACAAACGTGATGTTAAAATAAAATTCCCTTGTAACAGCAAAAAGAAAACTAGATTACCATAAATTGGTTTCTTGCTTCAAAATACAGTGGGCGTTAAATACTTGGAGTTCAAAGAACTTAAATATATAAAAATAAACTTAAAAAGGACAAAATCAAGTGTATTTGCTTTTCAGAGAATCCTATTTCCTCGTAACAGTCATCCAGGTAAATTAAAAAGCAACTTCTTAGTTGCAAACAAAATTGTATTTATGTAGTACACAGAAGGAAAAAAAATTGTAAAATTACATGCATTGCATGGTAATGGAATTTCTATTCTTTTCTTCTTTTTTAAAACATAATTTTTCGTTTAAACACCGAATTATATGATACTTAAACCATTAATTTCATAATCCATTACACACACCAATTAGTCAATTTCATAATCCATTAGTTATCCGTCCATATGGTTACGGTTTACTGGAAAGCTCAGTTTTCAAAAGTTTCTTATTATCGCGTTTATTTAGTAACATATATAAGTACATAAAATTGAAAACAATGTTTAACCAAAACTCCGTGTTCTAGGGTATTATGATAAAATTGCCTAATTTTACTGAATTCCCAAATTTTTATTACATATTATAAAGCCATGTTTTATTGTTAATTTTATCAAAATTATTACCTAAGCTCTTCGAAATAATTACCGAGCTTTTTAGTGTTTCTATAGAGTCAAAAACACAATAAATTTTACCATATTCTGGTCGTTTTGACCATACTTTTTATCTCGGTATAGGACGTAAATGTTACAGAAAAAAAACGAACATTAAAAAAAGCGGAGTAGTAACATTCTAGAACATTCTAGTAATAACATTGTAGGACTGAAATTTAATGGTTTATGGAGTAACTTCAAATGTGCTAGTTAATTAGAACACACGATATTTAAAGTTACGTAACCAGACACAAAACGTGCTTTCTCTTATTAAATATAACTTCTTTTTAAACAAATTTTGGTTTCTGATCTCTAAAATTTAGTGATTTTGTAGCAGTATATGAAATATGATCCCAACAGTGTCCGGTCAGGAAAGGGTCGAAAGTTTTGATCCTCTTTGATTTCTCAAACTCTTCTCAAGCCTATCAATAATATTTGACATACAATTATAAATCTCTTTTATCTTAAAATAGATTTCAAATTTTTTTTCTTTCATTCAACAAAAAGAGATAAAATTGAAATTGAATTGGGAAAAAAGATAAAATTGAAATGTGTACAAATACTTACATCATTTTAAAAATCGTAATTTTATATGGTGAAAAAAAGAAAACCGAAAAGAAATAGATTAAAACATCTGGAATAATCAAATTTTAAATACCAGACTTGTACAAGTAAATACTATTCAAACAAAGAAAAAATTTAAAAAATGCCCACTATGATAAGTAAAGTGCCTTAGAAAATTAAGAGTATCATTTTAAATGATATTTAAATAACAATTGGTTGCTCCTAACATTTTCATTCAAGTATTATAATTTTCTTTACGTAAAAAGACAAACATTAAGACACTTCTAATAGAAACTACTAAAATAGTGAAGAGAATAACATTTTCTCGACAAATGAGAAATTTCCTGGAGTTCTAGTCAGAATATAGCTGGAAAAAAAAGCTGTTTCCGCTTATATCGTAACGGTCTCTTCGCATGAGTAGAACACACCGGAAACATGCATTTGTGCTGTAGGGGGTGTACTAGCTATCTGTTTTCTCATGTTTATATTCATGCTGCTATTCACTTGCTAAAGCGGCTATTTTTTTCTCTCGTCTCTTTGTGATGGGCTTTTCGAGATTTTCCCCGCTCTTTTGTGTTTTGTGGTGATCTTCCCAGGAGGCGATGAATATTTTCAACGTTTTATGCAGTATCCGCTTATATCCCCCTACCTTTGAAATGCTGCTTATGGAGTATAATAATAGCAGCAGTAAGCAACAAACATAATTTTCTGCTCTGACACTGATATTTTGCTGGTACATCAAAAATATGGTTTTGGGAAACGGGAAAAATAAATAGCCTAAGTCCAATTTATTTTATTAAGAGTGTAGTTGTTATACGAAAAATAGTCATTTTCAACACTGTGAGAATTTTTACTCTGAAATTATGGTAAAATAACCAGTAGCAGCCAGTCCTTCCAATTAATAGGTAATTTTACGGTAAAGAACATTTATTACCTTTACGGTTTTGCAACTGCTTACAACTAGTGACTTTAAGGAACCATGAATATAAACGCATACGTTTTTTCAACCATTTACAAATGGCATGGTTTCAAAACCGTAAAAATATAGTTTAACGCGCTATCGGAGATAATTTAGTAGTTTTATAGTAACGCCATCTATGCGTGAATGAGAGTATCTTATTCTACAAGTCCAGGGTCCCAAATTGGAGAGTGCAGGAGTCTGGAAGCGCTTCCTGCGTTAAAGGGAATGGACAAAATATTGTGGTGTTAACTCTGGCACCCGAATTTGCACTGAAACCGTTTTGTCGGTCATAAGATTGACAGATTAGCCTCCTCGGCTATAACGTGTACCCCCCCCCAACAGCAGGAAACTAAATGGCTTTATTAGTAGGGTCTAGTTGGTGCAATAGAAATAAGGTTGCTAGGTGAATGCAGCAAATAAACGAATTTTGTTATAGGTAACAGTTTGAATACCATCTTATTTATGATTATTTTACTGTTTTGTTTAAATAAGGTAAAATAACAATTAAATAAATTGTTATTTAACAGCTTTTTTAGAGAAATTTCTGAATCTGTGTGTAGTAGTTGTGTGGAAGCATTATAATATCGTATCAAATATAAATTAATATTCTCTAAGTACCCTCACGTATGAAACACTCACTTCACTGTAAAAAACTACAGATCAAATTACGGTATAATATTCTGACACTTTAGGTGCATCAATGCAAATGCATCATCGTAAAATGCATTTTACCATAAAATGTATTACCATAGAGTCCATTTTTACCGTAAAAGATTACATAATAATTTTTACAGTGATATAAATTTAATTAGAGTGTTTCAGTGATTTTATGGTAAATATTACAGTAAAAATTATCCCTTACGAAAATTGAAGGTATTTTTGAGGTTTATTTTAGGTGTTAATGATGATTTGAGGTTTAATTGAAGTTGACCTCAAAAAAAAACCTTTATAAATCGAACTCCCTAAAGGTTATTATTAAAGTGTGAGAAGTTTTTTTATTCACACTTGATGTTGACTGAAATCTACTTTAGAGCAACCAGTTTAAAGAGAATTTTTCCTTTTTTAAGGTACATTTTTTTTCACTTCTAACAAATAAGTATACCTAAATTGGGAATAATGTATCCCGATTACAACTAAAAGTTTTTCTTGGCTACATATTAAGTTTGATTTTATGAGATGCAAATAAGATTTAATTTCAGGTTTATTGATGATTTTCGGTGCAAAAGCATAACCTCATTCTCCCCCTCTGGTGTATTTTGTTACACCCGTCAACCTCAAAATAACCTCAAAAATTCCTTATGTTTTTACATAGAACAGTATGTCAGATTTTTGGTACTACATATTATGTAACATGTTCCGGTAAAAAAGGGTTTTATGGTAAGAAGCAGCGATACCATAAGTGCCGGTACTTTTTACCGGAATTTGATCCGGAATATTTTAGAATGCACAATAAATTGGATCCAAAAGGCCTATCAAAATGT
The DNA here is from genome assembly GCF_043381705.1 of Parasteatoda tepidariorum. NCBI lineage: Eukaryota > Metazoa > Arthropoda > Arachnida > Araneae > Theridiidae > Parasteatoda > Parasteatoda tepidariorum. The sequence continues at coordinate 84,958,421 of NC_092205.1, read as the reverse complement.
TTTAAATCCTTTCTTTCCATATTTTTCATAATTATTGATTGAAGCCATCGTACGACTTTTGAAGAAATAACAAAACATACTAAAAAAATTTAAGTTGAATCATGTTCTTGAATGAACACAATCACCATAGTAATTTAACTACTCAAAACCAATATAACTAAAATTACAAGTAACGAACATTACAATGTAATTACATTACAATGTAACTTAAATTGCCTCCTCCGTGATTACAAATACGGAATATATATATGTGTGTGTGTGCGTCTGTGTGGTGGGTGTATATATATTGTACTCACTCACTGCGTGTATATATAGTGTGTGTATATATATTGTACTCTTATATAGGCTCACACTATTCTATTGACATATTTTAACTTGGCTATGTCAATACAATATAATACTTGAAAGCACTTTTTTCGCGGAAATAATCGTGTGAGCTGAAGAAGAGATTACATGTTTCTCTTATTTTTCTTAAATAAAATAATTTATTTAGTTCTTCTTCCCCTCTCCCCCTTACATTCTTTTCCTCATTAAAAATATATTTTTCTTAATTTCCCTGTATTTTTAACTTATTTTACGGATTTTATGTAATTGCAGCTTATGCGCAGTAAATATGACTTATTATCATTTTTTTTCTTAATTTTCTTTGTTAATCATTCATTTCTTTTTTTCTATCTTTTCTTTACATATATGTGCACTCTAAGATGTTTTATGGCTTTACTTAAATACGCATAACATTAGTGATCTATTTGTTGCTGTATTGTTATAAGAATCAATGAATGTAGATTAAATGACAAAGAGAACCATTCATTGTTATTCAGAAACTTTATTCATTGCAATGGAAAGCTTTTGCATCAATAAATGGGAATGTTGCATATTATCTTATTCAGTTGATTGATAGCATTGATAAAAGCATCGATTGATATTCATATGTATTGTAACAATGGTTTAAAAAATATAAGAGTTATTCGCATTATCTGCTTAACATTAGGAAATGTAATATTAAACTAAAGAAATTCTTATTTTTGAAAAATAATTTTAAAAAATGTCACAATTGCCTCGAATTTTACATTTCCCGCTTTTATTCAGTGAAAGATTAAGAAATCCTTTCCAACTACATTTAGAAAATCATTAATTCAACTAATTAAAATATTTTGGTTCCATAGAAAAACCGCCTTTTCGTTAAAAAATTAGGGGAGACAATTAACATAATTTAAGCTCTCGAAACTGGCACTCATAATCAAGATCCAGAAATTAATGATGAAAACTAAATAGGTTTGAAAAAAGAACTCAGCATTGTCTACGAGAATATTAAAAAAAAAGTGGAAATAAAGAAATATATGAATCAAGAAAAAAATTCGACAGCCGAAAAGAACGATGTTAGTCGAAAGCGACGCATCAGGATAGGAAAGTGTTCGAATGGAGAGTGTTGAGGAACTATTAAATAGGTATTAACTAAGGCATTTGAACTAAATATAATTAATAAGCATAATATTCCAGAGCATGAATGCGAGATTGTATGATAGGAATAGGAAGCATTTTGGTGTTATTAAAGTTAAATTATGAAATTTTGAGGTTTAAATTTGCTTCAGTTTTTTGGAATTATATATTTCACTATGACGTTATTACCATTCTTATATACGAATGATTTATTTATGAACTCCTATAAACTAACTGTTCTCTTATTTTATAAGCAGCACTGCAAAATTTATCTAATTGAAAATATTATCAGTTTTCTGAAAAGACCCTATCTTAAACTTAAAAAATGTTGTCAGAGCACAAAGGAAAACAAGTAAAAAATCAAACTAAAAGTCCTTGACGGGGTGTCATAAGTACTCGTATTGTCTGTTAATAATATTCAGACAGCAAAATGTAATTCAATAGCTATGAAGAAACAAGTTTCTGAGATGTTAAAACACAATAGATAACGAATTTCTAGCTTCATTTAAGCAAAATTATGACCTTGCTTTATACTGATGTGGAGATTTCAAAACTAAAATTAGTTTTCCTCCTAATGCTTCAAATTTTTTTTAAAAAGGGATTTTTAGTATATTTTTAGGCGTAATGTACAAGTTTGAAAAAGTTTATATACAGGGTGTTTATAAAGTCCCGGACATATTTTGATGTTTAATAACTCGTAAAATAATAAAGATAGATTAAAATTAATGACATAAATGGTTAGATAGACACAAAAAGTTTCATGACCCCTGTCAATGAACTTCCACGTGTGCCCTTCGTCACCCGGAGAATATCAAGACGATAGTCAATTTCACGCCAGGTAGCGGCAAGCATGTTGGCATCCACGGAGGCTATTGCGGTTGTAATTCTCGCTTTTTAGGTCATCAATGTTCGACACGATCCTCCTGTAAGCATTGTCCTTTATAAATCTCCAAAGAAAAAAGTCCAGTGGCGTTATATCAGGTGATCTGGGTGGCCAAGGAATTGGACCTCCTCACCCAATCCATCTTCCTGGAAAATAGTCATTCTAAGAACTACGAACGATGATACCACAATGAGGTGGTGCACCATCTTGTTGCAAAAACACATGTGGCTGAAGCCCTTCTAGTTGTGGAAATACGAAATTTTCCAACATGTCTAAGTATACGACTGATGAAACCGTCTTTTCTGTAAAAAAGAAAGGCCCAATGACTCGGTCGTGCATTAGTCTACACCACATATTAACCTTTGAGTCTCACGGTATTCATGGGGGTTTTCAGATCCCCATATGCTCTCATTATGGCGATTAACAATGCCAGAAACATGAAAGAATGCTTCGTCGGAGAACATTATGCGCTTCAGAAAATCAGCATTATCTTCTATCCTTCCTACCATATCTGTTGCAAACGCCATACTCCTAGGCCTATCGTCCCGTTCCAAACCTTGAACAATTTGAACTTGGTATGCATGCAGTCTTAATTGTTTCTTAATAACCTTGTACACCGTCGAAATTGGCATATCCAATTCTCTTGCCGCTGATCTCACAGATCTTCTAGGATTGCCTAAAAATGTCTGTCTGACACGCTCAACGTCACAATCACTTATGCAGGGACGTCCGGGTCAAGGGTCATGAAACTTTTTGAGTCTATCTAACCATTTATATTATTAATTTTAATCTATCTTTATTATTTTATGAGTTATTAAACATTAAAATGGGTTCGGGAATTTATAACACCCTGTATTTCTCGTATGCCTGTGAAGGCGGAGGTGAGCGATTGTTCCTGTTTTCCAGTGGCGCCATCTATGGCCAAGAATTCGACTTCTGCCACACCCATACGTCACACCCGCTTATAGAGCGGACTCATTCATTCATCCATTCATTCTTCCACAGATCGTAATTTTGATCTGAATCAGAAAACGATCAATCTCTAATCCAGTACCCCCAGAGGTTCTGATTTGTTAAGGGAACATGGAGGACTTCGCAACTGGACAGATTTAACATGCATCAGTCACCATTTACTTCACAGGGAGTCTTCGGCTGGCTGGGTACGAACCCACGATCGCTCGGACATGGGCCCAGCGCCCTACCTTCCAGGCTATCCCGTCCCGAAAGTTTATATGAAAAGGGTTTAAGTAAATATTGCGGCAAATTTCTCGATCAGTTAGGGCACGTCATCAGGATTAAAATTGCATGGAATATCATGGACGGAAGTGACACCGTATACAACTGGATTTGCTCCCCCATTATAGACTGCCTAGAAGCACACGACAAAACAGTTAGTTCATCATAGGAAGCGCCACGTAAGGTGTATGATAACATTTCCCTGCACGGATTCTTATATATTAATGATCCTGATGATGTGTCTGAACTCCTCTAAATAGGTTTCTCAACATTTACGTGAATCCCTGTTACATATAACATTTTTAAACTTTAGCATTTAGGCAAAAAACAGGCTAAAATCCTATTAATAATCTGTAGCTTGAAGGGAGAACTGATCGCAGATTTGAAATCATCGCTTTCCGAAAATATCTAAAATCTGTTAAGGAATCTTCCGTAACTGAAAATTAAAAAAAAACTGTTCCCCGGTGTTATTACAGAGTTGAATCTGTTACAAACTCTTCTAAAAACGTTCACTGTTATGCAGTGATATTATGCATCAAACGAAGTTCGAAAACGGAAAAGCTATCTGAATTTGTTTTTTATTTCATTAATTGATTTATTGCTAAACGTTTTGAATGGTCTTTTGGAAAACTATTGATTCAATAACTGAGTCATTACGAAAATTATTAATTTACATCAGAATATTATTATTTGCTCATAAGTAGGGGAGAGTGGGATCAATTGTAACATTTTTTACATAACTACTTTTATCTAACGAAAAATCCAATATATTATTAGTATTAATTGACAGACGAGTAAAGTAGACTATCCTCCACTAGAAAAAAAAAACCTTATTTTAAATGTTATTATATTACTTATTAACAATTTTTGACAGTCGTGCACTTGTTACAATTGTCCCCACTTACGGGGTCAATTGCAATAGTTCATAAATTCAACTAAAACATAGTTAATTATACATATTATCATAGTTGTGATATATTTTTTTATTGATCAAAATAGTAGTGATATTTTAGGAGTAAAAATAAGAATGAGCAGAGACCTAAAGGGTTAAACTTTTAAATTTAAGGGGTTAAAAATTTTAATTTATGCTGTGAAAGGTGACAAATAAAATAATGCCAGTGCAACATAATATAAATGTTATAGGAAACTATTGGTGGTTCTTAAAGAGTTAAGTAATGGTTTGTAAATATAAGATTATTTATTTTCAGCTGTTACAATCGTCCCTTTACTTATTGTTACAATCGTCCCCAAGACGCCATTTCAGCTTCATTTGTTAAAAACAATGCTAGCTAATTAACAAAACTAATGTTTTCTTTTTTTGTTGAAATGTTAATTATGGTGTCCACTTTCGTATTCGGTTAATAATTTTTATTTGTTTAAACAAAATTACTTTGTTACAGTATAATATTCTAATACCAAAAAAAGTACTTACGTAGCGTGAAAATATCTTTTGTGATGCAAACTCTTTCAAAAGTATATAAAAATGGTTGCCAGCAGGGGTTTGCAAGTATATTTATTAAATAAACCTTGTGCGCCACCTAGAAACCAAATCTAATACCCGACACTCGAAATTTTTGCTCTGTTACAATCGTACCCTGTAACAATTGACCCTACTCTCCCCTATAATAGATTTAAAAACTAACTTTTTACTTATTTTTAAAACAAGGTTAAAAAAAATTACTCCGAATGAAAAAATAGTCACGAATTTGACATCACACTCTCTTAATTTACAGAATGCGTGTCAAGTGAAAAGTGAAAATAAGTAAAAAGTCAAATTACAAGATCCCAACGTGGATTCGAAAAGTACTCAGTACCATTCAAATGACCACAGTGTTTGTCATAAGCGCGATGCTGACTGAATTCACAATTACGTCCTTAATTCACATCTTGAAAGGCCTATCATTAGCTGAATAACTTCATGACCGGACTTCGTAAAATATGCTTTTTATAATATGATATGTTTCCAAGTCATTAAGCAAGATACAGTTGATAAACATAAATTTTCATTTGTGAAAATAAGCTACTTTGTTTTCCGTTTCTTGCCGTAAAGGTGTTTTGTTTGCGAATTATTTCCTTGTGCACGACACGTTAAATTATTAATGGCTTTGCAGTGTAGTTAATTCAAAGATTAACTTCTTTCCTAAAAACTTCCTCTGTAATAAGATTATTTATGTCTAGACATTATTTGTCAAACAATATATTACGAGTATTTTTGATGGATAAGTCAGTTTAAGAAGAAAATATTGTCTGAATTTAAAACTTGATTTCAATAATTGATTTAATGTTGTTAGTATTTTAAATGTGTACATTGTTTATTGATAATGATATTATAATTGTAGCTTATTCAACTAAAATTTAATACAATAAGTTATAAAATACAACTTTTTCTACGTTAAATTTGTAATGGTTTTCTGCGTAGTTAATTTGGAGATTACATTTTTTTCCCAAAACTCGCTATGCAATTAAGTAGTTTATGTCTTGACATTATTTGCCATACTTTATGTTATAAATAGTTTTAATGGATTATGAATTTAAGCAAATAAAACCTGTTATGTAAAATTTTGTTTTCGACATTTGATTATATGCTGTTAGAATATTAAGCGCAGACATCGCTCATTAATGTTAATGTAACTGTAATTCAATCAATTAGAATTCAATGGAATAAGTTAAAAAATAACAAATTTTTGGATTGTTATGATTATTTGGAATGGTCCATTGGATGATTTGGATTGGTCGATTGTAACGAGTATTTTTAATGGATGAGTCATTTCAACAACCGTCATTGTATATATTAAAAATCTGTTTATAAATATATTCATTGATAAACATTTTAAATGCGCATATTTCAGCAAATAATGTTAATGTAATTATTGTGGCATGTAGGTAATTTAGAATTCAATACATTACGTCAACTTACATCTTTTCAAGTTATTAAATTATTAATGGTAAAAACTAATACGTAAAGTGGAATACAAAGCATAAAGTTACCATACATCTTTTTGAGATATTAAATTAGTAATAATTAAAATTATTAAGTAATTCAGACTACAACACAATAAGTTATCATGCGTCTTTTTAAAATGTTTAATAAGTAATGGTTAAAAGTCAAAAGTAAATCGAAATACAACACCATAAATACATGTCAATGAGATATTACATTGATAATGGCAAAGACTAATAGGTAAATCAGAATACAATACAAAAAGTTATCATACATCTTAAATATATCATAATACATTAGTTATCATACATTTCTTGAGATTTATAAATAGTAATGATAAACAACTAATAATCAAGTCAGAATGCAACACAATAAGTTATCATGCATATGTTTGAGATGTTAAAACATAATGATAAAAACTAAAAGGAAAATCAAAATACAAGTAAATAAGCACATCATATTGTGATTTTAAATTAAGAATGGAAAATACTAATGGGTAAATCAGAATAAAATACAATAAGTTATCATACATCTTTTGTACATAATATAATACATGGAATTTAACATAGAATTTCTGAGTTAATGGTTTGTTCTACAAGAAACGAGCAAAAGCAGTCTTAATGTGAGATAGTAAAAATTGATTCAATGTTAAAAATTTTAAATATGCATTTTTTAATAAATAATATTAACATAAATTTAAATAAGTCATTCAAAATTCCGTACAACAAATTAAAAATGAATATTTTTTTGAGATAATAAATTAGTAATGGTTATGATCAGTTGATTCACTTATTTCCCAGAAAACTAACAAAAAAAATTTAATCTGACAATTGTAAGTTGCCAATCCAAAATTCCACAAGACTCCAACCAAATTCAGGTTTATTGCAAGTGGCGTTAATAGTAACATGAAAAAAATCGGTATTTACTTTGAGAACATTCTTAAAAAAGTTTANTCGCCACGTTTCTGCATTACACCAACGAGATTGAAATGCTTTCCGATGCCCTAGGACAACCTTTATATGCACTCCACTGTAATGTGCTGCCACCTGCCTTCTGTGATTGGTTATTTCACGTTGATGTCGAAAGTAGGTGGTGGTCACTTTAATGTGATTGGACTTGTTAGATAATTTTTGGCAAATTTTAAATTATTCTTGGAATTAGGATTAAGAAAATCTATACCTCTTTTTATTTTTTTACGTTTTAAAAGGGTAAAAAATAAATAAAAATTTACAGTTCAGTGCAATAGCAACGAAAGCCCATTCTTTCTTCATTTTACTACATTTTCTACTTAAAGAAAAAAGCTCTTCTGATTTTTTTGACAAGAAAAATGCAACCTTCCATCCTAAGGTAAATAGTATCAGAGATATATATCTATATCTATATTACATAAACCTATTCCTTTGGATATCAAAAACAAATTAGTAGCTCTGTTACTTTATCGACACCTTTAAATGCTAATTAACGCTAACATTTTTCAAATTGATTAACACTTTTTAATGGATAAGCTTAAAACTAATGCCAACTAATAATAACGAATACACTGATAAGCTTATTACTAATTTCTTTTATAGTGTGAATTTTCTTCCGAAATAAAATGGTGTCCATGATAGACTAAGTCATTTTTGAGTAATGAATCATACATTTTATTTCTCTTAGCTATAAAGCACTGATTCGGTGTCAAACAAAATCCGGACAATGGAAGAGAAATCCTAAAGTGTCACTGGGGTTCATCAATTTTGTCGGGAAATGTCATTTGTCAAAACAATCCCAAATATCTACAGTAAATCCGTCACATTCAGAACACTTACATTTTCTCTTTAAATAAATGAAGGTTTATAACTAATTTCCTAGTTATATGTAGTTTTACCAATGCTGATTGTGACATATTATTGCATTTTTCTATGAAAGAATCTCTAACAGAAAATGTATGAAGCAATATTGATAAATATTGTCGTGAAGATAAATAACCAGTGTTCTTTTGAACTTAAGAATTATTTTATTAATTTCAAGTTATTTGAAACACTCAGGAAAGGGAAATTTAAAATATCGGTGTATTTACTTATTTATTATGTTTATCTTTATTATTTTCCAGTGTTTTATTAGTTTATGTATTTATTTATTTGCATCTTGAAAAAACTCCCTATCAAGTCTATAATATGTAGGCAAAAGCAGTCTACTCTAGATATAAATTTTAAATGAAAAGAAAGTAGTGAAGGAGTAATGGGCTTATTACCTCGTTTTGTTCTGTTTTTTTTTTAAAACATTAACTATGTGCATTTTCTTATAACATGAGAATAACCATGACGGCAATTCCATCAAATACTATGAATAGTTATTAGTGTGAACTTCAACAGTAAATGTGGAATTTATTAATGAAACATTGAGAGGAAAAAAAGTACAATTTTAAAATAGAATATACTAATATTAGTAGATAATTTGTAGATAAACGTTATAGCATAAAAATGCTCAGTGTTGCTTTTAATTCATTTAAGCTTCTACAAACGGCTCTAAAAAAACACTTTTTTTCTTATAAAATAAAAATAAAGCTATCGAAAAATAATTAAGCAACTAAAGTTTCTTGCCAAAAATTGAAATAGTGTACATTTTTATATTATCGAATCCTTCAAATCCAAAAAAGAAAATGTAAATTATACAAAATTTATCTCAGGAGAAGATATATTTTGTGTCATCAAAGCAAAATGAAATAGAATCAGAGAAAAGGACAAATGAAAGTACAGAAATGGACATAGTTTAGGTTTTATAAACAAGAGCCTCCCTCTATGTCTAAACACCGAATGAGTAAAGATACAGAGACGTGTAAGGTAATTTAATCAATAGGGACAGAGGAAAGAAGTTTGAACATTATAATAAAAGAAGGCAGATAAGAAACAGGTGTGAGGCGGTTCGGTGGGAACCCCTGGATGCAAAATATTAACCTAGAATAGATATTCGAAAGTCAGGTAATTTAATTAAATTATATAATTTAATGAAATTATATAATTAATTAAATTATAAGATAATTTAATTAAATTATTAGAATTTTTCGAAACATAAAATGGTTCCCAGTAATCAAGTTCGGTAGATGAAAGGCAATGTTGAATAATTGTGGCTGAAAAAAACTCAAACCTGTGAAAGGAATTCGAATTATTTAGGACGATAGAAGATTAGTTAATATCTTGATTTCGGACGCAACTTTGGTGCTCTTTGAGTAGAAGTACAAAGGTACATTTAGTTTGTCAAAAATAGACAAAATCACATTGAAAATTGTTATGATAAATATCCCAGTTATCAATATCAGCAATGGGTTTTTAAAGTTGGGAAAATTATTTTGCTTAGAAGAGACACACTTATTTCGAACACATGCTGATGCACCCCTCGCACCTGTTTCTTCCCCCCTTCTTTTATTATTTTATCCAAACTTGTAAAACTGCCCCTGATTAGTTAAACCACCTTGAACGCGTTTGTTTCCTTACTTATCCATTATCATTTGGTGCTTAGACACCGAAGAGGGTTCTTGTTTATAGAACAGAAACAATAGCATGTCAAGTTCATTACTTTCATTTGTTACTACATTTACGTTTATTTTTCTATGTACAAAACTTTGTAGATGATTAGAAGATAAATATAAAATCATAAAAATGTATATTATTTTTTTCAGTCCACTTAAACATCTACTATAGTTTCTGAATAAAAAAACGTATTTACCGACAAAAAAATAAAGTTAAAATGATTAAATATAAGCATGTGTAAATAAAGTTTCCTTGCATTTAGTGAAACAGTATATAGTTTTTTAGTATATAGATAAACATAAAAGCACAAAAATGTTCAGTATTGTTATTTAACTCAGTTAAGCTACAACTACCGCTTTTTAGTAAGCACTTATTTACCTATGAAATAGTGAATATAGAATGGTTGAATAATATGTAACAAATAAAGTTTCATTTGCACAAACGGAAATAAAGTACTACATTTTCCTCTTTTTTACTTCGAATCCAAACATTTAATTGAAACTTATAAATATTCCAAGTATCTGAATTACCCTTGATTCCACGATGCTTATAAAACATTTAAGCAAATTCCTTTCAGCATCGTTATTTTCGGATAAAACTGAATTTAATTCTCTAGCTTAGAAGGGAATACCAGGCAATATTTAATGTGAAAATTTATTTCGCGAAAATATTCCCATTGCAATGATTTGGCATAGTTGAAAATCGACAATTTTCTAATTACGTAGCTTAAGAGAGTATCAACAATCATCGGAGCGCTAGTAATCTATTAAAGCTGCCATAATTATTTGATCGAGATTATTATATAATTATCTTAGCTGTATACCGATTGTATCATTTTTTAAATTTGTTTAATTAGCTCTAATAGACACTTATGTCTGGTGTATCATTAAAATGCTGAATATGGCATTACGTTTGAATTGCATTTGGAATTAAAGTAATGAGTACACTTTGAAATAGTTCGATCACTTCCAAACAAAATAAATGGTTACTTAAACGGGATATTTAAAATGAAGTAAATTATTTTACGATCTGGATTTTGCACATTAAGGTGTTTGTACGGTTATTAATAACTCGATAGTGAAAGAAACTTTTTTAATCGCATTTTCTTGAGTTTGAAATAAAATTATAATTATTTAATTTCCAGTCAAAACTAAATGTCGCAGAAATGCCATAAAATGACATAATAATGCCATATTTTGTATCCAAACTAAATATATGATCACTTAAAGATGATATTTAAAACCGTTGTTAGCTACTTTATAATCTGGATTTGACAGTTTAAAGTGTTTAAACTTACACCGATGTGCACTATTAGAATTTATATTCTGAAATTAAGTTAAAATAGCAGACAGCAGTCTATCCATATAATAAACTATTAAATTTATGGTTAGGAACATTTCGTTACGTTTACGGTTTTAGCCTGAAATTGTAACAAATATTAAGTTTTAAGGTTAAAAGTTGTTTTTTATGTCATATGTTACAAAAAATTATTTATTTTTAATTTTATTTTTAGCATAGGCATTTTTTAGTCTAAAATCAAACTGCTGGTGAGAATTTATTCTGCTTAGGGTTAAAAACAAAAATATCATTTAATATTGCCCTTAATTTTTAATATAATTAACCTAAACAAAATGTAAGATGATATAAAAGAGATACTTAATTGTAAAACAAATTTTAAGATAGATTTGACAGGTTAAAATGTTTAAATTCAAATTAATATGTATTCTGCTAATAGTTTCATAATGTCACAAATTGAAAGTATTCAGTCAATTTAATTCCACTTTTTTCAGTCAATTTAACTTAGTTCGAAATGATAGTTACTAAATTACTAGTCTCAATTGGATGTGTTTTTGGAAAGTAGCCGATTACCTTTTCAAGACTGAATTTTAAAACTGCCTTTTTTTTTACTGAAATATCATTTCTCTGTTTTTCAAATAAAAGAAAAGTTTGAACTTATATTTTCTGAAAAACGTTTAAATTTCTTTTCTTCGTCAAATTGAACAGAAGTCATGATGATTTAAGAAATCATCTATTTCGATTATTACATTGATAATTTTGTCTTTCCTGTCTGTTTCTTCCAAACTGGTTTTTTGGTCATTTTCCTTCCTTCTAAATGTAGTATCTAAAAATATTTTAACTTAAATTTTTTCTATATATATGCCCAGAGAATAGACTACGGACTAGTTCTTTCCTATTTTACATCTGAAATAAAAATAATTATTTACAATTTTTGCCCTTTTTTAAATAAGTTTCGATATTTGATGTATAATATCCAAGTATTAATAATATCATGCGTAGTCTATTCCCTAAATTTAATTTTTATGATTATTATAATACAAAAATAAGGAAAAAAATAATAAATTTGTGTAAAGATATGTGATATTGAAAAGATGTCGATATTCGGTCTTTTTTTACCAGTTCCCCTTCCCTCTCTTTTCCAAAAAAATTATTTTTGTAATTTTTTTTGTATTTTTATTTATATTCATACTATTTTTAGTGTACAACACATAATATTTCAAATTTCTCATAAAAATATCTTTTATCCCATTTTCTAACATTTCTCATGAATATTAAATATAATTAAGGAGTTTCATATTTTAAATATAGACTCATATCTAAATAGTTTTAACTATGTAGTCAAATATTTAAGCGAAGAAAAATTAAAGAAACCCTAAGAATAACGCTACAAATATAGATAATATAAAATTTAAATTATAAACTAATCCATTTGAGACAATAAGGCAAAAGGTATAAAATGCACTATAGAAATTCCGATCATGTCGGTAATTTTTCAAAGTAAATTTCTACCAGACATTTTAACAGAAACATGTTACGGAACAAAGAATTTGATATATCAAAATTTTTACCGTATTAATTTCAGTAAAATCACTGAACCACTCGAATTAAATAAGTATATTTTGCATCTAAAATAAAAATAACTAATTGCAATTTTCGCCCCTTTTTAAATAAGTTTCGATATTTGATGTAAAATATCTAAATATAAATAATATTATGCGTAGTCTATTCCCTAAATTTAATTTTTATGATTATTTTATTATGATACAGAAATAATGAAAAAATAATAAATTTAAATGAAGATATGTGATTTTGAAAAGATGTCGATACTTTTTTGACCAGTTCCCCTTCCCCCTCTTTTTCAAAAAACTCATTTTAAAAAACATTTTTGTATTTTCATATATACTTATACCATTTTTCAGCATATAACACACATTATTTCAAATTTCCCATATAACTATCTTTTATCTCATTTTCTAACATTCCTCATGAATATTAAATATAAATAAGGAGTTTCATATTTTAAATAAAGACTCATATCTAAATAGATTTAGCGATGTAGTCAAATATTGAAATGAAGAAAAATTAAAGAAACCCTAAGAATAACGTTACAAATACAGATAAAACTAATCCATTTGAGACAATAAGCTAAAAGGTATAAAATAAACTATGGAAATTCCTGTCATGTCGGCACTTTTCAAAGTAAATTTCTACCGGACATTTTAACAGAAATATGTTACGGAACAAAGAATTTGATATACCAAAATTTTAACCGTATCAATTTCAGTAAAATCACCGAATCACTCAAATTAAATAAGTATCATCATAAAATATATGGTATAATATTATACGCTAAAAATGATTTTTGTGGTAAAAAATGGATTTTAAAATGATACCCCCGAAATTCAATTACTTTATATTGTAATCTAATCTGGAATTCTTTATAAATTAATCATGTTGGACAGTTCAGATGCGTACCTGTTCTACATTTCCCATGAAAATACATTTTATAGTATACTTAGGGTATTAAAATAATAGGAATAAGTCTCTTATCATACATATCAAAATAGATTAAATGCCATGATCTAATGTTCAATATAAAAAAAAAAGACTAAAGCTTTCAAATCAACTATCGAGATCATTCCGAATTTTCTTCATTCTATTAAAAAAAATAAATCAGTTTTTCAATACAATCAATGCATCCAACAAATCATACTTCCTTTCACAACAAATCCACCCATATAGCAGATATGCCGCTTCAGTAGACCCCATATTGCTTGAAAGAAGAGAACTTTTTATTTTTTCATTCAGGTCGAAGAAATAAATCCTTTTAACGTCAATAGAAGATATTTTCGACCTGGAATAGGCATTTCGAAGTAATGCAATTGGATTTATGCCAAAGCTTATCGCAGAAAATAGTTTCAGTTTCCAAAAAAGTGTACCCCTTCATTACTTCTGCCACATCGCCTCTGCTAAATATCATCTCTAGGAGAAATTAATGTAGAAAAAGGAGAGCTAGCATTACGTGATACAGTTCATGATATTCTAATGCTACGTAATTTTTTCGTAGAAAAAGAATTAATACTGAGAGTCGATTTCCTGTAACCGTGCTTAAGAAAGCTTTAATCATAAATGAATTAAGTACTCCTTTCAGACGATCTCGTGGACATTTCAGTTTAATCTTAAAGTTTCTATCATTTGGCAGTAGTTTATGAACTTAAACTTTGTCATTAGTTTCAAAATACCTCATCAGATACTGATGTATTATAACTGATATATAACGCATTAATATTTTTTCTTTCAATTTCGTGGGCATTTAAGTACAATCTTTCAGCGACTATCTTTTTCTTTAATTTCTAAGCTTACGCATTAATATTACTATTAGGATACCTAATCTGGTATTTGAAGCATTATGTTTGAAATATTTCAAATTATTACGCATTGAGAAGATAATTTTTTGTCAGAATCGGTAAAAATAGTTTCATGTTTGTTTTTCCTAACGCTGGTAGAATTGTTAATAGAACTTAGGCAATAAGCCATTACATCGGCCATAATAAGCTATTATACCTTGCACAATAGCTTGCTTCAACCTATTAAAATTGTAACAGTAAATACGCGAATTTAACCATATTTCTTCAAATCGAGCCATAATTTATGCAACCGATTTAAAGAAGTGTGATAATATTGTTCAACTAAACACCAGTTAAAGTTGGAGTGAATTTGATTGATTTTAAGATTGAAATAGAAGATTGAAATATGCCTTCAAAAATCTATGATCTGTGCCTTCAAAAATTAATACTTCATGCAAAGTTAAAATAACATAAAAATGTCCAAATATTCGTCCTCTTACCTGACTAAACTAGAAAGATAATATTTTCCAGGTTATGACATCTTTCGATATTTTGTGTCTAAAAATATCCAAAATTCTGCCACATAGAAAAGTGTGTTTATTCAGCGAAAGTACGTTTATGTGTTACTTAAATGTCGTCAGCTTTAATTAATTTGATAAAATTAATATCAAGCTTTCGAAGCGTCCTAGTACATACATGAAAATTCTCTAATTAGAACAACATTTTTTAAGGTATTTGTTTTTGTTTATTATTTTATTCACTATACATTAAGTGCTTGAGCACAATATCTTTCTTTGAAGTTTGGTGGAATACTCAGTCGCAAGCAGTTCATAATGACCTAAGAGACTTCATTTGCTTTCTTTTACATCTTACACTGTACCAGATTTGACTGCTTGAAGATAAAATTTCCAATAGATTAAAAAGCCGGAATAGCCTGGTCGGTAGGGCGCTGGGACCATATCCAAGAGGTCGTGGGTTCGATCCTCGCCGGCCGAAGACTCCCCGTGTAGTAAATGGTGACTGATGCACGTTAAATCTGTCGAGTCTCAANACATTTCAGTTTAATCTTAAAGTTTCTATCATTTGGCAGTAGTTTATGAACTTAAACTTTGTCATTAGTTTCAAAATACCTCATCAGATACTGATGTATTATAACTGATATATAACGCATTAATATTTTTTCTTTCAATTTCGTGGGCATTTAAGTACTATCTTTCAGCGACTATCTTTTTCTTTAATTTCTAAGCTTACGCATTAATATTAATATTAGGATACCTAATCTGGTATTTGAAATATTATGTTTGAAATATTTTGAATTATTGCGCATTTTGAAGATAATTTTATGCCAGAATCGGTAAAAAATAGTTTCAGCTAATTTTTTTTCTTCATTTTTTTTATGTTGCGTAGGATTATTAATAGAACTTAGGCAATAAGCCATTACATCGGTCATAATAAGCTATTATACCTTGCTGAATAGTTTGCGGCAACCTATTAAAATTGTAACACTAAATAAGCCAAATTAATCATATTCCATAATTGTACGCAACTGATTTAAAGAAGTGTGATAATATTGTTTAACTAAACACCAGTTAAAGTTGAAGCGAATTTGATTGATTTTAAGATTGAACACACTCGAATATTATTATCAGTGCTTAAAAAACTGCTTATCTGTGACTTCAAAAATTAACTATTCATGCAAAGTTAAAATAACATAAAGAGACCCAAATAATATTTTCCACATTACGAGATCTTTTGACATGCTGTGTCACAAATATCCAAATTCTATAAAACAGTGTGTTTATTCAGCTAAAGTACATTTTTGTGACTGAACGGAACTTAAAAGTCATCAGCTTTAATTAATTTGATAAAATTAATATTAAGCTTTTTTGAAACGTCCTAGAACACACATGAAAACCCTATCATTAGAATAAAAATGATAAAGATATTCATTTTTTTTATTGTACTCACTATATATTGATTATATTTGCGTGAGTACAATGTCTTTCTTTGAAGTTGGGTGGAATAATCAGTCGTAGTTCATAAAGATCTGAGAGAGTTTGTTTGCTTACTTTTATATCATACGGTTCCCAGTAGATCACCAAAGTCAAACAAAACTGGCTGCGATCAGTGAGCGTATGGATGACCACTTTCAGAAGCTTGCGAAGGTTCCAAGGCTTCGTTAAACTACTCAACCAATCTACTTTTAAGGGGAGCCATCCTCTCTGCAGAGAATCGAAATTGTGATGGCGCATCTTTAGATCATCCTGAAAGATGTTTCCCAGGACGTTGTTTATAGCCCACTGTGCAGCTCTAGTGCGATTAAATAAAGCGTTACTATTACCACTATATTTTATACTTTTGATATTATCGTGGACTATATATAATTTCAAGTATTTAAATTAACAGAAAAGTACTTCTATATGTGATTATTGGCATTGGTTATAAAATTTCAAGTTAAATATTCATTTGAGAGTTTTTAATTCTGTGCAATTTTGCATACCATATTAGTTCGAACGTTTTAACATGACTTATCAAACAGGATCTCAGGATTTCAACTTTTTGATTTAGCTTTAGTAAACTTGTGTTTGAACTTCGACATGCTAAGTGTAGAAAATTTACTTAAGCTCAAAATAAAGTTGTGGGGAAAACTAATTCCATTGGATACTTGCGAGATCCAAACTTTAATATTGAGTGCTCTGATGTTTATTTAGGTCAAATAGGTAAATTCAATTCAGAAGTTCTCAACTTTTCAACAAATATCTAAGTTAAATTTACAAACTACAACCATCTTGTTTACGAAATCGAAGTTTGTTATGGTCTAAACAAAATGTTTATTTTCGAATTTTCTTTTAAGATACCAAAAAAATAAATTGTGAAGTTAACAATACCAGACTTCAGTTGTAGCCGATAGAATGCTTACATTATTCTTAAGGCTATTTCTAATTTTTCAGATGCTAAACAGGTCTTGAAAAGATTTATAATATTGGAATATTACTTAGAAATTACGTTCTGCATCTGCCTGTGATAATGGTATATTTTCTTATTCTTAACAATAACAAACTAATGAACACTAAGATAATAGATAACTAAGGAACACCTAACAATTCTTATACAATAACTAAAGTTATAAAATTACTACCATTAATTGAACATGATTCAAATTACAGATAAGAACTTTAAAGAACCTTGAAAAAACATTTACTAAAAGCATAAGCATAAAGACCTTGATAATTGTCACTAAGGTAAATTAATAGTATAGTCTAATATTCATATCTAATCAACAAAAAAATTCAGAATTTATCTCAAAGGTTTCGAATGAAGGAAAAAATTACCAAATGAATTCTTAAAATATCCTAAATTTTGGTTTTATTAACCAGTATTGTTTCTTTTTTTTTTAACCAGAAATCAGAAATATCATTACCTTACAGTGTGGTAATTTTACCAAAATCTTTTTCTTTGTTGTTGGTTTAATAGTATCTTTGTCCAATGAACTTAATCAAATAATAACATATGCAAAAGCAAATAAATTTATTGATGTAAAATTACACAATTGTACAAATGGTATAAAATGTTTAAATCATTTTTAAAGTTACGCTTTTATAAATTGTATTTAGACCTTTGGTAGTTTCTCAATTAAGTAAATTTGGTATGTTTAGAACGGTGTATAGAATGTTTTACCCCTATACATCGTTATCCAATCTGAAACTTGTGCTGTAATGCTTCGAAGACGATATATCGAAATTCCGATTCCTAAATGCATGCAGAATTATGGAATTGTGAACATTTTCATCTTTCCTCTCCGATATACTGGTTCGGTCTTTAAATAGAGAACAATATAATGCCATATACATCATAGCTCTTGTATTCACTGAAAATACTTTTTAGCTGGCGCAGTGTGTTGTTTAAAAACACAAATTGTTCGAATTCAAAGTTTGTGTGAAGAAACATGCATTTTTCCCTTTTTCAAAGAAAATAAATATTTTTTTTAAGATGGACTACTTAAATATTTTATTCGTCTAAACAATTTTATGCAGTCACTATACAGGAAGTAAGAAAAAGTTTGGAAACGACCCAATGTCTCAAGAAATATACCTCGGGTGGAAAAAGTGAAACTAGACATATTCAATATCTTTAATAGCTATCCAATGATATCAAACTCGTTCTTTCTTCCCCACCCGGGTGATATAGGGGCAGTTTTAAACCCCTTATTTTTATTGCAGATTTGGATTCTCCAAAAAAATGTAACCTTATTTGTTTATAGTTCATATTATAATTTATGCATTTTGTTTCAAAGAGATGGTGCTGTAATCTAAAAAAATAATTTGGTGCTGTAATCTAAAAAAATAAGTTGGCGGATTTTGAGACTCATCCGATTGATAAAAAAAAGTAAAATAAAGATGCGTCGGTATTTTTTTTTCAAAATAAAATTTTTAAATATGTCTATTTCTAAGTTCACTATCTAATGGGTCTCCAGATTCACCATTTTTCTCGATTACAGCTCCATCTCTATGAAGTAAAATGTATAAACCTACAATTAAATATGGTTACTTTGTTCCTATAGAATCCGAATCCAATAAAAAATAAGAGTTTATATTTAAGATTTCGAAGTTGTCTCCCACTTTGCAAAAGGTGGTAGGGATAAAATATCAAGTTTAGTACCATTGAGCTCTTAAAAAATATGAAATGCTTTCCCTTTTTAAATCCGATGTATATTGCTCGAGATATTTTACCCTTTCCAAGCTTTCTTACACCCTGTATACAAAACTAGTTCTAATGATTTATAAAATACTTATTTTGTTCTAACATTAATTTTACCATAAACTTAGTAGCATTCAACCTTTCATCATATATTAATTTGTAAGTATTTTTATAACTTTCTTAACTTGTTGATCAAAATTTAATGCAGCAACAATGAAAATAGATAAGAATTCAAATAACTGCAAATGTAGAAAAGTATCAAAATTAAGAATGCATTATTCAAAGATGTATAAAGCATAATGTTTTTAAAACCAAAGCTTTTTCCTTAAATTTTATTTATACCACAAGTTTAAAATTGAGTAACACAACAGTGTTTGCTTTAAGAACAATGAATTTCTTTATGTGTTACAATCTTTTAAATCTTTACATTTTTAAATATTTCAAAGAGACTTTCAAATTTACCTTTGATTCTAAAGAAGCGAAATACATTTAAAGTAAATAATGAATAAGGCAACTGGTTGTAAGTAAATATGAGTACACAAACAATAAAATGATTGTCAAACATTATATTTTTTAATCCTACAACATGTATAACTAATAATGCAATAGCATTATTTCTTTCTGAAAGTTTAAACAAAGGCATTCTGTCTTACTTTTGGAATATATTTTAATAATGTTTTTTTTATTCTTATTTTTGCTTCTGAATTGAAGTTAAAATAAATGAAAATGCATTGTTTACAGCAATTCAAATCATATATTATGTGCTTTAATTATATGGAGGATTTCGAATGTAGTGGAATGAAAGGAAAGGCAAAAGTAAAAGGAAAGTTGGACGAAGGATAGGTTGGATGAAGGACATAGAATGCTTATGGATCACACTTATATGCTTCAATTTTCCAAAAATCTCTAATGTAAGGAAATAAATAGAAAGGCACAATTTATGAAGCACACCATATATTCTGTGTTTCAATTATATAAAGTTCATTAGCGTGAAGAAAAAAAAAGGGAATTCTTGTAGATCACAATATATTTTTTTGTACTTCAGTTATAAGACGATCTCTAATGTAATGAAGTAAATGAGAATTCACAATTTGTGAGGAACACTATATATTTTGAGTTAATTAGTGTGATGAAGAAAATGGAAATATAGAAGGAAATGAAATGCTGTGGGATCATACTATATATTCTGTGCTTCAATTATGTGAAAATCATTATTGTAATGTTGTAAAGGGAAATGCTCAATTTATAAGTCACTCTATATATTCTGTGCTTCAATTCAAAAAATATTATAAGTATTATAAGTATGAATAAGTATTATAAATATTATAAATGCAGTAGTTGTAGATCACACTATATATTCTGTGCTTAAATTATATGACGATCTCTAATGTAATGAAGTAAATGGGAATTCACAATTTGTAAGGCACACCTTTCATTCTGTGGCAAAATAATAAGATTATATCTTATTTGAAATCTAACCTTTTGTTAAATGTCAAATGATCCCATGATTTTGATTTCATGAGAATATTTACATCTTAAATTATCTGACGACCTCTAATGTAAAGAAGTATATGGAAATGATTTACGTATGAGGCACACTAATTAGTCTGTGCTTCAATTACGTATTGATTTCTAATATTGAAGTAATTAAAAACGCATTGTTAAAAGAGTACACCATATATTCTGCGCACTTCAATTTAAATGACGATATATATTTTGATTTAAACCAATTAATTTACACAATAAGGAAAATGCATTGCTAATTGAGCACACCGTATATTCTGCGCTTTAGTTTGCACGAGGATCTCTAATTGGATTTGAACCCATTAATTTAATACGAAATGAGAAATTTACGAAGTTGACAAAAAAAAAGCAATTTACAATTCTTCCGAACCGCAGACTTTTATAGTTCCCTTTGGTTCTTCCGTTCATCCATCAATCCTAGAAACTCAATTTTGTCTTCCAAAAGTGTCAAAACAAAATGGATTGACTCATTAAACAAAGATTAAGGAATGTTCTGTCCGTGGAAAAAAACTATACTTTAAGTCATTATTTGATAGAACCTACTTGGAATTAAATGAAAAAGTCACGGAGAACAAAACATTCCATTTTATTGTCGAATGGATGGATTATTTTTATGTCTGATGGCAATCTCTTTTAGAACTGCACTCAAAAAATGAGTTACTTAAAGTGGTGTGATATCAAATTACGCCTCTTTTTATTTGTTCAGGCGTTTGATATTTAATGTTATGGTTGAATAGGCACTGAGTTGAAAGATATTTTTTTTCCTCTTTCGGGCTTTCATTAAAACTATTCCCCTACAAAAATGTTACGATCTTAGATAATAAAAAAAGGTTTTTTGGGTGATAAGATAGCTAGCTATTCGTTTTTAATAGAATTTAGCTTCTGTTTTACGATATTACTTGATGGGCTGAGAAAAATTAAAATATTTTTTAATAGGTAAGAAAAATAATGAAGAATCCTTTTTATTTATAACAAATTTTCAAGGTCATTTTATTAACTCATTACTTTATTATATGTATTGATTATGGGGCATTTTTTTCCAATGCCCACGTATAGAATGACCTTCGCCATGCAGGCATCTGAAAGGCAGATTTGCTAACCACTCTTGCAGGGGTACCATATTATGTGGGCCAACGTTGCTCCTACAGTAAGGACTCATAGTACTGAGAAAGAAAGAGCTTCCATGCCTTGCCCGGGATTCGAACCCTGAACCTTTATGATGCAATGCTAGTTCCTTGACCACTACACAGACCAGTCGGCTGATTATGTGACATACCGAATAAAATATGTTTTAATTATATGCAGCCTCTAAGGCAATAAAGTAAATAGAAATGAATTGTTTATAAGACAAACCATACATTCTAATCTTCAATTATATGACGATTTCTATTGTGATACAGAGCATCTGTTTTTGGAACACACCATGTATTATGTGCTTTAAAAATGTTCATAACACCATGACGACCAAGATTTAAACCCATTAATTTAATACGAAATCAGAAATTTACGAAGCTGAGAAAAACAATTTACAATTGTTCCGAACCTCAGACTTTTACAGTTCCATTTGGTTCTTCCATCAATTCTAGAAACTCAATTTTGTCTTCCAAAAGTGTCAAAACAAAATGGATTGACTCATTAAACAAAGATTAGAAAATGTTCTGTTGGTTAAAAAAAAATGTACTTTAAGTCATTATTTGATAGAACCCACTTGAATTAAATGAAAAAGTCACGGAGAACAAAACATTCCATTTTATTGTCCAATGGATGGATTATTTTTATCTCTGATGGCAATCTCTTTCAGGATTGCACTCAAAGAATGAGTTACTTTAAGTGGTGTGATATCAAATTACGCCTCTTTTTATTTGTTCAAGCGTTTGATATTTAATGTTATGGTTGAATAGGCATTGAGTTAGAAGACATTTTTTTCCTCTTTTCGGTTTTCATTAAAATTACAAAAGTGTTGGGATGATAGAAGTAAAGGTTTGCTGTGCGATACGTTGGGTAGCTATTTGCTGTTTAATAGAATTTATCTTTTATTTTAAGATATGGAGTGATAAATTGAATTATTTTTATTTGTATAAATACAAAAGGCACCGAAAATTTTATTTCAGGTATAAAAAAAACTGCACTCTGTATCTTTCAAAACCATTTTATTTTATGTAATTTATTTTATAAAAATGCAAAAAGTTTACACTTTATTACTGAATAAATACATATAGAAAAACTTCAAAAGTATTTTTGCAATGAGAACTTCAAATGATCAAACTGGTCTCAACAACCAGAATATGGTAAAATTTACAGTGTTTCTTACTGTATGGGAGAACTCGATTATATTTACCGAAGTGCTTTGATAATGGATTTGGTACAATTTATTATAAAATATGGTTTTATAATGCATGATAATATTTAGTATATTTTAATAGCTTAATCTAATACCTTAAAGAATGGCATAAAAAACATTTGGATGGTTAAATTTACTTGTTAGGTTTGTATTTTTTTACTAAATATTTGGTAGCAAAAATATTATTTTGAAACTGGAATTTCCGGTAATTCTTTACTATATGAATGGGTAAATTACCAAATGAATGGTTCAAATTCTGCACAATTCGGTTTAACCAGAATTGTGGATTTTTTTTACCATGCAGAACAGTATTTTGCTCTGAACTTTTTTCTCTGCGTGGATGGAATATTTTCATAGTTTTTTTGTCTTAGCACAATTTACATGGAAATTAATGTATGTTAATAATTAATGTATGAAATTATGGAAATAAATGTATGTTAATAATTCATTACATAATACTATATATTACAGCAAGATCATAAACAACTTTACAGTAACATTTTAAGAAGTTGAATGTTAAGTTTCCGTTATGAGTTGTAAAATATGAATAAATAAGTATAATTGATTCAGAAATTCAGCAAAAAAGGAAAAGTTATAGCAGCATCTGAATTTGCTTTAAAATTTATATATTTCTTTTTATGTTATCGAATTTTTTTGAATATATCTAATAGTGAATAACCATTGTTGCAGTAGTTCAGTTGTTGCAGTAACCATTCATGGTGTAATGCAGCAACCGGAACTTCGAAATATCAGTTTTCTATTTATTTAAATTAATATTGGAATCATTATACATCTGTCTTCTAATTTACTGTTTGACAATTACGGGAAGAACCCCTGATCTCACGAAAAGCAACTTGACTAAGAACTCATATTGAGATTGTTAGATCGTAAAGCGTCGTCATTTGTCATTGGTAACTCAATTGTTATGGTAGATCGTAAAATACCTTCAATATCACGTAAAACAACCTGTCCGAGAACTCATCATGATTGTTAAATCATAAAGCGTCACTTCATTTGTTTCATTAGCGTTTAATAGATTTTTGCTCTCTATACTAAATATGTATAATGAAATATTACATATATTTAATAGCATTTAAAATTAGTTAAGAACATAGCTTTATTTAAAAATAAAACTTTCATATTTAATAAAATACTAAAAATAAAACTTCAGACAAACAGAAAACGCGAAGAAAAACTTTTTCAGTATCATCCAGAAATATCCGAAGGGACAAGAGAAGCTATACAAAACCAACTTCTTTTTCGAGCAAAAAATGTGATGAATGATAAAGAAGAATGCTTTTCGATACTGTTTCATTTGAGGCTAGTTACTCAATCGATCATTTCCTAGCGTACTTTATTTTCTAGATGAATCACTTCTAGTGTTGGTGATGAAATGTTGTATCACTACAAAGTGGTTGCTAATAAAACATAAGTATTAAGAAACTCAGCTTCTGACTTGACCCAATCCTCCTTATTCACGTGATTTTTTTATTTAATTCTAAGATGCTAGGAAATTACATAGCTTAAATGTTCGATGAAAAAGACTTAAAAGCTACGGTTTTAACTCGAAAGAAAATTAATAAATTAAAGCAATATTAAATAGTCAATATTATTATAATTATAATTAGGAATTGATTTTAAGTATGAATAATTGGATTTTAATTAATAGTTGAATTTAAGTATAAAAAAGGTGAGCTTCTGGCATTATTCATTGTTCTTCATTCACGTGATATTCTTATTTATTTCTAAGATGCAAGGAAATTATAGAACTTAAATGTTCAACGAAAAAGACTTAAGAGCTGTTGTTTAAACTCGAAAAAGAATGTATAACTTATAGTAAAATTAAATATCATAATCTGGATTATTTATAACTAATAATTGAATATTTTTAAGAACTGAGCATAAGTGTGAATAATTGAATTTTAATTAATAATTGAACTTAAGTACAAAGAAGCTGAGCTTCTGGCATTTCTTTTTCCTCTTTATTCATATCATATTCGTATTTTTGTCGGAGGTGTAAGGAAATTACAGAGCTTTAAAAATCAACGGAGAAGACCTAAGATTTATTTTTTAACTAAAAAAAGAATGTATAACTTATATTAATATTAAATATTCATAATCTCATTAATTTATAACTAATAATTAAATATTTTTAATTCGTTCCTGCTTTAATGTCCTGTAGAACTCATGCGAACTTAGAAAAAATATTAAATATTTATAATCTCGTTAATTTATAATTAAATTCTGTTAACATCTGTCTTAGCTTTAATTTTATCAATAAAATCTAACATCTTTATTCATAAATAAACTTTTATATTTCTTAAAACCAAATAAAATACTTAAAAGTAAAATTCCAAATATACCGAAAAATCAAAGAAAACCTCTTTCAATTTCCTCCAGAAATATTCCCATACAAGAAGATACAGGAGAAGCAGTATGAAACTAACTTCTTCTTCCGAGCGAAGTTTTGGCTTCGAAATGTGATGAATGATATAGAAGAATGCTTTTCGATACTGTTTCCTTTGAGGCTAGTTATTCAATCGATCATTTCCTAACTTACTTTTTTTGTTTCTTGATGAATCACTTCTAGTGTTGGAGCGCCAAGTGTTGTATCAGTACAAAGTGGCTGCTAATAGAACTTAAGTATAAGGAAGCTGAGCTGCTGGCATTATTCATTCCTCTTTATTCACGTGGTATTCTTATTTATTTCTAAGATGCCGGGATATTATAGAGCTTAAATGTTCGATGGAAAAGAGTTAAGAGCTACATTTTTGACTCTGAAAAAATTATATCTTATAAGGGATACATAAACTCATTAATTTTGTGAATGTTTTTAATAATTGAACTTCAGTATAAGTAATAGAATTTTAATTAATAATTGAACTTAAGTATACAGAAGCCTGCGCTTCTGGCATTACTCATTCTTCTTTACTCACGTGGCATTCTTATTTATGTCTAATATGTAAGGACATTTTAGAGATTAAGTTTTCAATGGAAAAGACATAAGAACTAAATTTTCAACTCAAAAATAATGTATATTTTATATTAATATTAAATATTCAGAATCTCATTAATTTATAATTAATAATTGAATTTTAATTAATAATTGTGAATTTAAATATAAAGAAGAAACACTTCTGGAATTTTTCATTCCTCTTTATTCACATGATATTCTTATTTACTTCTGAGATGCAAGGAAATTATGGAGCTTAAATGCTCAACGGAAAATATTTAAGAACTACATTTTTGACTCTGAAAAATATATAACATATACTGTAAGATATCCATAAACTCATTAATTTTGTGAATTGTTTTAATAATTGAACTTCAGTATAAGTAATAGAATTTTAATTAATAATTGAACTTAAGTATAAAGAAGCCTGCGCTTCTGCATCATTCGTTCTTTTTTATTCACATGACATTCTTATTTATGTCTACGATGTAAGGAAATTAAAGAGAGAGATTAAGTTTTTAAAGACCTAAGATTTATNTATTCTTATTTATTTCTAAGATGCCGGGATATTATAGAGCTTAAATGTTCGATGGAAAAGAGTTAAGAGCTAAATTTTTGACTCTGAAAAAATTTATATCTTATAAGGTATACATAAACTCATTAATTTTGTGAATGCTTTTAATAATTGAACTTCAGTATAAGTAATAGAATTTTAATTAATAATTGAACTTAAGTATACAGAAGCCTGCGCTTCTGGCATTTCTCATTCTTCTTTATTAACGTGGCATTCTTATTTATGTCTAAGATGTAAGGAAATTTTAGAGATTAGGTTTTCAATGGAAAAGACAAGGAAATTCAAGGAAATTCAGTGAACTAAATTTTTCACTGAAAATAATGTATAATTTATATTATAAGGTGCACCTAAACTCATTAATTTCGTGAATGTTTCTAATAATTGAACTTCAGTATAAAGTAATAGAATTTTAATTAATAATTGAACTTAAGTATACAGAAGCCTGCGCTTCTGGCATCATCCATTCTTCTTCATTCACGCGGAATTCTTATTTATGTCTACGATGTAAGGAAATTAAAGAGATTAAGTTTTTAATGGAAAAGACTTAAGAACTAAATTTTTAACTCGAAAATAATGTATATTTTATATTAATATTAAATATTCATAATCTCGTTAATTTATAATTAATAATTGAATTTTAATTAATAATTGTGAACTTAAATATAAAGAAGAAACACTTCTAAAATTTTTCATTCCTCTTTACTCACATGATATTCTTATTTATTTCTAAGATGCAAGGAAATTATAGAGCTTAAATGCTCAACGGAAAATATTTAAGAACTACATTTTTTACTCTGAAAAATATATAACATATACTGTAAGATATCCATAAACTCATTAATTTTGTGAATTGTCTTAATAATTGAACTTCGTTATAAGTAATAGAATTTTAATTAATAATTGAACTTAAGTATAAAGAAGCCTGCGCTTCTGCATCATTCGTTCTTTTTTATTCACATGACATTCTTATTTATGTCTACGATGTAAGGAAATTAAAGAGAGAGATTAAGTTTTTAATGGAAAAGACATAAGAACTAAATTTTTAACACGAAAATAATGTATACTTTATATTAATATTAAATATTCATAATCTCGTTAATTTATAATCAATAATTGAATTTTAATTAATAATTGAACTTAAGTATAAAAAAGAAGCACTTCTGAAATTTTTCATTCCTCTTTATTCACATGATATTCTTATTTATTTCTAAGAAGCAGGGAAATTATAGAGCTTAAATGTTCAACGGAAAATATTAAAAAGCTTTATTCTTAACTCGAAAAAGAACGTGGAACTTATACTTATTTCAAATACTCATAATCTCTTTATTTTATAATTAATAATTGTTGTTTTCAAAATTGAGCATAAGTATAAGCAATTGAATTTTAATTAATAATTGAACTTAAGTATAAAGAAGCTACGCTTGAGGAGTTTTTCATTTTTATTTACTCGCCTGATATTCTTTTTTACGTCTAAGGTGTAAAGAAATCACAGAATTACGTTATATTTTTAAATCGAAAAAAATCTGTAATTTTAATTAACAATACTTATTCATAATATCGTTAATTTATGATCAATAATTGATTTTTTTTAAACTTTTTTAAGTCTAAAAGTTGTAAAAGTCATCTACGTAAATGCGTTAAAAGATATCTTTTAGAAATTGTACAGCTTAAATGTTCTGTGGAGCTCATTGGTATTCATGAAAATATTTAATATTAAATTTATTAATTATTATTACTCGTTAATTTATTATTGAAATTCTTTAACATTATTTCCATTTTTACGTTTGCTCCAATACACTAACATCATTAAAATGTAAGTGTTTTTTTAGGTGAAAAAGTAATGCAATTAATTCTGCCTCAAAAATTAAGGAAAAAAAAATTCCGAATTAAAATGAGGGATAAAATCTTGTTTTTTGCCTCTTCACCTTATGATTCCTATGAACATTTTTTATCCGTGATAATTTTTACGATTTTTTTTTTACCAAATTTTGAATGAATAATTTCGAAGAAATCTAAAAGAAAACGAACTTTCTTACATATTTCTTTTAATTACTTTACTTTGATTTTCTTCAGAAAATTCTGATATTATTATTATTGGTTCTTGTTATATTCTTTATAAAAGAATATTAAAAGGAAGTTTATTTTCAAAAGTTTTTCTCGTTATATCATAAGAAATTCGTGTTCTTTTAAAATGTTAATATCCAAAAATGCTGAAACAATCGAATACTTGGATATTTTTGCTGAAAGCAAATAGCATTTTCTATTTAATTTTATACTAAATTAGTAGTATTAAAAGTTGTATAAAAAATAGTATATAAGAAAAAAAATATAATTAAAATGTATATTAACTTTATAATGTGGTCGACTTTCGCTCTAATTACGTTTAAATCCCCAAGATTAGAAGCATTATTCTTTTATAATTTAAAATGTCTGTAAGCAAATCTTAGATGCTTTGTAATTTTATTACTAGCTGAGTTCCCGTTGTTCGTACTGGCTGAAAAATATAAACAATACACTACGTAATCATGCACAAAATGAAGAGAAATTTATCAGCACAATTAAGCTAGAACATATACAACTTTTATTGTTTATTATTATTTATTGCCCTTCCTTGTATCCTTGCGTTATTAAATTAAGCAAAATATATTTTCAGAAATACATCACATCAAAATAAACATTAACTGTATTCGGTATTATTTGGCATAATGCTATTATGCTAGATCAACCTTAGGCGATAGTTAAAAATTCAATAATTGCGAATGTCCTCTGGTATTTATCCATTTCGTCGGGCTTTAAAAGGCCTGTTGTCACAGTAACTATAGTAAGTATTTTGGTACCAATAGCAATAAATATAGTACATTTGAAATAGCGCCAATTAAGAAAAGTAGTACCTATTGACAATATTAATTAAGCATCGTTGGCATCAATAATAGTACGGTAATTTATTATTTTTCTCATTTATGAGTAAGTACCTTTTTTCTATTGATTTATCTTTTTAGCACAAAATTTAATTTTATTTCAATTTGCACCAAATTTAGTCAATATAAAATTAGTTCATCGCACTTCTGAAAAATAATTAGTAACGAGACTAATATTTTTATAATCATTTTAGATTACTAATATCGGTATTTATATTGAAGGCTGTAAAATATCGCTAAAATATTACTTACGCCAGTTATGCTTAACTAAATGTGGTAATAAATACTACTGATATTTTACTTACTAGCTGTCATTGAACTGCCGACCTAAATTTGAATTTACGGCTACCAATGTTCAGCTTCGTAGTTTTGAACCTCATCCAGAAAACAAGGGTACTCCACGAGTCACCATTTAACATAGGGTGATTCTTCGGCCGGCTTGATTTGGAAATGAGAATCTATTATAACATACAGGTGACTAATACAGTTACTATGGTAATGGATTTTCTTACGGCCACCAAAATAGATAAATACTGTAGTATTATTCCTAATCGATAATAAATCGATTAAGCAAGATGATTATAAATTATTTCTTACGTGTTGGAGGGCAACAGTCTGGATGAAAAATAGAACAGTTATGGTGAATAAAATATTTGCTAACCTACTGAATAAGTCTCACTTGTATTAAGGTGATAAAACGACTCCTCTTTGGTGACCTGCGGAAGTGATATGAATTTGAAAACATTGATGGAGGGTCCACATTAAACAGTTGATTTGCTTAAAAGTATACCACTCATAAAAAAAAATATCCGGTGAAGTAAATAAAGTCTCCCGGTCAATAAGCAATACGGAAGGAAAATAATGAGCGAAATGCTATAAACAAAAAATAATGAGCAAAATGACATAAAAATTGAAGAAAAAATATAATGAGCGAAAATGATATAAATATATAAACAGCATGAATCAACTAGGGATATTCGTTCATCGAATTCTATCACAGATAAAATTCTGGAAGGAGAGTAATGTGGCGTAAATATTAAATACCAATTTGCTAGTATATAAGACAAGTTAACTTGATTCTATCATGAGGTACCTGTTGAGAGATGAAGGTTGGCATAGTCAATAATTAACTCCCCACACTATATTCTGCATTGGCTTCATACTATCAAATTTATCATAATATAAGTTCAAAATTCTACTTACGAGAAGAAAGATAAACTACACATATCGTATCATTTAATCGTAGCATGATTTGTTAAAAAACATCAGTTTCATTTTATCAGATTTCGTTGACTTTAAATTATTTAAGATTCCTTTTATTTTATTGCGGGAGTTAAAAAGCAGTCCGAATTTTGAGTTCACGACTACTAATGTTCAGCTCCGTAGCCTTGTAATTTTTTACCCAATCCAGAAAACAAGGGAATTCCTAAATCAAACATTGGGGTACACTAGCCTTCCTGGAGGACTTTTTGATGGAAATAACTCGCATTTGTAATACATAGAAAAGGAAACACAAAAACCTCCCATTTTTAGCCAGAATACAAGAGGACTCTAACCCATGATCCTTCTACCACTGAGGATGTTTTTCATTAGCACTGTGGTCGGTGTGAAGCGGAAGTAAAATTCATATCAACCAGCCTCCGCTAAAGTTCAAACCTGTATCATCTCATTGGGAGGCAAACGTTTTATACACTGAGCTAATTCGGATTCTATTTTATTTTATTTTATAACCGTCGTTGAACAGCCGACCCAATTTTATGGGTTTACAACTACTACTAATGTTCAACTCCGTAGCCTTGTAATTTTGAATCCGATCCGGAAGACAAGGGAACTCCTGGATCGAGTATTGGAAGAAGTTTGCTTCCGTGGAGGACATTTTTATAGAGCTAACCCGTATTTGCGTTTCATGGAGAGGAAGACCACGAGAACCTCCCATGGTTAGCCTGACGTCATAGGGACTCTGACTCATGATCCGTCTACCAATGAGGATATTTCACGTCAGCACTGTGGTTGGTGCAAGCCGGATGCGGAATTCGTATCGATTGGGATTCGAACCCGGTTCGCCTGGGTGGACGGCGAACTCTCTATTTCCTGAGCCATCGCGGCTCAGCCAGTTTAGATTGCAGAAATACGCTCTAAGAGCGGTAATAATAATCTAAGAGACACCTGGTTTCATTTAACGTTTGGAATATCCAACACTTTATTACACCAAATTATTAGCGTTGATTTACTCATATTATCCTAGCATAGGAAGCCGAAGATAAATAATTCGTAAAAACTAGCGATAAAACTAATTCTTGAATAATAAGAGCTGCAAGCTACCAAATTGTCCACATTATAAATTATAACCGTTATTTATAACCGTTATTGAATAGCCGACCTAATTTTTGGGTCTATGATTATAAATGTTCAACTCCGTAACCTTGTAATTCTGAACCTAATACAAAAGACAAGGGTACTCCAGGCTCAAATATTGAATGAAATTTGTCTTCGTGGAAATAACCTTATAATTTCATTTCCTTCGGTTTACTGTAAACAAGTTATGATAAAAATTACTGACATTGAGCGGGAGGGTGCCATTAACTGTAAAATCCATTTTTATCGATGCAGTGTTTGAACCAAAAATATGATATACCGTGATTTTTACTGTCATAATTACTATAAATCCCCTGAATCACTCTAATTAAATAAATACTATAGTAAAAGGTACGATAAAATAATTTATAATAAAAATAGATATTACAGTATGATGAATTTTATTAATGATGCATGCACAGTGCCACTATTTTAAACCTGAATTTGATCTGGACTTTTTTACATTGTTTATGGAGAAAATATTTCACTATAAGAACAAACTTGTATTAATTTTAATTAGGAGAAAAGAGAACATTACAAAAACGTACTTTTGCTTCAAATAAATTTTTTATTAAAATTCTTAAATTCAGGACAAAGATTTCCAAAAACTTTAAAAAAATGGGAATCTACAAATATAATCGCTTTTGAAAGAGGTTGGAAACATAATATACTGAATATTTAGTTATGAAC
Organism: Parasteatoda tepidariorum; assembly: GCF_043381705.1. Lineage (NCBI taxonomy): Eukaryota > Metazoa > Arthropoda > Arachnida > Araneae > Theridiidae > Parasteatoda > Parasteatoda tepidariorum. Next base: position 84,925,713 of record NC_092205.1, on the reverse strand, counting down.
TCAACAGCTTAAAAGTGAAAAAAAAAAAAAGATATTTCGAATGAAATTTATGTTGACAAAAAATCTATAACCAACACGAAACAAAATATACTCAATCAGATTGGATCGAAACTATAAAAACCATGTCACATTGAGTTCATCAACCCATTTGTCAGAGTGAGGAAGAAAAAAAACATAAATTGATTGAAGACCCATTTTGTTCCAGAACTGTTAGAAAAAAAATAACCTTAGCCATTAAAAATATGACAGTGCTATAGAAAGAAATTCTTTAAAATTGTAAATGAGAGCTCTAGAGATTTTGGCAGAAGTGTTATCTTAAATATCAGATTTAAACTTTTATTCTATTTTTATTTTTTAATAACTCTTTCACCTTGAAAAGAGCCTTTTAGGGAAATCATTAGAAGTTTATGGAGAAAACGTAAAACAAAATCTTTAAGATTGACACAAAAAAACTCTTAAATATGATATCAGGCTGTGATAACATTCTTAATGAAATCTGTTGTTCAGTTTAAAAACAACACTAGGGACTAAGGAGACCATTTTTTTATTGTTTTCTTTCGCGTATGATTCTTTTATCAGATCTTAGATGCTTATATATCGCTGAAATCAAACCTGTATTCGACTTCTTGCTCAAAGTACTTTTTTAAAAACTACAATCTTAGTCCATTTTTCTCAAAATGTTCAATTTCAAGATCATTATATATAACAGGAGATCACATAAATGTTGTGACAAACTTCCAGTGGAGTTAAGGCGCAACATCAGGATTAAAACTGCGTAAGAACCCATGCCAGGAAATATATTGTCATTTACCGCTGGAGGTGTATCTTTATTATGAACTGTTTGTTTGTTAAGTTTCTGAACTGATAATATGGGAAGTGCACCTAGCTGCGCACGACTACATTTTCAGATATGAATTCATATCTAATTTTAATTCTGATAATGCGCCATAACTCTCCTAGAGGTTTGTCGCCACATTTACGCAATCCCTCTTAACTATATCGTTTTTAAATTCCCAGATTTTGACAAAAAATAGACTAAAAAAGCATTTTTTAAGAAATATGTTGCTTTAGGAGCAAAGATAATTTCAGATTTGAAATTTAAACACCCGAATTAGGCAAGGTCAAGTATTTGTATGAAGGCAAAAAAAATGTTCCTCAGTTTAAACATTCTTTGGTGTAATTTAGAACTAACAGGTACAAGCTCTGAGCATCTAGACAAAATCGAAAAATATTTTTATGCAGTGGAACCTAGAGCTAAAAGTTCAGGAAAAAATTGGGAATAAAACTCAGAGGGTTAAAAGTGAAAGATATCACTTACCTTTATTTCTGATATTAGTATAAAAAATACTCTTTACCATGCGTAAAGGTTAGCTTTGCATGAGAAATAATAGGTCTGATATCTGAGTAATATCTGGGTTATTTCTGGTAATATCTGGGTAATAAAAGTGATTAGGAGATATATTTTTATTGAATATTAACATATGAAACTAAATTATACTGATAAAAAAATATGATCAAAACTACCAGATTATGGTAAATGTTACGTGAAAGATTGGTATTTTTTTCCGAAGCGCTTTGTTAAAGATTTGGTAAAATTAACAATAAAATATGGTTTTATAATGTATGATAAAATTTTATAAATGTTGTAAATTTTGATAATTTTTCATGATACCTTAAAGGATGGCATAAAAACCATTTGTTCGGTAAAATTTATCAGCTTTGAATTTTTACTAAATGTGTGGTAATAAAAACTATAATTTTAAAAAGAAGAATTTCCGGCAAACCTTTACAAACAAGAACGGAAAACTTACCAAATGATTGGTTTAAATACGATATATTTTTATTTTATTAACCAGAATAATGGTTTATTTTAAAAGAAATGTCATTACCATACAATATCGAAATTTTAACATAGTAATTTAACTTCTTTTCTTTGAGTACAAAAGAAAACAAGGATTTTCTTCTGCTGTTTCATTAGTATATAACTACTAAAATATGAAATGAAAACTCTGCATTAATACAAATAAAAGCTAGAACAAAATTGATGTTAGGTAAAATAAAACTGATGTTAAAATAAAATGATGTTAAAATAAAACTGACATATGTTAAAAAATAGTATTAAAAGCTCCTTTGATCGAAAAGATAAACTATTATTAAAAGCTCTTTTACGGATTTTCAAAAAAAGAAGACAGTTTTATAAAATTTTCTAAAGAATGCATTAAAAGTATCACATTAGTACAAAATTTGAATCGATAACATTTACTAAATCAGAATTTAATCTTCAATTTAAACATATTGAACTCAAAATGTTCGTAAAGTTGTAACATCTAAAGAAGTGGATGATCCGGCTGTCAAGTAGCAAAATGATATATGGTCCTTAATGACTCATAACAATGGAATACATCCGTTAAGGAAACATATAAATCTTTTTTTATTCTACAGATAGTAATCACATTCTTTCAGTTTAAAACTGAAAAAGCATTTATTTGTCTCTATCAATTCAAAAGCACATGGTGTTAGTTACATTCAAAGATAACTCGAATGTAGCAAAATATATAGCACCTGATCATTTCCTTAAATTTTTATCTTCCAGTGTACGTATCAATTTTTTAGATATCTCTATTTTGAAAATGTGTGTGCTTTGCTTCTTAAATATATATCAATGTCGGCTTAAAATAAATTATATTTAAAGTCATTTCAGATAAATCTATTTCATGTTACTGATAATTTATAACAATTTTCTTGAGATCATTCCCATTTACCTCACATCCAGGTTAATGCTTATTAATATACATGGTGTTTCGTAATGACCCTACGTTGAGGAAAAAGACTATGGTTGAAACTACCAGATTATGGTTTCTGACTATATGGGAACTCCAAAAAGCTCGATAATTTTTAACGAAGCGCTATGGTAATGATTACGGATTAACAATTTAAAATTATCAATATGATGTCGTTTTATGATATGTGATAAAATTTGGTAAATGGAATGAAATTTGGTAATTTTTTCATAATATCTTAGAGCATGGCATAAAAACCATTTATTCAGTTGAATTTAAATTTCAGTTTTGTGTTAGTTTTTTTTGTTGCTAAATGTACGGTAATAAGAACTACACTGATATATAACCGGCAAACTGATACCGTATGAAGGAAAAATTATAAAATGTTTGATTTAAAACCACAAATTTAGGTTTTCTTTACCAGAATTATTTTCTTTTTACCATAAATATCATTACTATAATACATGGTGAATTTTAACAAAATTTTTTCCCTCCTTGTGTTAGTTGTTTAAATGACATAGATTAAAAATAACTTTAATGCTCAATTCAATTGTTTTGCATACCAATTAAGTTTGCTTTGTTGTCTATTTTGCTTAGTTTATATGGTATTTGGAATTTCCATTTAAAATTTTCGTACTGTGTTTCTAAAGTAGAAAGGATTAAAATGTTTGAAATTTATATTTTCTTCAAATAATTTAATCTCAAAATAATTAATTGTTAATTACAATAAAATTAACGTTTAAATATAGATTTATAACCTGTGTTAAATTTTGATAAATATGGTAAAATTGGGTACATTTATAATGTTACCTTACAGAAGGGCATAAAAACTATTTTTTCGGTTCAATTTATCTTTTCTTATCGCACTTTTAACTAAATGTGTAGTAAGAACTGTGATTTAGGAAAACAGAATTTCTGGTAAACTTTTACATATGAACGGAAAATTTTCAACAATTCAAACAATTTTACTTATTGTAATTTTATTTATTTCACATGTATTGTTCATACTCACAAGGGAAACTAGGGAAGTGTGACTAGCCAATTTGGAAATAAACTAGTGGGATGTATGCCTTATGAGGAATAATTTTAGAAGGTGACATTTGTTTCGGCCCATAGAAGGTCCTATGAGAGATGAAAAATAATTCAATATATAGAAATATCGGTATTAGTTAATGTAATTGTCTCAAACTCCAATATAATTTGTAGTTAATTGTTAATTAATTAATTGGTCAATTAATAAATTAATTCATTATTAATTCATTATTAATTATTATTTATTAATTATTTATCTATTAATTATTACATATTTATTAAGCATTAATTAATTATTATTTATTTATTAATTAATTATTAATTAATTAATTGATTTGAAATTACATACTCCAATTAATTTGGAAAATTAAAAAAAAAATCAAAAGAATTTGATGTCAATTTTTTGTTTAAATTAACCTAACAGGTTTTTCTGAAAAACTACAGATATATAAAATTTTCGAAATCAATTTTGACATTATATCCATTATATAGTACGTGAAAGTATCACAAAATTAATTGGAGTATGAGACAATTACAATAACTAATAGTCTGCATTGAAGTAATAAAATATCGATTTTTCTATACATTGAATTATTTTTTATCTCTTACAGGACCTTCTATGGGCCGAAACGAATATTGCCCCCTAAAATTATTCCTCATAAGGCATACATCCCACAAGTTTATTTCAAAATTGGAGAGTCACACTTCCCTAGTTTCCCTTGTTAGTGATATGTTCAGTAATTATCACTCGTAATACATGTATGAACATGAATCGTTACAAATTAATATTTAAAAAAGGAAAAAAAAAACTATTTCTGACTAATCAATATGGAGAAAATAAAAATAAAATATCTAATTGTTTACGTGAGAGAACAGAGAAAAGAGTTGCAACGTGATTATTAGAACCTCAAGTTTTAGAACCTCAACGTGATCTCAAGTATCAGAACCTCAACGTGACCTCAAATTTTACCAGACAATCAAACTAGTTTCGAAGTTTTCATTTATTACTAAGCGAAGATTTGATAGATTTTTTTAAGTTTAAGTTATTCCCTCATAAAAGTAAGCATGTATTAAAGCTTAAAATTTTGCCAATGTTCGCATTAGAAGCTTAAAATCCTTAAGAAGTGTTTTCAAGAATTATGGAGACATATATTAGTTTAACTAATTTGTTACATTAAAAACAAGCCGAAATTGAACTACAGAATTTGCTTTCAAAAACTTTTCTTTTTTTTTCTCCATTGTTCTTTTATCTGAGACAAATATTTTCTTTTATTTAATTAAAAATGTTCCCAAAACTTCCGACCCATATTTGTTTCACTATTATTCTACGAAATTCAGTTCACTTCATGGAAAATAAAATTAGATTCACCATAGAAAGAATGAACAGAATATAAATTTGCAGCAATTTCTCACTTTTGAGATTGATGGCAATCTTCTCAGATTGATTGATCTGAATACGCAACGAAAAATTTGAAGGAAAAAAAAGAGAAATGTCCTCTTTCATCACCAATGAATGCCCTTTTTTTCAATCTATGCTCAATTTTTTCAGAAAAGACGAATTTAAAAAGTTTAATCAAATATTTTTCTCAAATTTTTTGTGTGCGACTGGATGAGAATCGGCACTTTCAACGAAAATTTTGATTTTTCTTAGTTTTCAAAGATCTCTATTCAAAGAACAATTTTTGGAATTGAAGTTATAGTTGTTTTTTCGTATACTAACAAACAAAACCGAAAACCGGAAATATACTCCCAAAACGAAACTAAAATTATTTTTGTTACGCTTTAAGTATCTTAATTTTTTTTATTTGACTAAATTATATTTCTAACACAAATGAAAGTTCATCTTTGGAAATTAATTTTCGAATCATTAATTGTTTTGTTGGAAGATTTTTTTTAAAGATTTCTAAATATTCTTACATTTTAAATGCATTTTCTGAAGATTTTGAGAAGATTTCCTTACGCCAACACACATTAAAAAAGGTTTATAATGGAATTCTTTAAAATTGTGTATAGAAATTTTGTATAATGTTAGCAATATTTTGAACTAAAAGCTAAGCTTTATGTGTGAATTTTTAATTTTCACCAAGCTTTAAGCAAGAAGATTTAGAATTTCTCTTTAAAAACTCAAGACTAAATATTATCCATATTTAGTTTTATCATCAATACTTACTTCTTTTTCATTGTTTTTTTGAAAAATTTTAAAGTTTCAGTGCAGATTACAAATAATCACATTATTAATCCAGAATTAAAATATTTTGAAATTTATGCACTACAATTTACTGTAGAGTTCCGAGCGTGATATGAAAAAATTGTATTTTCAAGTTAAATTCGTCCCTAATTTTGAAAAGTATTTTATAAATTTTTAAACGTTATTTTAAATTTACAGTTTATGGAACCCTATTTGCCAAACTTAAAATTAAAATTTTCACTAAGCATTTTTAAAAAAATGTGTCGAAGCCAGTTGGATACCTTAAAGTATTTTGAATTATTATTTTGAAGATAAAAACACTTGAATACAACTTTCCCAGAAGAAGTCACCATACTGCAAATCACCACCATACAGTTGAAAGAAAGGCAATAATTGCCTTGTTTTGACAAAGGGTTATAAAGTTAAAGTATCTATGCAGCTGTTAAAGACAACAGACATCAGAATCTTCTGAAAGCTTATTCTGACAGATAAAGTAAAGCAGTTAAAATCGATTCACTGAAGAATTCGAATTAATCTTTTTTCCCGTTATCAGAATAAAAGATAGAAAGGTTCTTGAATCTTAAAATCCGTATTTTTAAAACTCTAAAAAATGATGGAATGCCTGTGATTATCATATTTTTTCTTTATACGCTTCTTTCATTTAATGTATTGTGAAATATCGCAGTAAAAATGTGTTTTCCTTTTTTTTAAAGTAAATTTTAGGAATCAATTTTACCTAAAAAAATATTTTCCGACAATTTTTTCTATTTAGATAGTTTCTTTTTCAATTCGATAGGAATCCATTATTGATTTTATTTATTTTTTGAAATTTCTAAAGCATACAATCTACTTTATAAGTACTGCTTCATAGAATTTAAAATGCAGAATAGTGGTATTTTTACAATAACACAAAATACATTTACAGATGGAAAAAAATACAGTTAACACTAGCTTTAGAACATCTAACATTAAACATCTTGAAAAAGATGTTTTTATCTGGTATAAAAAATGATAATTTTTTTGTTTTCTAACGTAATATTTGGTTTGATTAATTGATTGGTAAAATTGATTTTCAGCGACTAATTCAAAAATAAAATTAATATTTTCATGCATATTCAGTTTTAAAATAGATGCTAATTTAACATAAATAAAGCATTTTACAATTACACGTGACTCTTTTTTTAATTTGATTGGTGACGTTATATTCAAATGTAACAAATATTTCTTTTAAAAATAATTGCATTCGAAGACTCAACATCTAGAGTATCGAAAATCGCGCATGGCACAAAGTCCTCCGTTACGATATTTTTCAGGAGAACGATAAAATAAATTTATATTTTTATTACATAAATGGAAAAGTTTAGTTGTAGAGACATTTATTCTATTGTAAAAATATTTATTTTTCTACAATATTCTAAGTGCCGTAAAAAGTACCAGCAGTAAGTCATAATTCATACCATAAAATTTTACACTACAGACAAAACAAATACGCCGTAAATTGTACAATAATAATTAGCGTAAAATCCTTAAAACACTGTAATTAAATAATTATTACTGTAAATATGACGGTATTAAGTTTCACCGTAAAAATGGATTCTAAGGATGAAGGAAGTACTCTTTACCGTAATTTGATTCAGAATTTTTACAGTGTACATAGGTAAAATTCTCATCAATAAAATGGTAAAGAAGCTCTGCTATCAAATTGAATGCTTTGAAATATTTTGTCAATATGAATATTTTTAATCTTATATCTGATTTTTTTGAAAGTTTGTAGCTATAATGACTCGAAGAATAGATATTTTTAGAAATTGCATTATTTATACAAGACACTAGCAAGTTTTATTTGCATGCATTTTTTGCAAGGAAAAAATAACCAGAATATGCTAAAATTTACCATTTGTCTTGCTCCATGGGAATAGCTAAAAGTTCGGTAAATTTTACTGAGCGTTTGGGTAATAATGATTTTAATTATATAACAATAAAATATAGTTTTAAAATTTGGTATTTTTAGCATTATACCATAGAGCATTGCATGAAAACAATTTGTTTGGTTAAATTTACTTTTCATTTCCGCATTTTTTGCTAATATGTAGTAATAAGAACTATGATTTTGAATGCCAATATTTCCAGTAAACTCTTACCATATGGACAGAAAGATTACCAAATGATTGATTTAAAGACCGTTTATCTTGATTTTTATAACCGGAATTATGTTTTTTTTTTACCAAAAATGTTTTTGCAATGCATACGTTAATTTCAAAAGATTTCCTTTCGGCGTGAGATGCTTTAATTTTTTGTATTTTTTAGATTACAGATAACCAAAAAAAAACTATTATTTATATATAGTATCTTATTATATACTTTATTACTAAGCCATATAGTTTTATATACACCTTCATAATATTTTTTTAAAGTGGACAAAAATCTTTATTTGTATGCAATCTTTTTTGTTTGAACGTTTTTGTTCTTATGAAGTTTACGTTTTTCAAAATATTATTATAATGTTAATAAAATGGCAATCTACTTTTATTTTAATTTAAAGCTTGGACTTAACAATTTTTAAAAATACGCAAATTATAAGCATAATAGAGGGAAACAATTCTCAGAGATAAAGAAAATTTTCTTTAGAGCGTAAATGGTACTATAAATGGTGTATTTTTACCATGCTTTTCCACAAAAGTTTTAAAAAAGGAGAACATTTAATTAGAGTGACTGCATAAACAAACTTTTATATGCTGCAACACAACAAAATAAATTAACGTTTTATTCATTTGAAGTTATTTTTTTTTTAAAGTTTACCTTGTAAACATTTTTTCTTATTTGTTGGTTCTTCTTTAATACTTTTTTAAGCTATTCGCATGCTTCCTTTACATACTTTATTTTTATCATTTTATCAGCAAAATAATTTTGTTTTTTATTTATGTACCTCTATTCCAGAATAAATATATATGTTTCAAAATGTTTTAGCAGGAATAGTCTCAAATAACATTTTCCTTGAAACAGTTTCTAAATTTCTCAGTTTTTTATTCGCACTTTCAACATAAAAGAAATATTTCTTATGTGGTAAAACAAACTTTTATTCCACAAAAATAATATTTATTTAAGATATCGTAACTGTTTAATTTTATATAGTTTAACATTATATTCCCAAGCATTATAAAATAAAGATAGGTCTTTTAAAGAAACCATCTGCGTTTCTTTTCTAGCATTCCGTTATCTCCGTACTCAGTTCCTCGAAAATTCAATTAGACATTTATTCTTCACTTTAATGTAATTTGGACAAAGGTTTTCGTTCATTGTTATTGCCCGTTTTAATTTAGAGAACATGGAATGCTATTTTTCTTACGCCAGCATTTGAAAAAAAAATTCCTTTTTATATCATTCTCTCAGAAGTAATTAAAGTTGCGAACGTGGAATTTAGAAAATTCTGTACTTCTATACATTATTTCACTTTCCATGACAAAATACAGTTTTTATTTATAATAAACATAATATAGTTGTTATCGTTAATAAAAATAAAGAATGCTGAAAATTATGTATTTACTAATGGAAGTTTGATTTTTATACTTACATGAATTATCTTACTATATATAAAATTCTAATGATGGTGTCGCAGTTTTCCATTGTTGTCGGTGCATTTTTATTGGCCAGAAAATCACGTGGTGTGATCCAGTTTTTCCTCATTCGTCTCCTTATTGTTTTGGTTGTAGTCAGCATAAAATTAATAAAAGTCATGCTTTTCTTTAAATATTTTTGAATCCCTAACTTAAAGTTATTTTCCTGTACTGCTATTATTACGCTTTTAATTCAAGAGTTTAAAACTAAGAGAATTGCTGTTTTTTTATTAGTATTATAATGTAAATCTGCCTTACATTTTAAGATAAAGTTATTTAGAAAGGTGGTCTAACAATTATTATTTTTGAGCAAATAACATTAATATACTGTTATAAATTACAGTTAAAGAGATCTGTTAAATGATTTAGAACTTAAGGATCAGCTTCATGCACAATGAGATGCAGGCAAAAAAAAAAGTATTTAATATATCCTACCGTTTGGTAAGTGAAAATATTAAATTAAGGATGTGAACTCATCAAATTTGTTTCAACAATATAACGTTATAACAACATAAATGTTATTTAAAAAAATGATTACTTAGAAAAATCACTTCTGTTTACCAATAGATCTAAATATCTAATATATATAATTCTCTTACGTGGCTCCCAAATTTTGGCTGTATTTCTTTTCCGCCGGTGGCAACGTTTGCTTTGTTTTGCTTACGCTACTATTTCTGTTACACGGCGAATCGACCCATGATTGCCGCTAAAAATGTCACATGCCAAATCTATCTGAGGTGACTCAACATATAGCGCTTTTAAAAACGGAAACTGAAATAACCAGAGAGCATCAGCTGCGGCAATCTCATACTATTAAGCTAGGCAGAAGTGAGTAGTCTTTGTCGATAGATCTCTATTTTAGTATTTTGTCGAAAGCGCTTTTTTTCACGAATTTATACATTACGAATTTATTTGACGATTTTTGATTTACATCACGAATTATACTATAGCACATTTCTAATAGGTTTAACGAATAACATGTCATTTATTTGAATTCAAATTTATTTTAATGACTTAGTATTTACTAAAAAGATGTAATTTTTTATATGGATTTGAATGATTGTTTTGAATTCTTAGAATTGTGTGCATTTGCAATGTACCTAAGTTAGTAGCGAGCGAAGCGATCTTGGTACGCGAAGCAAACCATATAAGATTGCGTTGCAATTTTCGGGGGTTGGCGAGCGTTAGCGAGCAGGGGGCGCAGCCCACTAGTAATCTATATGATACTAGGGAGCATTGTTATATTATAATATAATAGAGTATTGTTATACTGAGAAATCGAATTCTGAATTATATGACTTTTTCTAAGACTCAATTACTCAGAAACTACTCGAACAATGTCGCGTTAATTTTGTATTTTGCTGTGCAAAATTGCATTCTTTAAAATTACGTAGAAATTATATACCTTACAATTCAAATTTTTTTCAACTATTGTTTATTAAAATAATAAAAATTACTTTTGGATTAATCAATTCTATAAGTGTGTGTAAAATTTTTTAATTCCCTCAAAAATTCTTGTGATATGGTAAAATACGCAAGAAGTTAATCTGACACTAAGGAGTCAAAATATTAACATTAAAATAAACATTAAGCCGACATTAACATTAACTTTGGACGGCTCTTTTGACCAAATTATTAAGGGGATATTTGCCAGAATGTGGCTATCTCCTATATTTTGAGGGTCAGAAATCTGAATTCGTCGAAAAAAATTTTTATGTACTTTTTATGTGAAATTTTGTAATTTAAAATATAGCCTGCTCAAATTAATTAGCATATTTGTGTTCACCTCCTTAAACCAATAAAATTGAATCCTAAAACGGGGAAGAAGAGAACAAAGGACAAAAGCTACTCTGGGTGGTGTGTTCTTTATCTTGCACTCAATAAATAATTACATATAATTGCACATAATATTATTATTAAATTTGAGAAGGGTAACTTTAAAATTATTGATATTTTAACCTTGCAATTAATAATATCATTTCGATATGAGTATGAGCACGTAATTGTTAGTGCAATGCTTTTGCTTTAAATGATAAGTTCGACTATTGACTTGGATTCAGGATTCTGTGCAAGTTAAGCTTTGGTTTTAAATAGTGAATCTAAAATTAAAAAAATGAAGTTATAAAATGACAACTAAAATTAGTCAACTTTTATTTTTGTATGCATTTTAATTACTATGCATTTAATCAAAATAATTAATTTTACTACACTGTTAGAAACGGCTCGGAAAAAATGGTTAAATAATAACTTATTTAATTCTTATTTTACCTTATGCCACAAATAAGATGGTACTCAAACTGTTAACTGTGAGAAAGAACATTTACTAACTGCTTTTACCCAAAACGGTTAAACAACAAGGATTGTTTCGTACATACTAAGTCCACTTAATGAAGCCAATTTAGTTCTTTCCAGATGGGTTAATTTTTTAGTCGAGAAGGCTAATGTTTTAATCTCATGACCGACAGACCACGGGTTAGAGTCCCAGCGTTGACATTGCAATATTTCGTCCATTACGTTCAACCCATGAAGTGTCTTCAGGGACATGCAATCCCCCATTTCTGACCCTGGGATATTGAAATACGATACTTTCATTCACCCATAGATGGTAGCACCATAAAGCTCCTAGACTATCTCTATTATCCAGTTAAATTTCTTTTTTAAAGTTTTGAAACCATGCTTGTTGTAAATGGCTGAAAACCGTAAAGTTTTGTATTCATAGTTTCCTAACTATAGTAGTTGTAATCAGTTTATAAACGATAATGATAAAAAATGTTACTTATCGTAAATTAGAGTTAATTGAATAGACGGACTGCAGCCGATTATTTTGCCATAATTTTTTATGAATACTCTAACAGTATAGAGATGTTCTTGAGATAAATAAAATGCTTGTAAAGTGGTGGTTTTTGAACAAAAGAAAAAATTCCTCTGGGTCAACTTTGGATATCCAGAAATAGAAAGCAAATACACTCAGCCCGCATAACATAACACGCTTTACCGTCTATAAAAAATGGAGTTACTTAAAATTTTATTATTGTTTTTATAATTTTTTTCTAAAAATTTCCTTTCTTAATTTTAAGAGTTAGAGAAATCTTTATACAATTAGAGTGAAGTCTAAAACTTACATATTTTTATTTTAAATAAAAAAAAAAAAACATGGAGTTTGCAAAAAATTGCCCCAAAACGCACAAGCCTTGTTTAAGAGAACTTTCAGTTTCACTTTATGATTCAAATAATTGTATAAGTATATTCAGTGCACGGTTTAATTTACACTAAATAAATTTCTAATATAAAATATCAAAAATCCCTTCTCTACCTGAAATTTATATGGACATTAAAAAGCATATTTTTTTTTCAACTTTGTTTTAATTTTAAACATTTAAATAAGAGTGATATGCACTTAAAGTGCATGCATTGCTTTACGTATTTGATGGAAAAAAATAATTTTCTGGACTATAAATATTTAATTTGTAATAAAAAAATATTTAATAAAAACAATTTTTTTTGTAATGAAATATTTTGGTCGACAAAAATTTACAAGCAACCGACGAAGATTACAATAAAGCAATTAAAAGCTAAAAAAAAATTTGTTGTTTTTTCATTTTTAGTGTAAGTAATGTAAGAGGCTAGTAGTTATTTACATAACAATTTATAATAGGTGACATATTCCCACACTCTCGCTTTTTTTGTACAATTTATTAACTTTTAATACTTTAACTGTATTAACTTATTTTATATAATAATTTATTAACTTTTAATATTAACTTACAAACCAAATATTTATATTTTTTAATAACCATGGGCCATGAATTAATCCACTAAAAACGTATAGAAAAATTGGAGAAGTTAAAAATTGGGATTTGAAAGAACATGACTTTAAAAATTTCCAAGTATTGAAATTATTGTAATTTAAATGATTATATGCAATTTTTAAAAATATCAGGTTTTATATAAAAACGACTAAAAGGAAAATTTAATCTATATATATCTCAAAAATAATTTAACCATTTAAACTCTGATTGGAAGTTTAATTAAAATAAATATCAGTGAATCGATTCGGAATGTTGTCAAGAAATTATCTGCCGAAATATGCATAGCATAAAACAAAAAATCAAGACGACATTATTTTAGTATTTATCATTTATTTTCATATATTTACAATATTATTTTAAATACACATATTTCATTATTATATAATTCTTAAATACATTTATGCCATTTTTATTATTCTGTATTATAAGCAATCAAATATAGAANTAGTCGAGAAGGTTAATGCGTAAATCTCACGACCAGTTATGTGTTAATGTGCAAATCTCATGACCAGGTTAATGTGTATCCAGTCTCAGAACACGGGTTTGAGTCCCAGAGTTGACATTGCAATATTTCGTTCATTACGTTAAACACATGAAGTGTCCTCAGGGACATGCAATCCCCCATTTATGATCTTGGGATATTAGAATACGATACTTTCATTCACCCATAGATGGCAGCACCATAAAGCTGCTAAACTATCTTTATTGTCCAATTAAATTTCTTTTTTTGTGGTTTTGAAACCATGCTAGTTGTAAATGGCTGAAATCCGTAGAATGTTGTATTCCTAGTTTCTTAACTATAGTAATTGTAATCAGTTTCAAAACGATTAAGATAAAAAATGTTATTTATCGCAAATTAGAGTTAATTGAATAGACAGACTGCAGTCGATTATTTTGCCATACTTTTTTATGAATACTCTAACAGTATAGAGATGTTCTTTAGGTAAATAAAATGTATGTAAAGTGGTGGTTTTTGACCAAAGGAAAAAATTCTTCAGGGGCAACTTTGGAAATCCAGAAATAGAAAGTAAATACACTCAGCCCGCATAACTTAACACGCTTTACTGTCTATAAAAAAAATGGAGTTACTTAAAATTTTATCATTATTTTTATAATTGTTTTCTGAAAATTTCCATTTTTAGTTTTAAGAGTTAGAGAAATCTTTATTCAATTAGAGTGAAATCTAAAACTTAAATATTTTTTTTCTAAATAAAAAAAAAGACATGGAGTTCGCAAAAAATTGTCCAAAAACGCACAAGCCTTGTTTAAGAGTACTTGTTCAGAGAACTTTAAGTTTTTGTTTATGATTTAAATAATTGTATAAGTATATTCAGTGCACGGTTTAAATAAATTTTTAAATTTACTAAATAAATTTCCAATATAAAATATCAAAAATCCTTCTCTACCTGAAATTTATATGGACATTAAAAAGCATATTTTCTTTCAACTTTGTTTTAATTTTAAACATTTAAATAAGAGTGATATGCACTTAAAGTGCATGTATTGCATTACGTATTTGATGGAGAAAAAAAAATTTCTGGACTATAAATATTTAATTTGTAATAAAAAATTATTTAATAAAAACATTCATTTACTTTTTTGTAATGAAATATTTTGATTGACAAAAATATAAAAGCAATCGACAAAGATTACAATAAAGCAATTAAAAGCTTTTTTCCTTTTTTAGTGTAAGTGATGTAAGAGACTAGCAGTTATTTACGTAACAATTTATAATAGGTGACATATTCCCACACTCTCGCTATTTTTGTACAATTTATTAACTTTTAATACTTTAACTGTATTAACTTATTTATATAATAATTTATTAACTTTTAATATTAACTTACAAACCAAATATTTGTATTTTTTAATAACCATGGGCCATGAGTTAATCCACTGAAAACGTATAGAAAAATTGGAAAAGTTAAAAATTGGGATTTGAAAGAACATGACTTTAAAAATTTCCAAGTATTGAAATTATTGTAATTTAAATGATTATATGCAATTTTTAAAAATATCAGATTTTATATAAAAACGACTAAAAGGAAAATTTAATCTATATATATCTCAAAAATAATTTAACCATTTAAACTCTGATTGGAAGTTTAATTAAAATAAATATCAGTGAATCGATTCGGAATGTTGTCAAGAAATTATCTGCCGAAATATGCATAGCATAAAACAAAAAATCAAGACGACATTATTTTAGTATTTATCATTTATTTTCATATATTTACAATATTATTTTAAATACACATATTTCATTATTATATAATTCTTAAATACATTTATGCCATTTTTATTATTCTGTATTATAAGCAATCAAATATAGAATTAATAAGAATAGTAATTGTTGAACTTGTATAATACACACAAAATTACAACAGATTTTATGAATATAGTATTCTACACTATTTAAACACTTTACAACACACAAGACGCAAAATGGAATTGTATCAAAAATGAAAACATATGATTTAACACAAACTTAACATTTTTCGTGATGAATGTAATATTTTATTATACAGTTATATTTATCATTATTTCTTTCAGCATTTACTTTTATCATCATTTCTCTCTGGTTATCTCTTGATTGCATTGCATTTAAAATGAGATGAAAATACCTTATTTGAAAGAAGAAGAAATATTTATATATATTCATAGTAATACTTCTGAATAAAATAGTTTCAATTTGTTTAGCAATAAATTATATCAAGAATGTTATGTTTGAAATATTAAAGACATGATAAAACAAAATTATATATCAATTGAAAGTAAAAACTATTTAATTAATGATTACCACAAATGAGGTTTTTTTTACATCGTGGCTTGATAAAAGCTTAAGAATCTTAGCAAATATAAGAAATATTTCAAAAGTTAAAAAAAATCAAAACAACTTCAAAACAGAACATTAAAATCTAATATATATATATATATATATATATATATTTCCCAAACATTTGCAGTCTATACT